>NW_027555514.1:197617513-198015013 GCF_003287225.1 Phascolarctos cinereus | reverse complement strand
CATGAGGGGACCAGAAGGTGGCACCTGAGCTAAGTTTTGAAGGGAGGCAGGGACTCCAAGAGATAGAAATGAGGATAGAGAGCATTCCAGACATGGGGGCCAGTCAATACAAAGGCAAAGTATTTATAAAATTTTTCTGATGTTCCACATACTGTGCTGGACACCATGAATGATACCATGGTGAATAAGATGTATTCATGTAGCCCTCAAAAAACTTGCTATCTACTGTCACTTTAAGGTACTGCCATTTTCATATGAAGTAGATTAATGCTGAAAGCAATGGAAAGAGAACTTTTGCATAAAGGAAAAGTTTTAAATAAACTGGTAAAGGATGTAAGATATTGCTTCCATCACAGACAAACTTTTTGCTTCCTTAAAGAAGTAGGAAAAAAACTTCAATTTAATAAAAACTGCTAAAATATATGCCTGAAGAAATACAATTGTTAAATACGCTTAAGCAGCTTGGGACAGAAAATTAACTGTGTCATAAATATGAAGACAAATTACTTTCTGAAAGTTGTTGCATGATATTTTGTCGGGAAAAGAACAGTTTTATAGCTTAAAGGAAGACAAAGAATTTGTATTTATTAAAAATTGGAAGAATGGGAGTATGAAGAAAAGTTTTGCAGACAAAATGAGATGGTGCACTGCGTTGAGATGCAAGACACTATGGCCCCTCACCTCATTTGCATGTAACTGATTAAAAAGGGGGGGGGGTTGAGATTTAATGGGACAATGCAGAATCTTGGTGAATGAAGAACTGTCTAATTTAAACAAAACTCATCTTGTTTGCCTTGCCCAGAGCTTTGTTTGCTATAGTTTGATTGAATAACCATGCTGCCTGCTACAAATTCAGGTTACATAATCTTAACTGGGTCCTCACTGCAGCAAGTCACTATTCTCTCACCACAGTGACTTGTGCAAACCTTTTCATCCTTCCTCAAACATCCTATGGTTCCCTCTCCTCCTCCCCTTTCATCTGAGAACTTTACCTCATATTTCTTTGAAAAATCTGAGGCCATTTACTGGGAGCATCTTCTCCCAGTAAATGCCCATCTAGTAATGCCCATCTAGCTAAGAGTGAGCCCTCCTGATTTCACATAACTCAGATGCCTTCTACCATTTCTAGTAAATGGGCTCACTCTTAGCTAGGTAGAAGATCCAGATACCTCTAACCCTCTCATAGTCTTTTAATGCCTCTCTCCCTCTGCTACAGATTCTCCCTTCACTTTTATTGACTGACATGCAATCTTATCATTTCTTTTCTTAGATTAGTTCTTCCACAGACTCTTCTCCCAAGGGTGTTTTGCTGACTCAAACTCACACACTACTCTAATGAACCTTTCCTGGTGATAAGTGTTGATCTTCCCCATACTTTCTATCTCTCTGAATCCTACTATCCTTAACTTGGTTATTCCAGTAAAACTCTTTTAGTAACTCTAATCCTGCACTGGAGGTAATCCTTTATCTACTAATAACTGCAACACAATACCATTTTTTTCCACGTGTATGGGAAACTTTCTGACAATAGAGTTTCAACCTCAGGGATGGCAAACAGGAGGGGAAGAGTAGTCCCTAATTTGTCCTGTCTTGAAAGAACCCTAGGGCACAAAGGGAATTCTGGATGTTATCCAATCCACCACCCTGTTGCTTGGTAAAACTGCACCTTAATCAGCTCATCTAGGGAAGCGTGTTTTGCCCTCAGACCCACAGCCTATGACCCAGTGTGTATCCAGGAAAGAAGAGCAGAGAGTTAGTTACACAGACCCCAGAAACCCTTAACCCCAGTAACTAAAGATTTTTAGAGTCATAGCCAAGGCAGTTGTCTGCCTGCCTCTCCTCTTCCCCTTCTTGATCCTTTAATGAACCATTTCCTCCCTATGTCATCCTCTTCTCTTCAGTCCCCTGCCCTCTTCTCCTATTACCAATCTTGCCCACCAAACTCTGGGCTTGGATTACTCCTACTACCTCAATCTGACCTAAGATTGAGTCCCTGGTCCCTCATCTGTAACAAGAAGGTAATTCCTGTAGCACCTGCTATACCACTACAGCGTGACTTTTTGGGAAACGGTCTCAACGGCAGCAGACTAATAATTCAGATTAGTAATATTAAGGAAACTTAGAGGAAGACCGAATGATCCCTAGTCCAAGAATATCATTCCAACACCTAATGAAATGTCTGAAATTTACTATTAGATATTCATTCCTTGGGATGCAGTAGTTCATAGTGGAAAGAGCCCTTTAAAATTTCAATCCAGCTTCTGATACTTGCTAGCTGTGTGACCATGATCAAGTCACTTAACTTTTCAGTGTCTCTGGTCTCTCATCTGTAACATGAGCACCTGCGGCATCTATTCTACTGGATCATTTGGGGAATCAAAAGAAATGAGGAGTAAAGGTTTTGCAAACTTTCAAACTGTTATGGACATGTATACCCATTATTATAGAAGTTTTTTAAGCTGTTGCAGATAATTCTGGAAGAGATGAAGCTTTAGCCTGTCATCAATAACACAAAAGTAGTAATTAGGTATTAACTGAGTTGAGGCCTGGGGGGAAGAGGGGAGGGCAACAGAAAGGGCTAGTGGACAAAGTGTGGCTGCAAAGAGGCAAGAGAAGAAAACTGGCAACTTCCCAATTTTGCCTTGGGGAAGGGAAGAAAACTGGGATAGGGGGAGAAAGGAGTGAAAGAGATCTTTCTAGTAGTGGAGTGGGAACCACAGTACAGTTTCTTATCTGTAAACTGAGGAGATTGGCCAAGATGATTTGTTAGGTCTCTTTCCAGCTCAAACATTCTGTAATTGTGTGTAGATTATAAGGCTGCTCTGTGACTGAGACCATCTATGCAGTACTGTGTAGGCTGCTTTGCTTCCATGGAAATCAGGGTGGATCTTAGGAAGCAGGAAGGCAGCCAAGGTTTCCTTCTTCCGGTCAAATCCAGACCCTTCTAGCTCATGAGACAGATGGTCAGTGTGGGGCCAGTTACTAATAGCTCCAAATTGGGCGGTCCAAAGTCCACATTCACCATATCACTCTCCCAAGATATCTAATTCTAGCTCCATGCCTTCTCCCTGAGAGTCAAAGAGCAGTGGTACCTTCTATCTTAGACAAAAATGTAATGAAACCAAAGTAAATTGCAAAAAGACATTTGTTTGTGTGTAAATATGTGTAATGGTGATACGTAATTATTATACCAAGCCTACTCTATTTGAGGTTCTCAATAAAGAGGAGCTATCACTAGCAGCACTCCCTGGGAGAGTACACTGAGAAGAGCATGAAATGGTCCTCTACCAGACACCAAATGAGGCTGATGTCAGCTGAGGCCCATGTGGCTCCTGTCCATAAAACAGCTTCAATTCTGGCCTTAAGCAGAGCAGGCTCAGTTCTGCTGGAAGGCTAATCCCAAAAAGAGGAGAAATCACACTTTTATAATACTATCTGGCTCATTATGCCTCCACCCCAGAATTCAGAGGAAAATTGCTTTAATAACTATTTAATCATTTAAATCTAGCATCTCCCCCAAAGGGCCAGAACAGAGTCCCTTCTAGAAAAGTTCCTTCATGTAAAAAGTAATAGATAGCAAATATACAAGAGCCATTTATTTCCTCCAGCACAGACACAGAAATGTTTTAATCACCAAAAACTCCCAAAAGCACATTAACAGGTACAGTTATTAAACTACAAAATAGTAACCCATCACAGGAGTCCATTAACAGATACAGATATAGGCGTTATTACCCCATTATACTCTCCCAGCAGGCAAAGACTATCTAGAGGAGCCTTCACAACATAACAGCCTGTGGATCACTTGCAGCCTGCCAAAGGATTTCAGGCAGCTGTCACGTGACTCGTAGCAGTCCAGCCTGCAGGCGGTAGGTTGTGAAGGCCTGATCCACAGAACAGATTTCACTTTCACCTCAGTCCACACTGTCTGAGCAGCAACTGAAGGTCTTTTGACCAGCCAGGTCATGGCTTGGGCCTTCAGGTTCCAGGATGATCTTGTCAGTGGTCATCCCCTCCTCAAAGAAATAGTGCAGTTTTGTGATACACTTCCCTCGTGAGTCATTGTATTCCATAACTTCCAACCCGTGTTCAGTCATCTGTCCTCAGGGAAAGAAGCTTAAAGCAGAAGAGTTAGCTAGAGACTGAAGAAGTTTGTACCTAAATCGTCCCCATCTTTTCTACTCCTGCCCTTCTGTGGGGAGGCTTTAATATTCATGTAGTTGTTCCCTCAAAGTTCCTAACCTCTGATTTCCTCAACCTTCTTAAGTCCTGTGACCTATTCCTTCGATTGGCCTCAACTATGCTTAGGGATTGTTTTGTTGTTGTTCAGTCATTTCAGTTGTGCCTGATTCTTGTGATCCCATTTGGATCCTATATCTCTCTTCCCTTTGTAAGCCAAAATCCTTGAAAAAATTGTCTAAACTCAATGTCTCCATTTCCTCTCTTCTCCTTCAGGCCTCAGCCCTTTCCAATCTAGCTTTTAACATGATCGCTGAACTGAAACTACTCTCTCCAACATTAACAATGATATTTTAATCACAAGTAAGATAGTCTTTCAGTCCTCAGCCTTCTCAGTCTATTGGCTACATTTAACACTGATGACCACTATCTCTTGTCGGATTCTATCTCCTCTCTAGGTTTTTATTACACTTCTCTCTCCTGTTCACCCTCTACCTGACTGACCACTCCTCAATCTCCTTTGCTGTCTCATCATTTATATCATGCCCCCTAACTGTGGGTTTTCTCCAAAGTTCAGTCCTAGACTCTCTTCTTTTCTCCTTCTATACTTTCCCTCTTGGTAACCTCATTAGTTCTGATGCGTTTAATGATTATCTCTATGCAGATGATGCTAAATCTACATACCCAGCCTAAACCCTCCCCTAAGCTGCAGTCCCACATCACCAAACTCCTATTGGACATTTCAGAGTGGATGTCCTGGAGACCTCTCAAACTTAACTTCTCCAAAACTGAGCTCATTATTTTTCTAGAATACTATCATCTCTTACAAATGTCCCTATTTCTGTCAAAATCACCACCAACTTTCCAGTTCACAACCTGAGCATTGTCATCTACTTCTCACTCTTTCTCACCCCACATATCCAATCAGTTGCCAAATCTTGTCATTTCTACCTCCGCAACATCTCTCATAGCCAAACCTTTATTCCTACCCACACAGCTACCACTTGAGTTCAGGCCCTCATCACCTCTCACCTAGTTTATTGCAATATCCTCCTAATTGGTCTCCCTGCTTTAAGCCTCTCACCATTGTAATCCATTCTCCACATAACTGTCAAAATAATTTTCCTTAATCAAAGATATGACAATGTCAATATCCCTTTTGACCAGCAGCTTCCTATTGCCTTCAGAATAACATATAAAGTACTCTGTTTATCTTTACGAGCCTGATACAAACTGTCCCCACCTCCTTTTCCAACATCATTGGACATTACTCTGTCTCCCATACTCTGCAATCTAGTCAAACTGGCCTTCTCTTTGGTTCTCACTCATGATGTTACATCCCCAGTCACTGTCTCTTTGTACCAGCTATCCTCCATGCCTGGAATGTACTCCCCCCCTTACCTCCACTTCATATGGCCTTTCTTCCTTTCAGATGCAGCTCAGACACTATCTTCTCCATGAAGCCTTTTCTTGATCCCCTCAATTATCATTTTTTCCAAACTAGCTGGTATTTAGCTACTAGATATACACATATACATACTAAATATATATATATCATATATGTTTATATACTTATTAACTTTTTATTTATGCTCATCATATTTTATATGTGCCTGTTCCCCTCATTAGAATATAAGCTCAATGCAAGCAGGGATTGTTTAACATTTTATACTTGTATCTCTTAAATATTTTGGCCACATAATGAGAAGATGGAGACTCATTGAAAAAAACCCTGATGTTGGGAAAGAGTGAAGGCAAAGGATGAGATGGATAGATAGCGTCATGGAAACAACAAACATGATCTTGGACAGACTTCAAGGGATAGTGGAGGGTCTGGTGTGTTATATAATCCATATGATCACAAAGAATTGGATGTTACTGAATGACTGAACAACAGAAACTCGTATTTCCAGGATCTAATACACAATAGGCATTTGATGATGCTTGTTAATGATTGATTGAAATCAGGAGCTGCTAAGGGTCCTTGAGTGACAAGGTTAAACTTAAGCTATAGGAAGACCATTTTAACATCTATGTTGAACACAGATTACAGAGAGGAGAGTCTAGAAGCTGCGCGAATCCAATTAGGAGGCTATTGCAATAGTCCAACTGTGAGGTGATTAAGGCCCAAACCAGGGTGGTGGCACTATGACTAGAGAGAAGGTGGTGGATCCAAGAGATGGAGAGACAGAATTGACAGGGCAAAAAAGGAGGTGAGAGGAGAGGAGAATAGAGGTTGCAGACCTGAGTGACTTAAGGATATTTGTCCCTTTAATAGATATGGGGAAGTTTGGAGGAAAAGCAAATTTAGGAAATAATTATGGAAAATCCAGGTGGAACTATCCAACAGAAAGTTGGTGTTTGCAGCTCAGAAGTGAGATTTGGGCTGGATATGTAGATTTGGGAGTTATCCAATAAATGAATCCATTTGATTGTTGATAAAAATCATTGAAAGAAGGTATAGGACAGGCATTGGGAAAATGAGAGCCAAAACCTACCCAGTTTGTTTTTGTATAGCCACCAGCTGAGAAGAGTTTTTACATTTTTAAATGCAATAAAACTTTATTTAAAGGTATAAAAACCACCTTTTTTTGGGTCACCAATGGCCACAGTCTGCTGACCCCTAGTTCAGAAAATGAATAGAAGAAAACCTAAGAAAAAATCCTGGAGGGATATCTCTGCATGGTATGTGTGACAAGGATGCTGATTCAGCAAAACTGAGAAGAAATGGTCAGACAAGCAGAAGGACAGCCAGGAGAAAAAAAGTACCATGAAATCTGGGCTTAGAGAGAGTATGGAGAAGAAGGGAATAGGCAGTAGTCCAAAAGTTCTCAGTGGGTTAAGAAGAATGAAGACCAAGAGAAAGCCATTAGAGTTTTGTCCAAGAAGCTTTTGATTCTTAATCACAGGGTTTAAGAAAGAAAGAGGGAGGTTGCTGGTCATAAGATAGGAAAGTACCATTTGGACAAAGAGCTAGAAGATTGTTTAAAGACCATCTAGCTCAAGCCCAAAATGTTATAGGGGAGAAAACTGAAACCCAGAGAAGTGAGCCTGCCTAGGGTCACCTTGGATCAATTCCTCATGATGGGTAGTTGGATCACTTACATTAGTTTACACTGCATGGTAGGAGTAATATACTAGGACTTTACCCTATGCAGTTTAGGCTAGCTTTTCCTTAAAAGGTATTGAAACTGTCTTTAAGATTTTATTGGCTCAAGAGATTAAGGCAAGGGCTATTGACGTAGTTTCCTAGTCACTTGAATACAAAAATAGCAAGACACAAAAATAATAGTTAGCATTTATATAGTGCATTGAGGTTTTCAAAACACTCTATATGTTTTATTTCATTTGATTCTCATAATAACCTGTGAGGTAGGTGCTATTATTATCTTCACTTTATGGATGAAGAAATTGAGGCTGAGAGAAAAGTGACTTGTTTAGGGTCACATAATTAGTGAGCACTTTAGGTCAGATTTGAACTTAGCTCTGTCTAAATGCAGGTTTAAGTCTACTATTCCACCTTAAGGTTCTTTTTTTATAGTTAATTAATTTATTTTTAGTTTTCAACATTCATTTCCATAAGATTCTGAGTTTTGAATTTTCTCCCCCCTCCTCTCTCCCCCCTCCGCAAGACAGCATGCAATCTGATATAGGTTTTACATATACATTCCTATTAAACATATTTTCACATTAGTCATGTTGTAAAGAAGGATTAGAACCAATAGGAGGAACCACAAGAAAGAAGAAACAAAACAAAACAGAAGAGGAAGAAAAAAAAGACAAATAGTATGCTTCGATCTATATTCAGACTCCATATATCTTTCTCTGAATGTGAATTGCATTTTCCATCATGAGACTTTTGAAGATATCTTAGATCCTTGCATTGCTGAGAAGTGCTAAGTCTATCAAAGTAAGTCAACACACAACGTGGCTGTTACTGTGTACAACGTTCTCCTGGTTCTGCTCGCTTCACTCAGCATCAGTCCATACAAGTCTTTCCAGGTTTTTCTGAAGTCTGCTTGTTCATTATTTCTTATAGCCAATAGTATTCCATTACATTCACATACTACAACTTGCTCAACCATTATCCAATTGATGGGCATCCCTTCAATTTCCAATTTTTGCCCCCACAGAAAGAGCCACTATAAATATTTTTGTACATGTGGGTCCTTTTCCCATTTTTATGATCTCTTTGGGATACTGGGTCAAAGCACCTTAGGGTTCTGACTGCAGACCAGCAGCATGAACAACATCAGGAGCCTACGCTCAGTTGAATCAATACTTTATCCTTAATGAATGTTCTTGATCTGCTCTGAATGTCCTTTGTCAGTCTGCTATGGCTAAGCAAGCCTTTTGTTAACTGTCATATGTACCACAAATGTTTTATTTCATTCTAATCTCAAACCTGAGGTACCAAATGATAAGGGGTTGACTCAGGGCTTACAGCATAGTGACTAAAAGGAAGAGGATATTTATGAGCAATGTTGTAAAGGTGGAAACGATAAGATTTCACAACAGATTGAATATATGGGTTGAAGAATCAAAAATGATGCTATGGTTGTGAGCCTGGGGAACTGGGAGGATGGTAATACCTTTAACAGGAATAGGGAATTTAGGAAGAGGTAAGACTTTGGGGGAAAGGATAATGAATTCTGTTTTAAACATATTGAGTTTGAGATGCCTACAGAAGACATCCAATTAGAGTTGTCTAAGAGGCAGTTGACAATGTGTGACTGTAGCTCAGAAGAAAGGCTAGGGCTGGATATATATAGATCTGGGAATCATCTGCATAGTGAGGATTCCATGAGGACAGAAGAGCCTTGGCTATATCTTCTCAAAGTATGTGCCTTACTACCATTGTGCTCTAAGTTTATGCACATTCTTTCCACAGAAAGTATGTATATTTGTGGGAAAGATTGCCACAGGTTTGGAGGGAATATTTTACAGCTACTGCTCTTACTATATCATCATCTTGGTAATTCCTTTGCTTTAAACTAATTGTATCTAATGGCTGACTGTTAAAGGTAAGCTCACTGATGGGAGCTCATGAGTTATAATTTTAGGTTATAAATCCACAGGGTTTCCTAGAACCTGTGAAAGTAGTAGCCACCTTCTGGAGAGATACTCTGAAATGGATGCTACATATTATTAATCTTATTTTACAGATGAGAAAAGTGAGCTCAGTGACTTGCCCAGGATCAAACAGCTAACCTAGTGTCAGAACTAGAAGTTAAATTCAAGTATCCTTGACTCTAAGACTAGTGATTTTTCCTCCATGCCATGCTGTATTTTTCAACTATTTTAAGCTGAATTTCTGCCTGGGGAGGGATGAGTGGACCTCTGGAGGACTACTGCCCCAAATAGGATTATTGCTTTCAATCAAGGCTACCTCTGAACTCAGGTCACTGAACTAGTTAGAAAAGAAATGAAAAGTATTATTCCTTGAGGAGCCAATAAGGCATTGTTAGGATCCAGGGACAAGGGCTACATGGGTTAAGTGAGTAATCTCAGGGAGCTAAACTACTAGCAGATTGGGAGCAAAAGGGAATGTCACTGAGGGATAATCCTCAGAGAATTGCTGTACTTTATTCCAAAAGGTTTTTTCAGGACTACGTTTACTTTTCCACTGGAGATGGACTACGTATTAAGTTTTACCCATTTAAAAAGTTATAGCTCTCTCCTATCATTTTCATCTCCTTAAACCTTTGTATAACCCAGGTTCTGGGTTACAGGATTTTGGACCTCAGGCCTATCTCTGAGCTTCAGTTTCCTCATCTGTACCTATCTGGGATTGTTCATTTGTTTTTCCTCCCCAGGGGAAGTTATTGCCAAAGGGTGCCCAGCAGGATGTCAGGAAAAGTAATCCCCCAATAATTTTAATAACTCCATTTAGTTTACCCTAGAGGAACTCATAGGGAACCAATCAGAGGGAAACTGGGGTACTTTGTCAAGGAGGTACTTGGTCAAGCTTTTAGGTTTGTGGGGAATGATGAAATGAGCAGTAAGGCACGAGTAAAGGAGGCTTCAGACTGCGGATTCTCCTTCATCCACTTCAGTGTCAATGACAGAGATCTATTCAAAGATAAGAGAGGATAATTTCTATCTCTGATTCCAGTGCAAACTTTTTTTTCTCTATTAATTTATTTATTTTTAGCTTTCAACATTCACTTCCACAAGATTTTGAGTTCCGAATTTTCTCCCCATCTCATCCCTCCCCCCACCCCAAGACAGTGTGCATTCTGAATACTCCATTCCCTAATCTGCCCTCCCTTCTATGTCTGCCCCCTTCTCTTATCCCCTCCCCCTTCTACTTTCCTGTAGGGCAGGATAGATTTCTATACCCCATTGCCTATATATCTTATTTCCAAGTTGCATGTGAAAACAATTTTTAACTTTTGTTTTTAAAACTTTGGGTTCCATATTTTCTCCCTTCCTCCCTCCCCACCTACCCTCATTGAGAAGGCAAGCAACTTCATACAGGTTATACATGTGTAGTCATGCAAAACACTTCCATAGTAGTCATGTTGTAGAAAACTAACTATATTTCCCTTCATCCTATCTCACTCTCTGTTTATTCTGTTCTCTCTTTTGACCCTGTCTTTCCTCAGAATGTTTGCTTCTGATTACTTCTCCCCCAGTCCGCTCTCCCCTTTATCATACCCCCTCTCTTATCCCCTTCCCCCCTATTTTCCTGTAGAGTAAGATAAATTTCCATACCCAATTGAATGTTTAACAGTATTCCCTCCTTAAGGCTAATCCAATGAGAATAAGATTCACTCATTCCCTCTCACCTTCTCCCAGTTCCCTTCCACTGTAAAAGTTTTTTCTTGTCTGTTTTATGTGAGATAATTTACCCCATTCTGCCTCTCCTTTTCTCCTTCTCCCAGTATAATCCTCTCTCACTCCTTAATTTTATTCTCCAGATATCACCCCTTCATCTTCAACTCACCCTGTGCCCTCTATCTATCTTTCTATATACATATTTTTTTTTCCTCCTCCAACTACCCTAACACTGACAAAGGTCTCACGAGTTATAAACATCATCTTTCCATGTAGGAATATAAACAGTTCAACATTAATAAGTTCCTTATGATTTCTCTTTCCTGTTTACTCTTCACGCTTCTCTTGAGTCTTGTATTTGAAAATCAAATTTTCTATTCAGCTCTGGTCTTTTCATCAAGAATGCTTGAAAGCCCTCTATTTCACTGAATATCCATTTTCCCCATGAAGGATTATACTCAGTTTTGCTGCATAGGTGATTCTTGGCTGTAATCCTCCAGAATATCATATTCTAAGCCGTCCTATCCCTTAATGTAGAAGTCACTAAATCTTGTGTTATCCTGATTGTGTTTCCACAGTACTCGAATTACTTCTTTCTGGCTGCTTGCAATATTTTCTCCTTCACCTTGGAACTCTGGAATTTGGCTACAATGTTCCTAGGAGTTTTCCTTTGGGGATCTCTTTCAGGAAGTGACTGGTGGCTTCTTTTAACTTCTATTTTACCCTCTGGTTCTAGAACATCAGGGCAGTTTTCCTTGATAATTTCTTGAAAGATGATGTCTAGGCTCTTTTTTTGGTCATGGCTTTCAGATAGCCCAATAATTTTTAAGTTATCTCTCCTGGATCTACTTTCCAGGTCGGTTGTTTTTCCAATGAGATATTTCACATTGTCTTTTATTTTTTCATTCTTTTGGTTTTGTTTTACAATGTCTTGACTTCTCATAAAGTCACTAGTTTCCAATTGCTCCATTCTAATTTTTTTTTGAGGGTAATTGGGGTTAAGTGACTTGCCCTGAGTCACACAGCTAGTGAGTGTTATGTGTTTGAGGCCAGATTTGAACTCAGGTCCTCCTGACTGCAGGACCGGTGCTCTATCCACTGTGCCACCTGGCTGCCCCCATTCTAATTTTTAAGGAAGTATTTTCTTCAGTGAGCTTTTGGACTTCCTTTCCAATCCGGCCAATTCTACTTTTTAAGGCATTCTCCTCATTGACTTTTTGGACCTCTTTTGCCATTTGGGTTAGGCTATTTTTTTAAGGTGTTATTGTCTTCAGGATTTTTTTGAGTCTCCTTTAGCAAGCTGTTGACTCATTTTTCATGATTTTCTTGCATCACTCTCATTTCTCTTCCCAGTTTTTCCTCTACTTCTCTTACTTGCTTCTCAAAATCCTTTTTTTGAGCTCTTCCATGGCCTAGGACTGATTCATATTTTTATTGGAGGCTTTGGATGTAGGAGTTTGACTTTGTTGCCTTCTTCTGGTTGTATGTTTTGATCTTCTTTGCCACCAAAGAAAGATTCTATGGTCTGACTTTTTTGTGCAGTTTGCTCATGATCCCAGCCAATTACTTGAGATTTAAACTCTTTGTTAAGGTAGGGGTCTGCTTCCAGTGTGGAGAATGTACTGTCCCAAGCTTCAGGGATTTTGTGCAGCTGTTCTCAGAGATATTTCTAGGGACCTATAAGTTTTCAGTTCTTCCAAGGGGGTATGATCAAGGGCAAGGTGTTTACTCCTTTCATGGCCTGTGCTCTGGTCTATGAGTGACCACAAGCACTCTTTCTACCTTGGAACTGTGAGGAGGATTTACTCTCTACTGCCACTACAAGCTCCACCATGCCAGCCCTCCTTCTCACCCCAGGACCACCACTCAGAACTGTGACCCAGATCCAAGCACAAGCAAAGCAAGAGAATCCTGACTCAGCACCAGCAAAGAGATCTCTGCAATCCCCCTCTGATCAGTCACTTGATTCCCCCTCCATCTGTGGGCTGAGTTCCAGAAGCAACCAAAGCCCTCAGGCTGTGCTGGGACTGGGGCTGGAACCAAGCTTCTCTCTCACTGTGGTCACAGACTTTTCCTACTGACCTTCTAAGTTGTCTTTGGCATTTGTGGGTTGAGGAATCTGGAAACTGCCACAGCTGCCCATGATTCAATCCTCTAAGGCCTGTTCCAGGTTCACTGAGGCCTGATCTTCACCTGAGTGCCTATGCTGAACTGTGTTCCTCTACCAGGCTGGCACAATATACCTTTCCCATCAACCATCCAGGTTGTCTTGGGCTGGAAATTTGTTTCACTCTGTCTTTTTTGTGGGTTCTGCTGCTCTAGAATTTGTTTAGAGTCATTTTTTACAGGTATTTGGAGGGGTATTTGAATTTTAAACTCTTTGTTAAGGTAGAGGTCTGCTTCCAGTGTGGAGAATGTACTGTCTCAAGCCGGGGGTTTTGTGCAGCTGTTTTCAGAGGTATTTCTGGGGACCTGCAAGTTTTCAGTTCTTCCAAGGTGAGGCCAGCACAGAAACACAACAAGAATTTTGTGAATGAAAGAGCTAAGTCCTTAACTTAACATGGGTAATTAAATGTTTTGCTGCCTAACATTGTATAACCTGGCTTCTGTAAAGTATGTGCAGATATTGTCTGCCTATTTCCAGTGTGGAAGAGCTGCCCATCTTCTGTGCTTCTTTTCTTGAATAGGTGAGTTTTTAAGTTCAAAAGTCTCATAAGCCTGAGAATTCAAGAGTGGCAGCACCCACCAGAGTGGCTAATACAGCAGCAGTAAAGGCAGGCTAGCAACAAGGAAAGTTTCTGCATTTGAAGAAGATATGCGCTAGGAAAAAAAAAAATTGACCAAGCTTGACTGTTAGATTGGACAGTGCTCAGTTGAGGTGAAATGTAAATTGCCTGATTAGCAATATTGCAAAACTGCTTTATGTTTTGATGACGCTTAAGTATTAGCTTCCCAACCTATTGTAATTATAGTTTTGGTGCTGAATTCTGTTTTAATGGTGTTGATGATGTGCACTTTGATTCTTTTGTTTTGTATTTCTTTCTGTAAGTAGGAATAAATTACCTATTCCATATCTGATTCACACTGTATATTGAGTGCCTTTATTACTTTCTAGGGAATCTCTAGACTTGAGAGTCACTTGAGAGCCATAAATAAACATCTTTTTTGAGGTTGACATTTATTAATGAGTCAATGAGTGTGAAGAAAAGAGGGCTCCTTCTCAAAAGAGTCCAGTGTCCCTAAGACTGAACCTGGTCTTGGCCTGGTCCAGCCTGGTACCTACAGGTGGGTAGAGAACAGGCTAAGTGTTCCACTCCCTGTGGACTCAGTTATTTCCTGAGGCTAGAACTGACCATTAGTACAACAACCAAATATATTTTGTAACTATTTGCTTTGAATTAATATATTCCAACACATAAAGTATCATAGCACTTTTAGTCCTTCCTTCTAAGTACCCATCAAAATTATTTGTCTATTCATTCTAATTCATATTTCTTCATATGACCACAGTTAGTGTGTACTCCATTGTTCTGGTTCTATTTCGTTTATTTTGCATTATTTCATAAAGGTCTTTACTTATGTCTTTGTATTCCTTATAAGTACTTGACTTATCCTGCATGTTTCTTGCCCCTGTCTTTTCTTTAGTACCTTGGAGGCTCTGCTCTTTCTCTCTTTTTAAAAACATTATTTGATGGATACTAGTGCTATCCTTTGCTCTTGCTATATAACTAGATGACCTCCATCCTTCCTGTTTAACAATACAGTTTGTGCTCACTTACACCCACTATGTACCTTTCCATTGTCTTTTTGGTCACTTGTAATTTTTATTCTTCTGAAATGGAGTTTTCCACGATTGACTGCCATACGGCCTCATCACAAGAATAGTAGAGTTTTAGGGGTTTTTTAAAGTGAGCTCTTATCTCAGCAAACAGCTTGGGATCATGGAAAGCACAGCACAATTTTCCCAATGCTTGATCTCTTCTTCTTATTTGATTTTAGACCTATTTATAATTTTATCCAGAATCTTCCTGCCACTACCCCATGATTCTCTGGTGGCTACACTGGAATTCTATCGCTATGTTAACCCGCTCTCTTTTGCTTGATCAGTGTTAGAGTGCCGTTCTAACTGTGTAAGGGCCCTATGATATTGGGAGGGAGAAGAAAGCAGGGTTACCAGGTAGGCAAATTGATTTAATCCTCTTAGCTCTGTAACTCCCACTCTGAGTCCCATGTTGGCCTGATTGGTTAGTGATAAGAGGAGTAGTACACCCAGCTTGCACTGGCTTTCAAGAGACAATTATTAAATGTTCACAAAGCTACAAATCAGGGCTCAATTTATTGTTTTGTTGATTGTCTAAATTTAAGAAAGTGAAGGAGAAGATGTTAACAATACAAATCAAATTTAAAAGTGTGTGGCATACTTTTTTTTTTTGGAGAGCTAGTTATTAAACATTTACCAGGATACTCCTATGGCAAGTAATTAATAAATGCTTTTTTACTCTTTATTCTATAATGGAAAAGAGGAGTATAAGAAAGATACAGGCTCCCCACATTTAATATAATGTGTGTTTCATTTAGGTGGGGAGAGAGATGAGGCATTATCATGAGCTCCCATGTAAGTAGGTGGCCCCATAAGCAAATGATGCCCTAACATCACCTTGCATGACGCTTATTCTTTCCAGGCACTCATTTGCTTCAAGAGTTCATTAACATCATATCAACATCATCCATTGAGTTGCAAAGGCCATTAATATGAGAATCTCTCCTTATTGGTAGAGATCAATGCCACCTGCTGCATGAGGGCAGAGTTGGTGAAAGCAGATTTCTAAGTCTCTTCAGGGCTTTTTAAGTCTCTGCGGTCTCTTTGGATTCTGCAGCCACTTTGGGTACTTCTGGTTCACAGCTTTGAAAGAGAATATGGAAGATGCCAACCCTAGTTCAAATTGCTAAAGGAAAAGATTCTGGGAAAAAGTCCACATGAGAGGAGCTGATGGTCTCCATCACATCCCTATCCCCAGCTTGCTACGCTGGGTGAGATTTAGGACTCTCTCTTGGCTGTGCTGAATTCCCTCACTCCCAATGGGTGGGAGAGCTCCTTCAATCTGGTGTCTGGTGGACATTCTCCTATGTATGCTTTCTCTGATTTCTATTTCGCTATCTACTTGGATAAATTGATCTCTTTGCTACTTCCTATGTATGTTTATTAGGGAACTGGTATTTGATGGGTAAGGAGTCAAGCCTTAGATATTAAGCTTAGGTTCTCCTTTCCCCAATTAATGAATGGCTATCAGAAGTTAGCTTGAAACTGAAAACCACATCCTCTAGACTAATAATATTTAAGGGGCAGATAGATATAATTCTATCCAAGTATCCCCTCTCTCTGAGGAGAGGAGAGTGTCCATACTTTTGGCCCCTACCTCCTGCTTCTCTGCCTGGCAAAAAATAAAGTCTTCCTTGGAGAAGAGTTGGTAGAGGAGAGGCTGGAGATTTTTATCCTGCCTTCCTTCAAGCCATATGACAACACTCCCGTGCTATATATGGGGGACAGCCTGACTATATCTGTTAGGGCTAAGGGTTATAAATTGTGGATTTATGGGTATGAGTAACTTACATTAGACTATATAATTTCTATGCTTACAGGAAATACAAATAAGATCTGTGCCTTAGCTCACAGTAAATGTAGTATAATGTCTCTCATCTCCTTAAAGGGTAAAAACCTCTTTCCAAATCTCTATCTGTGCCAGTATTAATTGCATACACAAAAATATAGGCAACTGACCAATTTATATCAGATATTTGGGCTTATATGACAATGCGGAGGGGTACAGCCAGGACATAAATAAAATAAATACCACTGGCTTTGCTTGGGTAGCCAGCAGAAAGGACAGACCTTCTCATCACCTGCTCCTTCCTCCCTGAGCTGAGTGGGAAGGAACTTAAGGCTAGTAGTTGGTACCATTGTTCAGTGGAAATTAGGTGGCATTTGAGCTAACCCCTTTAAGAGACAGGGAGTAAGCACAACATCCAGGCCTTGGCAATTCAAAGTGCACTAATGTGTCATTTAGCTCTTGTTATTCTCTGTACCATCAATTCTGATATCCACTATCTTAGGACAGCAGTCATCCCAAGTTCTAGAGGAAGAGATGAGTAGGGAAATAGGCATCCAAAGACTAGATATATATGTTCCACCCTGCCTATCACCCTTAACCCAATGGACCTTCTAGTTTCTTCCCACAAATTTGAATAAATTTTTAAAAATGTTCCCCAACTAGTGAATTCTGGGACAGAGTCAAATCATTTTCAGAATCCGATATCTCTATGACAACCCCTTAATGGGCATTGGCTTGGGAGCAAAGGGGTTACAATTTATTCACTCATCTGGGGGATTGATCTAATTTCTTCTTCACCATATGACCTTACAAGTCAACAGACCACCTCAAAAAGCAATCAGATGTTTGTTCAGTTGTCTGTGGGAATGACCTACACTTTCTGCACTGTCCTATATGAAGGAAGGGAACAGCAATGTCTTGCTATCCCTGGAAACTCTGTGTCAACTATAGGTATGAAGGGAACCCCGTCCAACCCCTGACCTTAGGCCACCCTCAGCTGTCAGGATGGAGAACATAATACCAAATAATTCAGGGAGGCAATGAGAAACAGCTCATAAAAAATCAATTTAGAGTGTTTAGTCAAAGTAAATGCTGTCTATTTTTTTTTATTGCTGGAAATTACAAGACCTTGGAGGGTAAAGGAAAATTAAGAGGAAAAGAGGAATTACAGAAAAAGTGGACACCAAGGGAGATTAAGAGGAAGAGATAAAAAGCTGCCTATCTTCTATGCAATACAAGGCTAGATTAAGGGGGGGGGAAGATAATAAGAAAATGTTAGGGAAGGGAATCTAAGGAAGTAGAAAGCATTCTATAAATATAACAAAAAAAATGTTTGTCTTAGCTGGTGAGATCACTGCACATGATCTCATGATAGGAATCTGTTGCTTTCTTTATAGTAACTTGGAAGAGAGCAGAAACAAGAAGAGGACTTTAGATTGTTATCTAACACACTATTCCATTTTCAATTACATGCTGCCCAAATCATTGAGAGCTAATACTGTCATCCCAGACATTGGCACTCCATGCCACCCCAACCATCACCACCATTTTCATCAACACTCCACTGGATACTTGCTTATCTCATCTTCTAAGGGAGGTGGGACAGCTAAGAAAGAAGTGACAGGGAACCCTGGGGCTAGGGTTGAAGGAGAAAGGTAGGTAGAAAAGCCACTCAACAGAGACAGAGACAGAAAGAGAGCTAGGATTCTTTCCTCTGCAAAATATTGGTAAAAGATACTTTGGTCCCATCAACTTCCCTGCACAAAAAAAAAAAGAGATCGATTATTCAAATCAATGAGTATTTATAGAGCTTGTACTATGTACCTATTACTGCTATGTGCTTGAGAGATAGAGAAGAAATATGAAACAGGCCCTGACCTCAAGGAACTTGCTATTTGGTTGGGGAAATGAATCTTTCACATATGAAACAGTCTGATGGCAGTAAGTGCTACGGAGACAATATGTGCTATCACAATTCAGAAAAAGAAAGATATGAAGTGGGAGGAGACTGGTATTATTAAAGAATGATTTCTGGAAGAAGTGGGCTTGAACTTTGCTTTGAAAGATGGATTGTAGGATCCCAACTTTCCCAGGATCGTGTAGCCTGAAGCCACCATCATCTATTTTGCTATATATGGCTTTTTCCTCCTGATTTGGTGGTCTAGTCACCCTTCTTTTCTCTAAAATCTAATGCATCTTGAACAATTGTTCTCAAACTTTTCCTTTTCTTCTTTTCTTTTTGCTTATGAGATAGTTTTCTTTCCCATGAGGAATCATGGAATCCCAGACATTTAAGTTAATAAAAAAGGAGTACTGCAAAGTAAGACCTCCAAACCCATTACCTTGGCCTTAGGATTTATCTGCCTCTCCTCTTTCCCTACCTCCTCACCTTCTTCTTTACTTCCTCAAGATTCACAGCATCCTTGGTTAGGGCTACAATTTTGACCTTCCCAACATCAAACCTGGAAGAGCTGGCTGGAAACTTTAGCGGTAGGTAACAGCCAAGGAACGAGGAAATCTCAGAGTGTGAGGAGGAGGAATACAGGAAGGTACAGGGAGGGTCAGTGAGGTGAAACTTTGCAATAGATGAAGGCTTGCAACCACTTGTAATTCAGAAAGGTATCTTTTTTGAGTCCCAGTGGTTCATAATGTAAGTTACAAGTGCAAAAGGAACTGAATTTATGATAGGAGCCAACACAGATAGTTTATAATATGAAATTTTAAATCGCTATGTAGAGAACAAAATTTTGCAGCATAACTAGACAAGAGTTGTGGCCTGCTAGGGTACCTCACATGTCCTTTGAAAACCACTGATATCTCTGCACTCTTAATACACCTCTGAGAAGTCAAAGCCTACACAGTGCAAATGATAAAGAATAACTTATTTCCCTTCTCAGTCTCACTAAACTGATTCACAAGCAGCAGCAAAAGCATTTTTTGAAATTTTCAAGTTGGGGTGGATGTTTGCATCTAAATTGAGGGGAAAAAGTAATTTGTTCTTTGAGAGATAGCGGAGTAAGGGGAAAGACACTGGACTAGCAGTGAGAATACCTGGGTACTAGACCTGGCTTTTCCATTACTTTGGTGTGTTATCCTAAGGAAGTTACTTTCCCTCTCTAGGCCTCTTTCCTCCTCTGGGCCTAGCTTTTCATGCCTGCAAATTAAGGTGATTGGATCAGATGTTCTGTAAGCTTTCTTCCTTCTCTACTATTCTATGTCCTCTAGAATATTTGACTGGGTTACACCTTCCTAAAACAACTTAACCAAGGTCTAGAATAGGGTACAGGTTGGAAAGATTCTGACAAAACCAGAGATATTTCTGATCCATTAGGAAAGAGAGGACTCTGAATCCTGGCATTTTTCACAAAGCCTCATTTTTCTGATAGGAAGCTCTGTAAGCCAGTTGAATACCTTAGTAACTCAGTGCCTGCCTTAATAACATTTGCTGATAACAGTGGAGAAGTATTAGGGTCCTCACTATTTTCAATAAGGCCCTAGATTTCAACACTAAGGAAGGTTGTATATGGAGAAGAGTTCTACATTAAGTTCTAACTTTCAGGCAGGATAAGTAGGGATAAGGTCCTTGTTGGTACTGGCAAAGTTATTTTTGAAACTAGAATTTCTTGTAAGACTGCTTCCTGAAGAGGCAGCTAGATTCCTGCCTTCTTTCCCTGCCCTTCCCCCCAGTTATGGCTTACTGCAGCCCTTCTGGGAGAGCAAAAATCACTATCATAACCTCCCTCCTCTCTACTCTGACTCCTTGTGCGCATTTTATCTACCCACTGGGGAGGTAGAACCTGGATAGATTGGGAGAAGTTACAAAAGAGCTTTTCTACAAGTGTTGGGACATTTCCTCCCTGCCATATCTCAAGATCATAGATTAGGAAATAAAATGCTCCTAGTACATTTAGCATACTGTACGGCTCATTTCTTCAAAATTCTGGTTTGGTATAGCTATTCTCAAATGCTCAGCAAGGAAGGGTCTAGAGGATATCCTTATGTTCCTGAATGGCATTGATTTGCTAGAATGGCACTGTATCATTGGCTTATTTGGTCTATGTGCCTTTTATGCTCCAATGTTCTGATTTATCCATTGCATTGGAGCTATCATAGTAAACAAAAAGAACAGGAGGCATAAAGGATTGTGGGTCTTATACTGCCCTGACCTTTGAAAAACTCGTCTTTGGGAAAGTGATGCTGCCACTTTGGGGGCACACTACCGATCAATTCCAGGCATGCTGAGGGCATAGGTGTTGAGGATAGGTATGGGCCTCACATGTGGAACTACAGCCTTAGCATCTGCTCTCTCTATGTTTCCCTTTTTCTTCCATTCCACAAGTTGAATTCCTTCTGTGAACATCTCTGACTTTATGCTCCTAGGAGGTGGTAGCAAGAAACAGAAAGAGTTCACAATACCAGTGAAACCAGACAATGGAGGACTGGTTGTCAGATGCGGCAGGTGGTCAAAGCCGTTCAAGGTGAGGGAATAGAGCAGGCAAGACTGGAGAGTCAGGACAAAGCGATGAGTGAGAGGAGGGAAAGTAAGATAATATGTGATAAAAGGTTCTTGAGATTAAAACAATAATAAAAGTCTCAGTATGTATAAAACTCCTTATATGGAGACGTTCTCTTTATATGGATACTTTATCTTAGAGAAAGGAGGTATGAGGGTTCCAAAAAGAAAAAAAAAATCAGATTTCAAGATGCAAAGAATTTTATATAAAAAAACTCTATGTTGGATTTCATAAAGTGAAGGAATGTGAGCTAGTGGTTAGAGTACATAATCACCCTAGGTGACTGCCCTAGTTTTGTTCTTGATTCCCTGTGTGAGCTCAGGCAAGTGTTTTCTCACCATATGCCAATCCGTAGCTGCCTCGCTGATAAGAATGTCACGGGGAGCTGGCATTCATTAAGCAAACTGAGAACCTAGGATGGATGAGACAAGCCATGTAGAACAAATGTCTTATTGTTTATTTATCCTGTGTATCTTATTTGCTTTTAATATCTTTATGTTCATTGCTATATCTATACTTTATCTTCAAACAGATCAATACAAAATCTTGCTATACTTACTATACTACTATAGGGAACATGTACCAACTCATAGGAGTGGGCTGGCTTTTCGTGAGACATTCATGATATAACACTATTATTACCATTAAAAACAACAACAAATGAGTGGTAACACTCACTTGTGTAATACTTTAAGAGCTAATAAAAGCATATTGTTTTGTCCAGAGGGAACACAAACTACTGGGGGTCATGACAGTCCATATCACTAGGATAGCTGAACCAAGAAAGTTCTTTTCCAACATTTCCACTCGGCATTTTGTGTTGGTCAGTGGTTTATTTCTTCCCTAATAACTTTCTAAGTAGTCACCTGATTTTGACCAACCACAGTACATTTTTTGTTTGTTTGTTTGCTTGTTTTTAGGCAATTGGGATTAAGTGACTTGCCCAGGGTCACACAGATAGTAAGTGTCAAGTGTTTGGTCTGAGGCCAGATCTGAACTCAGGTCCTCCTGATTTCAGGGCCGGTGCTCTATCTGCTGTACCACCTAGCTGCTCCCACATTTTTTTTATTTTTTAAAAGTACTTATTAGATATTTTTAGTTTTTAACATTCACTTCCATAAGATTTTGAGTTTCAAATTTTCTTCCCCTCCTTCTGCTCCTCCCCTCCCCAAGATGGCATGTAATCTGATATAGGCTCTATATGTACAATTGTAATAAACATACTTCCACATTAGTCATGTTCAGTTTTGTTTTATTTTTTGGTGAGGCAGTCGGGGTTAAGTGACTTGCCCAGGGTCACACAGCTAGTAAGTGTCAAGTGTCTGAGTCCAGATTGAACTCAGGTCCTCCTGACTCCAAGGCCGGAGCTCTATTCACTGCTCCTCCTAGCTGCCCCTCTTTCTACAACTTTTATCTGTAACCTTTTTGTCAGGATGTGGGGTTGACATGCTTCATCATAGGTTCTCGCATCATAGATAGTTCCATCAATTAGAGATGTTTAGTTTTTCAAAGTCACTTCTCTTTATAGTGTTGCTATTCTCATATACATTGCTCTCTTGGTTCTGATCACTTCACTCTGTATCAGTACATACAACCCAAGAATGAAACCCTCTCTTTTGTCATTGTTTATGATACAATAATATTCCATTACATTCACGTACCACAATTTTGTTCAGTCATTCCATTCTTCAGCTGGTGAAGAAGCAATCCAAGGCACAACCTTAGATTCTAGTAGTTTGATTTTCTTCTCCTCCCTCCCCATCTTTTCTTTAATTTCTTCCTCAAGACTGGGAAGTCTGTTTTGTTTGCAGGTTTTCCTTCCCCACTATTATCCTCCTTCTTAAGCATTATACCCTTCCTCACTTATTTTCTTGTTGAAGGTAATACATTTCTGCAACAAACTGTGTGCATGTGCATGTGTTCAATCTTCTGTCTACTTAAGATGAGAGTCAGTGTCATCTGATGCCTGCTCCTCCCTTCTCCATATTTATATACTTTTCTTCTCATGTATCTCAATTATTAGAAATAAATTCTTGTTTATATCTTTGGTTTTTGTGAGCTATTGTTATCATAGAACTTACTTTAGCAGCAGAGTGATCTATGATTGCATTAGTGTGGGTACTTCTTCCTATATGACTTAGCAGGTGATCTTGAGAGTTGCTGTGGCCAAAAAATTCCTTATCTGTGGCCAACCTATGAGCTTCTAATAACTTATCTAGACTATTTTTTGGACAAGAGATATTCCTGTCCCATACTCAAAACCTTTTCATCTCCAATAGTACCTGACAGAGATTGCCTCTATTACCTAGGCAAAAAACTATCTTTTTATGTTAGTTGAAGCATGATATGCATCATTTCATAATTGCCCTGAATGAGATCTATAGTGCACAGTACTACTAGTATCCTCACTTCTTAGTCTCTTTATTTCCAAAGTACTTCCTCACCAATTATGTCATTCCATTCTCATATCATTCCTATGAGATTAAAAAGTAGGGCAAAGTAATAAACCCATTTTGGAAATGGGAAAACTAAGGCCCAGAGAAGTAAAATAACTTGTGTAGGGTTATACACTGAAAGCTCATGTTGGATCCAGAAGAAGCTCATCTCTTTCTGTCAAAATTACAGAGCTAAACTTAAGAACAAAGGTTATTTAGAAACAAGAGGTTTGTGCAAGAAGTATGGAGGAACTCGGTGATGTTATTCTGGCAGCAAAGGAAAAGGAGAGGAAGGGGTAGAGCCAGGGCATGGATAGAGTAAAAGCCAGCTAGAAGAGAGAGATACTCTGTATAAAGAAATATAAAAGGAATGCCTACAGTGTCTTTGAAGAGCTATTTTAGGGACTCCCTTATATATTTCTCCCTCAAATCAGCATGAATCTAAAAATTATGACTATAGCCCTACAGAGTTCCATAATATTATTAGGTAATATTATAGAATATAATTATAGAATAATATTACAGAACCCTATAGCCAGCCCTAGGGGTCAGTGATATTTCATATTTATGTGTAGCTTTGTTGTTTACAAATCACTTTTCTCATCACAATCCTAAGGGGTAGGTGTACAAATATTACTATTCCTCTTTAATAGATTTAGAAACCAAAGCTCATAAAAGTTAAGGGGCTTGGTAACAATAATACAGCAAAAAAGTCACAGAGCTAGGACTCCAACCTATATTATCTGACTCCAAATCATATTGTTCTTTCTACTCTAGTATCCTGCTCCATCCCAGAAGTCTGATATATATAGTGGGCACTGCCAACTGAATTATATTCCCAGAAGAAAAAAAGAGAATAAATTTGTTTCTCAGGCCCTACCACTTCACATTTAGGGGTGTGGGGGATGGGAGGAGAAGGATGCTGTTTCCACCTCCCACGCTAAGATGCTGACCCCAACAGCGGGACCAGTAATCTCTAAAACATCTCTCTATTATTTTTCTGTGATGCAGCTGGGGACGGAGGATCCTGGCAGCTGGATCTAATGTTTTGGTCTTTTGTTTCCCTGCACTTTTCTCTTGGCACAATTTACAAGCTTTCACTGTTGTGCTTTGAGAATCACATGGTAAAATCTTTGCATAGCTGCCTGGGGAAAAAGAGAGAGAGAGAGAGAGAGAGAGAAATGTGGGCCTCCCACTCTATTCTTACCATATGTGAAGCTAAAAATTATGATTGTCATCATAGAAATCCAACAAAGCATTGCCTCTCTGACCCTTAACCTCATTTACATAATAATCCCTTTGCCCTCTTTCTAGAATATCCACACACAAACCATCAACTTGTCTTCTACCCACATCTGAACATTTTTATACAGAAAGAGAGAGAGAGAGAGCCTGCATCTACAAAATATCATGACCACTAAGTAAATGGAGAAAAATTTAGTCGACCCAGTTGTTTGATCAATGTGATACCAAACAAAAGGTTTTAATGTTTATTTGGGTTTTTTTTCCCCACTGAATTAAGTGGTTGTTAGAGCATTGTGTAGACATTGTAGCCCACACTTACCCTTTTCTTTCTCACATCACCCTAAGGCTTAATAAACTCTTTCTTTCAACTCCTCTCTCCACACATACTTTTATCCTCCATAGTCCTGTTTTCCACTACTGAAATTAATGACTCCCTGCCCTTCTTTTCTGTTTGAATAGGTTTATATGACCTGATTCAACATAGTCATGGGTCTTTTTTTTTTTAGCCACCCTTTACATCCTCCCATCCTTCCTCCCTAAAATACCATCCCCCTAAGGTCTCCACTTTTTCCTACTGCTGCTATTGCTCTACTGTTTTGATGTATTAATACAGTCTGCTTTCAGAGTCATTCAAATTGGCCTCCAACAACTTAACTCATGTGATCAACATTAACATGGACATAAAAGGTATGTTTTTGTACTACAAAGTATAGTCATAGACTCAAAGAATTGGCGAATTGAAAGGGATGTCAATTTAGTTCATTTAGTCCAACCCACACCTAAAGTATAAATTCTTCCCTCTATAACAAATGAGACTGATTTTTGGATAAACATTCCAAAATTTGCACATCCAAATGAATACTGGTCTCCACAAAGTATTCACTTAAACAATTCAGGGATCTATAGCTAGGGACCATCTAAGCTAACCTTGTCCTTTTAGAGATCAGGATACTAAAGTGCACAGAGTTAAGTGACTTGCCCAAGGACACATAGGCACTGCTACTGCTCAGAATATGTTTAAAATAGCCTTTAAAGCCTGTATCACATTCTTTTTTATATCCTCAGTAGACGAAAATCTTCATACTCTTATGAATTGATTTTTTTTTTAAAACAAAAGCAAAGTTATTTGGAGTCATGCCCAATGAATCAGATCTGAATGGACAATACAGCTTTTGGTTTGAAAAAAAAAAACGAGCTAGAACTGTAAACCTATTGGACAAAGTTTTTTTGTGTAGTGAATGTAGCCCTTTGGCCCCTGGTCAGTGAGAGTTGCCAGGGAGATTCAGGATGCTGGATGTACATAGGAAAACAGACTTGGCCAGAGATCACAAAAATAATGATGTTGGAACTTAGAGGAGGGAATCCTGGAAGGCAGACAACACATACAGTGAAAATCAATTTTCCTGGTCCATATCAAAAAATGGGAAGTTATGTTTCCTGCCCTGGGTACCCTCTTCCCTGTGGTCTCGTGCAGCCCTTTACAATCCTCCTGTCTGAACAGTGTTGACAGGTTCCTGGTTCAGATGTTGTAAAGTAGGAGCTAAGGTAATCGACAAAGTATTTGGAGCTTATTGGGTAGGACAAAACACACTGAGCTCCTGACAATCTTCTGTCCCCTTCTCCATTTCGGGTGAAAGATTATTATTACTACTAACTACTCGGACTATCCACTTTCTATTTTTCCACCCTTTAGAGAAGGGGAAAAGCTAAAGGAGAGAAGCCTTTTCAAATGACCATTTTATGTAGTTTGATGGTTTACTGATTTAATTTGTGTACCTTGTCTGGTCTCCATAGAACTTAAGAGCTGGGAGGCATTTTGGAGACCACTTATTACCAGTCCTTCATTTTATCAATAAGGAAACTGAGTCACAGAGCTACCCTAATGTCTTAGAGTCTTAGTTAATATCACTGGTATGAGTTAGGAGGAGAACAAGGAAAGAACTCAAATCTTTTGACTCTCCAGTCCAGGATTCATTTCCCTAAGCCTCATCACTGCATCTCTTAGGTCATTTGGAGGAGGAGGATTAAATGCCCCACCAGGATCCCTCTAGTTTTATGATGATAAGAGATATCACAAAATGGACTCAGAGACCCAGTTATAGCCCAAGGGACAGATCTGGCCTGAAGCCTATTTTTGTATGGCCTTTGAGCTAAGAATAGTTTTCATATTTTTAAATACAATATAACTTTATTTTAAAATCTAAAAACCATTCTTAACTCATAGGCCATAAAAAAAAAATAGGTAGTGGGCTGGAGTTTGCTGACCCTTGCCCGAGAGCATTATTTTCCCTATCCTCCTAAGCTTTCTCTTTCCCATTACTTAGAACACATATACTCCCTGGTACTTTCTTTTCTCGTTTCTTTCCCAACTAATTCCCACTTCTCTACAAACAAGGTTAGAGTCAATTTTCAAGAGTCAGCATGGAACAAAAAATCACAACTGTAAGTCAGTTTGTGATGAGTTGCACAAAATCATTCTTGAAAAGGTTATTAAATAAGCTTAGATAAAAGGTAGCCAAACCCTTGATTGGACAATGACTGAAAACAAACATGAAAACATCAATAAGAAGGGTGAAGTAGGGTGTGGTGAAGTGTGGCAAGAGTTGGTATTAGGTTCCATATTGGGTATGGTGGAGAATTATGTGGCAGGCAGAACTAATAAAAACATCTTGGATCAACTCAGATAGCGTCAGCTTTATACACAGGCAGAGTGATCACCTAACTATGATGGGTATTTGAAATGTCACAGGGAAGTCCCTCACACAAAAAATAAAAACTGAAGAAGGGTTTCAACATAAAAACAAAGAAATAAAAGGCTCTGAAGACGCAAAGTGGGGTGCTGATCTGTGCATGGAGGTTAGAGGGTAAGATGAAATGTGACAGAGGAGAAAGAGGAGGACCACTGATCACTTAGAGCTAAGTATAAGACATGACTCACTTCCTAAAGATGAATATTACTCGGACCAGCTAGGTGGCACAATGGATAGAACACTGGCCCTGGAATCAGTAGGACCTGAGTTCAAATCCAGCCTCACACACATAACACTTACTAGCTGTGTGACTCTGGGCAAGTCACTTAACCCCAATTGTCTCATAAAAAAAAAGGAGATATCACTCAAGAGGACAAGCGACAGGTTCATGGTGTCCTCTCTTGGTTTTCCTCCTTCCTAACCTGGCCACTCCTCAATTTCCTTTGCTGGATCATCATCAATGCCCCACCTCCTAATTGTGTTCTCTACTAGGCCCTCTTCTCTCTCTGTTCTTTCTCTTGGTGAACTTACCAGCTCCTGTGGGCCATATTATCATTCCTATTCTGATTACTCCCATATCTATTTATCCAGCCCTTCTCTCTCTCCTGAGCTCCAGTCCCACATTACTGACTCACAGTTGGATATTTTCAACTGGATCTCCTGAGGACATCTCAAACTCAATTTGTCCAAAATAGAGCTTATTACCTTCTGCCTTAAAGGCACGTCTCTTTCTAATTTCTCTCTTCAGTTGAGAGTACCAGCACCCTTCCAGTTATCTAGGTCCACAATTTCAGAGTCATCCTTGACCCTTCTCTCTCCCTCATCCTATATAGCCAATAAGTTATCAAGTCTTGTCAACATTACTTCCATGACATCCATCACATCAGCCTCCTTCTCTCCACTCATGTGGCCGCTACTCTAATTCAGACCCTCATCATATTTTGCCTGGATTATTTCAATAGCTTCCTAATTTTTTCCCCTACTTCTAGTTTCCACCTCCGATCCATCCTACATACAACTGCCAAAGTGATATTGTTAAAGCTCTTTTGTCACTACCCTGTATTACAAGAAGCCTCTAAGATTAAATGCAAACTCCTCTATTGAATATTTAATGCCCTTACCAATCTGGCTCTAGCTTCCTTTCCTAGACTATTAGATGTCTGTAACTTGCTTCATACACTTTGCCCAAACTGGCTTGTTTGTTGTCCCTTACACATGATGTTACATGTCCTTTGCAAAGGCTGTTCCTCATGCCTATAATGCACTCCCTAATTATCTCTGGTTCTTTGACTCACAGATTTTCTTAAGCTCCATGGGCCTCCTATATGAAGCCTTTCATGTGCCTGTGTCCTGAAATAATCTCATATTTACTTTGTCCATATTTCATATACACTTATATGTATAAATGTTGACTCCCTCCTCTTCCAGTAGAAAGTTAGCTCCTAGGGATTATTTCATTCTTTGTATTCACATCCCCATTGCTTTGAAAAATACCGAGCACTTAGAAAAATTAAGGGGCAGCTAGGTAGTGCAGAGGATAGAGCTCTGGCCTTGGAGTCAGGAGGACCTGAGTTCAAACCCGCATCAGACACTTGACACTTACTAGCTGTGTGACCATGGGCAGCTCACTTAACCCCAATTGCCTAAAAGCAAAAAAAAAAAAGAAAAGAAAGAAAAGAAAAAGAAAGAAAGAAAGAAAGAAAGAAAGAAAGAAAGAAAGAAAGAAAGAAAGAAAGAAAAATTAATAACAAAATTCAACAAAATTAACATATGTAGAAATAACAAAATATATAACTTATTGACTATACAGGATGAGGGAGAGAGAAGAGTCAAGGATGACTGAAATTGTGAACCTAGGTAACTGGAAGGGTGCTGGTACTCTCAACTGAAAAGGGAAATTAGAAAGAGAAGTGGATTTAAGGGGAAGGTAACAAAATTAACAATGGGATAAGAATATCAAGGGAATTAATGGGAAAAAATGCAAAGGAAAGTGGACTAGCTGTACCTGATCTAAAACTATATTATAAGGTGGCAATCATCAAAACTATTTGGTACTGGCTAAGAAATAGAGTGATGGGTTAGGTACACAAGACACAGTAGTAAATGACTATAATAATCTACTGTTTGAAAAACCCAAAGACTCCAGATTCTGAGATAAGAACTCACTATCTGACAAAAACTTCAGGGAAAACTGGAAAATAGTATGGCAGAAACTAGACACAGACCAACATCTCACACCATATACCAAGATAAGGTCAAAATGGTACATGATTCAGACATAAAGGGTGATACCATAAGCAAATTAGGAGAGCAAGGAATAGTTTACCTGTTGGAACTATGGAGAAGGGAATAATTTACGACCAAACAAGAGATAGAGAACATTATGAAATGCAAAATGAATATTTTGATTACATTAAATTAAAAAGTTTTTGCACAAACAAAGCCAAACAAAGATTAGAAAGAAAGCAGAAAGCTGTGAAATACTTTTTACAATCAGTAATTTCTGATAAAGGCCTTATTACTAAAATATATAGAAAACCAAGTCAAATTTATAAGAATACAAGTCATTCCCCAATTGATAAATGGTCAAAGGATATGAACAGGCAGTTTTCAGATGAAGAAATTAAAGCTATCTACAGTCGTATGAAAAGATGCTCTAAATCACTATTGATTAGAGAAATGCAAATCAAAACAACTCAGGTACCACATCACACCTATAAGACTAGCTAACATAGGGACAGCTAGGTGGTGCACTGGCCCTGGAGTCAGGAGGACCTGAGTTCAAATCCAGCCTTACACATATAACACTTATTAGCGGTGTGACTCTTGGAAAGTCACTTAACCCCAAAACCCTCACCAAAAAAAAAAAAGACTAGCTAATATGACAGAAAAGGAAAATGATAAATGTTGGAGAAGATGTGGGAAAATTGGAACACTAATGCATTGTTGATGGAGTTGTGAATTGATCCAACCATTCTGGAGAACAATTTGAAACTATGCTCAAAGGGCTATAAAACTGTTCATACCCCAAGATCATAAAAATGGGAAAAGGACCTACATGTACAAAAATATTTATAGCAGCTCTTTTTGTGGTGGCAAAAGATTGGAAATTGAGGGGATGCCCATCAACTGGGGAATGGCTGAACAAGTTGTGGTATATGCGTGTAATGGAATACTGTTGTGCTATAAGAAATGATGAGCAGGTGGATTTCAGAAAAACCTAGAAAGACTTATGTGAACTGATGCTGAGTGAAGTGAGCAGAACGAGGAGAATATTGTACATAGTAACAGCAACATTGTGAGATGACCAACTATGATAGACTTAGCAATACAACGATCTAAGACAATTCCAAAGGACTCATGATGGAAAATGTTATCCACATCCAGAAAAAGAACTATGGAGTCTGAATGCATATGGAAGCATACTATTTTCACTTTTTAAAATATTTTCTTTCTCATAGTTTTCCCCTTTTGTTCTCATTCTTCTTTCATAACATGACTAATGTGGAAGTATGTTTAATATTATTGTACATATATAATCTATATCAGATTGCTTGCCATCTTGGGTAGGGGAAGGAGCAGGAAGAAGGGACAAAAAATTTGGAACTCAAAATCTTATAAAAGTTGAAGACTATCTTTGCATATAATTGGAAAAAATAAAATACTATTAAGCAGGGGTGGGGGGAGAAAAGAAAAAAGAAAAATACCTAGCACTTAATAGAGGCTAAATAAATGTTTGTTGACCGATTTATTGATGGATTGATTGAGGACAGGGACTGTTTTATTACAATCATTTATTAAACACTGTGCTAAGTGCTTTACAAATATTATTTCATTTGATCTTCACAATAACCTTGAGATTCAGGTGGTGTTACTATCCCCACTTTGTAGCTGAGGAAATGGAGGCAAACAGAGAGATTAAGTGACTTGCCCAGAAACTCACAGCTAGTAAGCATTGGAGACCACACCTGAGCTTGGGTCTTCCTCACTCCAGGCCCAATGCTCTCTGTGCTACCTAGTTGTTCCACATAGCACATATGTATCACATAGAAAGAGCTTAATAAATGCTTATTGATGATTGATTGATTGATTGGGTATGCCAGGTTACAACATAAAATAAATGGTTGTTATCAAAGATACATACAATAGAAAAAGAAGATGGGTGAGTCATGATGCGGTGAAAACAAGAGATAAACATGGACCATTATGTCCCACTGTATCTTTAAGATGTTAAGAGAAATCAAGGGAGGTCTCCAGCACATTGGATGGACCTCCTGTAGCAAATTTATGGGAGACATGGATGAGGTTATATGGTAGGGGCATTGATGGCTGGGATGCATCACTGAAGATAATCTTCACATTAATAAGGTCACATATTCATTTACATATTAGTATGAAATTCTTACATGTTGGCTTAGCATAGTGCCTGGTACATTTGTTGTTCAGTGGTTTCAGTTGTGTCTGACCTTTCATGACCCAGTTTGGGGTTTTCTTGGCAAAGATACTGGAGTGCTTTGCCATTTCCTTCTCTAGCTCATTTTACAGATGAGGAAACTGAAGCAAATAGGGTTACGTGACTAGCCCAAGGTCACACAGCTAGTAAGTCTGAAGCCACATTTGAACTCAAGAAGATGAATCTTCTTGACTCTAGGCCTAGCACTCTGTTCACTGCACCATCTAGCTGTCCTTGCCTGGAACGGCAGGTGCCTTCTTAATAAATGTTTATTGAATTGAACTGCTATTTTGTTGGCCAAATACAATTTGAGAAAAAACAGAGAATTTTTGAAGGTATTATTTGAAATATATAGATCAGTGAAAGGACAAAGCAGAATTTGGGTCAGAGAAAGACTCTAATTAGAATGGACCAGTAAGAGCCTGCCTTGTCATTGAGGCAGCTCTATCACTTCCAAGTATAATCATTTTTTTCCTTTTCCTATCCTTCCTATCATTTCCGTCCCTCTATTCCCAATCTCTTACATTCTTCCTTTTTCTTCTCTCCCTCCACATCTTGCTTTCTTATATTGGTTGTTTAAGTGCTGTCCTCTATCTCCACCCCCTCTTTTCCCCCATGATATCTATGGACATTTATCACACTGTTGGTACTGGCACTAAGGAGATTGCTGACCTTCATCCTCTCTCTCGGTCTCCAGGTGTCTTCTGGTAGAAGGGGCCACAGAGAGTCTAACAAAATTACAGAAATATTTTTCATGACTTATCTTTCTCCTGAGGGTCCTCTCCAGCACCAGGGGCTTGATTGTGCAAATGTCTTCTAGTTTTATTGTCCAATGTGTTTCTGATCCTAAGTGCTCTACAGGTGTAGAGCTAAGTGGTCTACACCAAGGTGGGGCAGGGATGGGACTGTTTCAGAACTGTGCTGAGCTCTGTACCTGGGTGCTGATTGTTTCTGAAGCAGGCAGCTGAGTGGATGGACAAGCTTTCCAGTCCTGGCTGGCATCCAGCCATCTTGGTGACATTAACTCTAATTGCCCTTCTCCTTCCCTTCCTCCCTCCGTTCTGCTCATGAAATCACTCTGATGAGAACGCTGATGAGCAAGATGCTCCATTAGATATTGTCATTTTTATATCTCCTTGTCTGATTGATTGGGAAGTGGGAAGCCACTGCCTCACAAAGAATGATCTTTCCCAGGAGCATTGGGCAGTATAGCTTCTGAAGGGGCAGAATTTTGCCGGAGATGGTCTGGAGACGACAGGTTTGACTAGAGGGACGAATTGACCTCTCCTGACACCTAAGGATTTTATAACATTTGGTCCTGAAATATCCATTTCCCCACAGTTGTTTCTCCCTAAGGCCTGTCTTAATTGCAAGTATATCTAAACAGTTCTCACAGCAAGAAAGAGAAATTCACTTTAGTACTCAGAAGCTGTCCTAGTCAAAAGGCTGGATAAAAAGGAAAACTGATGAAGCAACCAGCTAAAATAGAGTTTTAAAATATCTACCAAGTTCATATGCCCATATTCTCCAATTTTCTTAATGAACTCAGACATTTATTAGGTGACTTCAGTGATCACAAGGTCACTAATTCATAGTGGTTTCTTTGCCTGGAAATGAAGTTCTGAGGCACATGAAGGTGGTAACTTGCCCAAAGTCACATAGCTAGTTAATAGCCATGCACTTATCTCTCCCTGAGGCCACAAGCTGCATGGTACCTTTATTTCCACACTTAGACTTGTTCCTCTCCTTCTCATTTGGCTATGCCTCTCTCCTTGTTGATGAAGACATGTTATTTCCAAAAGTACTAAGCTGGCATAATGGGCAAGTCCAGGTGGAGAAGATTATTGGCGTGTTGATTTATTGCTTCAATCTAAGGAGCCTCACCCAGCATTTTAATGGACTATAACAATGGAGAACATTCACTGGCACTGGGGTACAAGCAATTCTAAATATTATGATTGGTGTTGGTAACTGGCCTGATTAAGAACAATGAGAAAGGGCTAGATATCAAAGACTGTGGGAAATTCTGAGTAAAGGAGTTTAAGCTTCCCATAGACATTTCCCCCATACACACCCCTTTTTTCAACCCACAGCCTTCTTTGTATCTAATAGACTATAGGAACAGAAAATAAGCAATCTCAGACTTACCCTTCATTTAGAGAAAACCTCAGATAAGAATTGATCTGAGCCAAAACTCCCCCAGAGATATCACCTTTAAAAAACCCTCATTGAGAATCTAATTATGTATGCTAATGCAAAAGAAGATTTATTCATACACAATCCCAACTCTCTAGGGGAGTGGCTTTAAACTTAAATAAAAACTAGACCACTAAACCATATGTAAGGATTTCTGCGAGCCTCATATTGACTTAGAAAACCACATATTAATATTATCTGTGTTCTGCTATATTTTTATTTATTTTGTGAAATATTTCTCAATAAATTAGAATCTAGTTTGGGCCTCACTGGAAAGTGTTGCGGACTGCAATGCTAGCTCCATGTCTGACACTTCTGTTCTGATGTATTAGTTCTCAACCCTAGCATTGTAACAATGTGAAGTATCTTTACTTATGCCAAAGATTATCAATAAATTTTTCCCCATATTCTCAATATAAAACTAATTAATGCTCTATTTTATTTAACAAATACATAATAATAAAAAAAAAGGCAATGTGATATAGTGGTGAGAGAGCTAGCCTTAGAGCCAAGAAAACCTGTATTCAAATCCTATCTCTAGAACAAACTGGTTATTGACCCTGGACAAATAATTTAACTTTTCAATGCTATAGGCACCTCTTTAAGACTGTAAGTTGCAGAGTAGAGGCCAACCTGCATTGGTAGAGGGAGTTTCTTCATTTATAAGTTCTTTATCCCAGTGAAATTACAGGTTTAGTCCCTATCCCTATAATAACACATAATATGTAAATTTGTAATGAGTTACAATAATAATAACAAATTTATATAGTGATTTAAAGATTATAATGGAATTTTCTCACAATGACCTTGTAGGGTAGGAAATGAAAATATTATCTCCATTTTACAGATGAATAATATATACTAAATGATGGTATTTTATGAATTATGAAACATGTGAGGAGATGGCATCTCATAGTTTATAGGGTTAGCCTTGGGGGCAGGAAGGTGTGGGTGTAAGTGGTACCTTTGACACAGTGACCATAGACAAGTCTGTTAACTTCACAGTGCTCTAGGTAACTCAATAAGATTTTAAGTTACATACAAATGCCAATCTGCTTAAGTGAAGGGAGTTGCCACACTGGGGAGTTCTCTACAGAACTGAAACCACAAGTCTGTATCTACCCTTATCTCTCCCCACCCCCCCAAATGTGTGCCATATAAAATATTTAGATCTTATAAATATTCATGTCAGACATCATTTTGGGGAGAAATGGGTAGGGCTATTGCTAAATCAAGCAGAAACAGATAGCATGACCTAACTCTGAAAAGGCTATGAGTCACTCTAGAGCTTTACAATCTTCTTCTTTCATGTCAAAGCCCTAAATAAGCATTATCTGTTTGCCTGCCAGAGGATACCCAGATTCTGTGGACTTGGGCTGGGGAAGAATGACAGTTGACACAAGAAGGGGCTGCCTTTCACCTGGTCTTCAGTGGAGAGTACACCGGGGTGGGCTAAACGGATTACAGAGAGAGGAAAATAAGGAAATCTGATCTTTTGTCACAGGTTTTCGAAGAAGAAAGCAGACACTTCATTTTCCAGGCTATTTAGCCAATCACTCACATATTGTGTGTTTACCAAAAGCAGGGCACTGTACTGGGTACTCTGAAGAGTAACAAATAGAAAATTGGTGTCTCTGCCCTTGAGCATTTTATCATCTGCAGCACAAGCACACTTTGTGAAAACATAACACGTTGTGCAAATATAAGCAGGTACAAATACAATTGCATGGTGAATCTGATACTCCTATTGCCTAAGAAAACGAACATTTTATTTAGCTCTAGACAGCGTTTACAGCCTGAGTTTGGGTAGTTTTCTTGCAGTACGCCAGGAAAAAGGTCTCTATATTGGACTACAGGTAGAATGGTAAAGGCAATGTTTGATCATATGTTTTGGCATATAAATTAATTCAACAAATGAGTGCCTACTACATAGAGAAGCAGTGAATAGCTGTGGAGTCAAAAAGATCTCATTTCAAGCCCTGTCTCTGATCTATACTATCTGTTGGTGGACAAATTACTTAAGCTTTCAGTGTCCAAAGTAACTTTCTAAGACTGTAAGTTGCAACTATAAGTATAGTTAATCCTATACCAGGAATTGTCTATACTGACCGGTCCAGACACCTGCTACCCCACAAAGAACCCACTATGTGCCTATATGTGCCTAATCCTGGGATAGACACTTCAGAAGCCACATACAAGTAGAATTCAGTTGGAGAAACATGACAAATAGATACAAAAAATAATAAGACAAGATACAGTGCAAAAATTCATAAGATAGTTTTATAGAATCTTGGGCTTGGAAGGGCCTTCAAGGTCCTCTGGCCAAACCTCCCATCCAGTATAAGAATCTATTTTACACCAACTCCAACAGATAGTCATCCAGTCTTTTAAAAACTTCCAGTGCAAGTTATGGTATATGAATGTAGTGGAATACTATCATGCTATAAGAAATGATGAACAGGCTGACTTCAGAAAAACCTGGAAAGACTTGTATAGTCTGATGCTGAGTGAAGTGAGCAGAACCAAGAGAATGTTGTACACAGTAACAGCTATGTTGTGTGATGACTAATATTGATAAACTTAACCCTTCTCAGCAATACAAGGATCTAAGACATCTCCAGAGGCCTCGTGATAGAAAATGCTATCCACATCCAAAGAAACAACTATGGAAGTTGAATTACTATTTTTTTTCTCTTCTGTTGAGTTTTGTTTCCTCTTTCTGATGGTTCCTCCTATTAGTTTTAATTTTTACTTACAACATCACTAATGTGAAAGTATGTTTAATAGGAATGTAAATGTGTAGCCTATGTCAGATTGTATGCCGTCTTGGGGAGGGTGGTGGGGAGGAAGGGGGAGAAAAATTTTAAACTCAAAAGCATATGGAAGTGATTATTGATAAACCAAAATAAATTAATAAAATAAATTTTAAAAAAACTTCCAGTGACAGAAAATAAATTCATTATTCCCCCATATAGCCCATTCTTTTTTGGACAGGTCTAATTATTTAGAAAATTTTTCCTTACGTTGAATCAAAATTGTATACCCTGTAACTTCATTTTTTGAAATTTTTCCTTTTACTACTTCTTTGATAGCCCTTTGAAACTTTTATTTCCCCTCATTCTTCTCTTCACCAGGCAAAAGATTTCTAGTTCATCGTGAAATAGAAAGATTTCTAGTTCATCATGAAATAGAATCTTAGAACTGGAATGCAACTTATGGATCATTTTGTCCAAACTCCTCATTGTATAGATCTATCACTCAGTATGGTTTCTAGATCCCTCCACTTGCTGGCTACCCATTCTTAACATGTTCTAGTTTGCTAGTGTCCACTTTAAAATACAGTGCCCCAAAATAAACACAATACTTTGGATGTAGTTTGGTCTGAACAGAATATAATGACTCTGAGAGGGAAGAAGTTGATTGTTCTCCAAAAAGTGTATAGTAATAATAATAATAGCTAACATTTTTGTAGTACTTTAAGATTTGTAAAGCACTTTACAAATATTATCTCATTTGATCATTGCAGCCATGAGAGATAGGTGCTATTATAGATGAGGTACCATTTTATAGATGAAGAAACTGAGGCAGACAGAGGTTAAGTGATTTGCCAATTGTCACACCATTAGGAAGTATCTGAGGCTTGATTTGAGTTCAAGTCTTCCTGACTCCAGGCCCAGTATCCTATCCATTGCACCACCTAGCTAAGTCACAGACAATCAGAAAAAGAAGAGAATAATAATAATAGTTGGTGACCCTCGGGAATACTGAGGCAGCTATTTATCAATATGACACAACAAAAAGAGAAGTCTGCTATCTTTCCAGGGCACGTACCCAAGATATAACAGAAAACCTTTCAAGACCTGTCAAAATGGATGATAACTGCCTACTTCTGATGAGTCACATGGTCATGAATGATACTATCAGAAGGAACCTAAAAGGTTGTTGTTGTTCAGTCATGCCCAACTCTTCATGACTGCATTTGGGGTTTTCTTGGCAAAGATACCGGAGTGGTTTGCCTTCTCCAGCTCATTTTACAGATGAGGAAACTGAGGCAAACCAGGTTAAATGACTTATCCAGGGTCACACAAATCTGAGGCCAGATTTGAACTCAGGAAGATGCCTCCTGAATTCCTGCCTCCAGGCCCAGCATTCTATCAATTGTGCCACCTAGCTGCCAATACCAATGCCAGTTCCCACTATTATCAAGTCTTGTGCAAGAAACCGAAGCCCATTAGGGCAGAGGTTGTGCTTTCCTCACTGGCACCTACTGAAGGCAAGAAATTAAAAGAAAAATTAATTCTGGGTCCTGGATTAGATAGTGAGACAACCAATTCCTGGCCAGAATTGCAATAAACCTAAGAAAGGATGGTGAGAATATATTTGCTACATTTTTGAAATTCTAATTAAAAGGACTTTAAAATAAAAAAGAATGGAAAGGTAGAAGACTGCCTATGTATATCCCCCAAGCTAGATGCTATGATGGAAGGAGAAACACACAGAATTCACAGAAATCCAAAAAAGGAGTCAGTAGGAAAGCCTAATACCTCAAATGCTTATATCCAAATGCCCCAAGATTTAGGTAACAAGCAGAAGTAATTAGAGGCCCTAACAAAAGGAAGCAAATTTGACCTCATAGGTATCCCTGAGACTTGGTAGGAGAAAACCCGTGACTGGACAATGCTCTGGATTTATACATAATTTAAAAGAAATAAGATAGGTAAAAGGATTAGGGAGGGAGTTTACTGAGAGAGGAGGCAGCATTGTATATGAAGTATTTCCTCATGTGAAGAAGCCAGAAAGGGGAAGCATAGTGGAGAGTATTTAAGCAAAATTCAGTGGAGAGAGAAACAGAAGTGCTTTTGTTATCAGAGTTCAATTACAGATCACCTGAACAGAAAAAATAATTATACAAAGATTTTAGACAAGCTACACAAGCCTAGCACAGAGGTATAATTTAATAGTGATGGGGGACTTCAATTATCCAGATATACATTGGTGCTCTCTTTCTGCTAAAAGCAGAGGAACTAATATCTTCTTAAATTGTATTAGTGTTAATTTCATTCTTCATAAACTGGAGGAACCATCAAGGTTTCCCCTCATTCCAACCTGATTCTTACTAATCAGAAGAAACTACTTTCTGAGATGGAAATAAATGGGAATCCTAAGGGGGCAGAGGGTAAAGCAACCATTTCCTCATAGAGTTTGTACTAGAAGAGAGAAAATCTAGGCATAGTCTGACCTTCACCTGGTAGGAAAAGTCAGCCCAGGAAGTATGGGAGAAGCTAAAGGACAAAATTCTGAAGACACAAAGAGAAACAATTCCAACAAGGAACAAAAAAATGGGATTTGTTTAAAGAAATCAAGATGGATGCAAAGGCAATTTACCAAACAACTTAAACCTCAAAAAGAAAGATACAGAATATGGAAGCAAAGAAATTAAGGAGTCAAGATCCTTAAAGTCAGTCAATAAATATTTTTAAGTACCTACTATGTGCCAGGCATTGTACTAAGGGCTGGGAATACAAAGAAAGGCAAAAGATAGTCAATTGAATCGGGAAGACAACAAGCAAACAAATATATACAAAACAAGCTACATAAAAGACAAATAGGTTTAAAGGGGGAAGGCAATAGAATTAAGATGTGTTGGGAAAGACTTCTTGTAGCAGGTGGGATTAATGGAAGTCAAGGAAGACTATAGGTGGAGATGAGGGGGGAGAGTTCAGGCATGAGGGAGTCATCAGACTAAGTGTCTTATTTGTGGAATGGCAAAGACACCAGTCTCATTGGATCTAAGGATTATGATGGTGAGTAAGTAAGAAGATTGGAAAGGTAGGAGAGGGCTAGATTGTAAAGGGCTTTGAATGCCAAACAGAGGATTTTAATATTTGATCTTGAAGGTGATAGGAAATCACTGGAGTTTATTGATTAGAGGGGTGACATGGTCGGACCCACACTTTAGGAAAATCACTTTGGTGGTTGAATGGTGGATGGATTAGAGTGGGGACAGACTCGAGGCAGGAAAATCCATAAGCAGACTATTGCAGTGATCCAGGCTTGATGTGATATGGGCCAGCAGCAGAGTGCTGACAGTGCCAGAGGAGAGAAGGGGACATTTCTGAGAGAATGCTGCAGAGGTAACATCAACAGGCTTTGGCAACAAATTGTATAAGAGAGATCATGAGAAGTTGAGGATGACACCTAGATTGCAAGCCTGAGGGACTGGAAGGATAGTATGACCCTCTTCACAGAGAAAGATACTGAGTTCAGTTTCGTACATGTTGAGTTGAAGATGTCTATTGGACATCTAGTTTCAGATGTCTGAAAGCCAGAGTTAGAAGACTGGAAGTCAGTACAAAATAGGTAGATCTGAGAATTTTCAGCATAGAGATAGTATTTAAATCCACGGGAGATGATGAGATCACCAAGCAAAGTAGCATAGAGGGAGAAGAGGAGAGGGCTCAGGATAGAGCCCTGTGAGACACCTATGGTTAAGGTATGATTTGGATAAGGATCCAGCAAAGGAGACTAAGAAAGAGTAGTTTCGGAGCAGCTAGGTGGTGCAGTGGATAGAGTTCCAGCCTTGGAGTCAGGAGGACCTGAGTTTAAATCCGGCCTCAGACACTTGACACTTACTAGCTGTGTGACCCTGGGCAAGTCACTTAACCCCTATTGCCTCACCAAAAAAAAAAAAAAGAGTGGTTTGATAGATAAGGGGAGAACCAAGAGATTGGTATCTCGAAAACCTAGAGAAAAGAGACTATCAATGAGAAGAGGGTAATAAACGGTGTTAAAGTTTGCAGAAAGGTCAAGGAGAATGAGGACTGAGAAAAGGCTTAATTTGACAATTAAGAGATCACTGGTAACTTTAGAGGGAGCAGATGTTTCAGTGGAATTATGAGTTCAGAAGCCAGATAGTAACTGGCTAAGAAGAGAGTGAGAGGAGAAAAAGTGAAGGCATCTATTGCAGACAGCCATTTAAAGGAGTTTAACCACAAAGATCAGAACAAATATAGCATGCTAGCTAGCAGGTAGGAAAGGATCATGGAGAGTTTTCTGAAGATAGGAGAGACATTGACATGTTTGCAAACAGTAGGAAAGGAGCCAGTAGGCAGGGAGAGACTGAAGGTAAGTGATAGAGTGGAGATACCAGAGGGAGCTGTGAAGTGATTCTTACCTGATCCAAACCCAAAGGTTGGATGGAGGAGGTAGCAGCAGATAGCAACTAAGCAATATAAGATGAGGTAAAGGGCAGGAGAGCTCATGGCAAATGGCCTCAATTTTTTCTGTAAAAGATGAGGCACGATTCTCACCTTTGAGAGAGAGAATGGTGGGAGGAGGAGTCATGGGAGGTTTAAGAAGTGATGAAAAGGTTTGGAATAGCCTCTGTGGAGAGTGGAATAGTGAATTAATAAGGGAGGTGTAATAAAATTCCCAGCATCAGTAAAGGCCCAGTTGAGGTTATGTCACATAAATTTGTAGTGGATTAAATCAGAATACTTGTGTAAATTTCTCCATTTTCATTCAGCAGTACATGTGTAAGTGTAAAGGCAGTGGATAGTAGGAGTGAGCCAAGGTTGAAGCTTGGCACATCCAATTAGCAATATGATAAGGGGGCTAGGGACTCAGGAGAAGAGTGTTAAGAGTTGAAATGGTTCTTCAAGGGGTCAAGATGAGGAAAAGATGAGAGAGTAGCAAGTGCAGAGCAGATGGCCTTGGGGAGAACTGAGGGGTCAAGGGATTGGAGGTCACAGTGCGAATGAAGAGTAGGGTTTGGATAAGGGAAAGCAGAGGGAGAGTGGAAAGTCACTAGATTATGGTCAGATAAGGGGACAGAAGTTCAAGATTCTGAGAGGCTAGAGCACCAGGCTGAATGTAATAACGTGAAATTCAATATGGATAAAGGTAAAGTCTTACAGGTGGGTACCAAAAATACTTTAGTAGGGGGTAGCTAGGTAGTGCAGTGGACAGACCACTGGCCCTGGAGTCAGAAGGACCTGAGTTCAAATCCAGCCTCAGACACATAACTCACTAGCTATGTGACTCTGGGCAAGTCACTTAATCCCAATTGCCTCACCAAAAAAAATAAATAAATAAAATAAATGCTTAGTTGTTTTGAAGATCTAGGGGTCTGAGGAGACTGCAAGCTCAATATGAGGTAGTAGTATAATGAAGCAATCCAAAAAAAAAAAGTCATTGCTTTTTGAGATGCATTGAGAGATATATATAGTTTGATGACAGTTCCACTATTCTCTGTCCCCACCAGATCTCATCTGAAATATTACGTTCAGAGGGTGTCCCCAGGAGAGTAATCAGGATGGTAAAGGGCTCTGAGTCTATGTCATATGTACATCAGTTGGAACAAATGGCAATATCTGGAAGAGAACACCTAGGGAGTTTATAATACATGACTTCAAGTATTTTAAGGGCTGTTATGTGGAGTGGGGATTAAAATAGTTCTGTTGGATTGCAGAGGCAGAACCAAGAGGAGTGGGAAGTTACAAAGAAGTAAAGTTGAGGCTAATGTTAGAAAAAAAAAGTCCTGACAATTGGAGTTATCCAAAAGTGGAATGGCCTTGAAAGGCTTTGAGTACCCCTCTTTGGAAATCTTCAGACAGAAGCTGGATGTTCATTTGTCAGATACCTTACAGTTGGGATTCCTTTTGTATAAGTGTGGAACTAGCTGTTAAGGTACTTTCTAACTCTCAAATTCTATGACTCTGTGATTTTTTAACATTTATACAATTAATTGTTTTAAAAACTTATATAATAGGGCTTTGGTGCACTCTTAGACCACCTAAGATAGAGGGAACTATGTGGGAGATGCCAGGGAACTGTTTCGGGAAGAAGACATTCTGTGCTGGCCTACCTTATGGGTGGGAGCAGCTTCTTTCCATTGGCTGCATATTTGGAACTGGTTGCTATCTTTAAAATTACCAGATGGGTACTCAGTCATTCTCTCCCTGTCCAATGCCATGCAAGGATGAAGGTCTTATTCACTTACAGCAAGAGCTGGGTGGGTGATTCAACCATTTTGGAGAACAATTTGGAACTATGCCCAAAGGGCTACAAAAATGTGCATACCCTTTGATCCAGCAATAGCACTTCTAGGGCTATATCCCAAAGAGATCAAACAAATGGGAAAAGGACCCACATGTACAAAAATATTCATAGCACCTCTTTTTGTGGTGGCAAAGAATTGGAAATTGAGAGGATGCCCATCAATTGGGGAATGGCTGAGCAAGTTGTGGTATATGAATGTAATGGAATACTATTGTGCTCTAAGAAATGATGAACAGGCTGACTTCAGAAAAACCTGGGAAGACTTATATGGTCTGATGCTGAGTGAAGTGAGCAGAACCAAAAGGACTTTGTACACAATAACAGCCATGTTATTCGATGACTAGTATTGTTAAGCTGAACCCTTCTCAGCAATATAAGGATCTAAGACATCTCCAGAGGCCTCGGGATGGAAAATGCTGTCCACATCCAAAGAAAGAACTATGGAAGTCGAATCGCTCTCACTTATTTTTACCTTCTGTTGAGTTTTGTTTCATCTTTTTGATGCTTCTTCCTATTGGTTTTAATTTTTACTTACAACTTCACTAATGTGAAAATATGTTTAATGGGTATGTAAATGTAAAGCCTATATCAGATTGTGCACCTCTTGGAGAGGGTAGGGGGAGGAAAAGAGAGAAAATTTTTCAACTTAAAAGCATATGGGAAAAAAAAATTTTAAAATTATTAAAAAAAAAAAAGACCTGGGTGGGGCAAGTGATATACTAGTCATAGGACTTGGATTTAAATACCAACTCTGCCATTTGTTCTTAGTGTGACCCTGAGCAAGTCACTTAACCTCTCTTGTCCTCAATTTCCTCATCAGTAAAATGAGGCAGTTAATCTCAATCACCCCTGAGGTCTCTTCTGTTAAACTATGGGTTAATAAGTGTCAGTTCTGGTACTCAGACCCTAAACTTCTGACGACAAGTCCATTACATTCTGCATTATCCTATAATTCTTCTGTAAACAACAAAATCAAGATTAGAAATTATCCTGATAGGCTAGAAAGTTGAAACAGGACAAAATATAAAAGTAAACATCAAATAGATGAATGTAAAGCCCTATACTGAAGTGTGAATGACTGCTTTGCTCCCTCCACCTAAAGACCAGGTATGCTATATTTCCTCTCCTCCTGCAGGGTTCTCTAGTACACAGGGGGGTTGTGTCTCATCTCCGCCACTGTTTCAAGCCCCCAGTGATTGTTCCCCCAATTTTAGGAGTCCAGACACTTGAGTTCCATTTAACCGCATAACAGTCAGATTAGCTTTTACAAAGGAACATTTACTTCAAAGGTATAGCAAGAACAGACATACAAATTTTTCCCTCAGCACCTCAGGGGAATAATTCCCCCTATTATCGCCTTAGTCTTTGAGTCTGGCAGGTCCAATAGGCAATATAATAAGAGGGCTGGCTCAGAGATTGCCTTTGACTTTGATTTTCAAAGATCACCATTAGTTATTCCAATATTTACTCCTGGGAAAACTTCTGGTTAAAATGGTTGCTTGAACAGAAAGCAGATCATAAGCCTGAACATATTTACTTTGGCAAAAATTTTGAGGTTCACAACAATCTGAATAATGATCAAGAAATCCAATGAGAAACTACAGTAAGTGATTTCTCCGATTCATAACTGCACAAAAAGTCAACCAGAAATTCAAAGGTGAGAGGGAAGGGGGTTCACCAGAAAAACCACCTCCAGTGCAGGAGAATTTCCTGACAAAACCAATAATGGTCAGGAACACATGTAACCTGCAAGGCTTTGTGTCTGGAGGCAGCAAGAGTGAAGAACTACCCTGGTAAAGCCCCAGAGCTGTCAGAAAGTTACAGGATCGAGACCTAGGAAGCACCAGGGACTCATTGCTCAGACCAGCATACCCCAAGTCTAGGGACTCTGAAGTCCCTAACATTCTGTTCTGAGATACCATAGCAGGCCCTGAAGAATCTACATTCTGAAACTCAAAGATCTAGGCAGCCCACCTCCGGGAGGCAGAGGTCAACACAGTACCCCAGAGAACCTAGGGTAAGACTAGGGCCAACCACCCCATCTATCAATTCAACAGAGGGTAGAGACTGGCCCTGGCATAAACCCCAATTCAGAAACTAAATCTAGAAAGATGAGCAAATAAAACACCAACCAGTAACAAAAATTATTGTAAATCCAAGGATACCCAAAAAGGAGAGTAACTCTTTAACAACTGCAAACACAAAGACTCAAAGGAAAAATAAAATGGATTTTCTATTAGGACTACATGAATGTTTAGAAAAAATGAAACAAGATATAAAAAGATGAAATAAAATATCTGGAGAAAGAAACTAAAAGGAGAATAAATAACTTGGAAGAGAAAGTGATCAACCTTATCTATAGAAATAGACTCCCTGAAAACCAGAACAGACCAAAGAGAAATCACTGACTCTGTCAGATACCAAGAAATATCAGAACAAAACAAAAAAACTGAAAAAATAAAAGAAAATATAAGATATCTGATGTATATTTTAAAATGACCTGGAAAACAGGTCAAGGAGAGATAATTTAATAATCACTGGACTCCCTGAAAACCATGACTAGTATTTTCTCCTGTTCTATTAAAGACTATCTCACTCTTATCCCATCAGTTTACAGCCACAGAATCTTAAAGCAGTGTTGAACCCCCTTATTTTTATAAATAGAGAAACCATGTGGCTTGGACAGGGAGGACAATGTTCATGAGGACTGCCTATGTCCCATGTTCACCTTGGTGATGGTAGAAGAAGGGCTTAACTGTCAGGTTTACCAAAAGAAAAACACATTGGACTTCAGTGTGAAAAAAATTCTGCTTGCACTATTTATCTGCCCTGCCATAACCATAACATCATCATCATCATGCATAACTTAGAACTTTTCAGTTCCAGGAAAACTTTACTCATAATTCATTAATTCCTATGGAGCTGAAACAACATGACCAAATATGCTGGCCAATGTGGTTCCCTACCTACTGGATTATTTGGGTAGGGAAAAGCCTACACTTCGCTCTTCACCTTCTAGAATTTCCCCATAGCTGTTCTTTTCTGCATGTCAGTGTATTTTACTGGTAGACACCTCTGGGAAGCAACAGATATTTTTTAGAGATAATGCCACCATCTGAAGATGGAGAGGCCTAAATTAATATTGTAAAAATTACTGGTGGCTTGGCAACTGGATCTCTCCAAGGTAGTCTACACAGCTACACAAGTTCTTGATGCTTACTCCCCTTTCCCATTTACTTTTTAAATTTAAGTCCTCTGTTCTAACCAGGTTGGTATATATACTATCCCCTGAAACATTATATATATATATATATATATATATATATATATATATATAGAGAAAGAGAGAGAGAGAGAGAGAGAGAGAGAGAGAAAATATATATATATATATATATATATATTTCTACCTCTACATCTTCACTAAAACCATTTTCCTGCCTGTAATAACCTCACCCCTCTTCTCCACCTCTCCAAATCTTACATAATCTTCAAATCCAGTTCAAGTCTCATCTCCTCTGACTAGATCTCGGGCCTCTTGATTTCCAGTCAAATAGTAATTTCATTATACTGTGCTGTCATTTTAAAATTATTGGGGAATGAATTTGGAAATACTTATCTCCATGTGTATTTATTTCTCACTTGTTTACACACTCCTATCTGCAGTAGAAAACTAAAAAGATCATAAAATCATTAGAGTATAAGTGCATGAGGGCAGAGATTGTGTTTTATGTAAATCTTTGTATCCCTCCCTCTGGTATAGTGCTCTGAATATAATAGACATCTAATAAATATCTATTGAATTACACTGACACTTGGAGGTATTAACAGATATTTCTATAGTGTGGGAGTCATTGAGGGTTTCTCTCTCCCGTTCTACCTAATTTTTGTGTTTGGCTGAAACGCTAGGGAGCAAAGGGACTAGGTGAAATATAGGCTGGATGAATACATATATGTTAGAGGGATTTGAAACTGGTTGAACAACTATATTTAAAGTGTTGATAAATGGATCAGTGTAAACCTGGAGGGGAGTTAATAGTACCATGACACTGAATGCCCCCTAGCAAATTTGGTGGATTCCCTTGCGTCCAACTTAAGGGATGATATGGACAGGAATTGCAAAGGTGAGTAGCCATGGATGGGTTATGATGTGCATCATTGGAAGGACCATCTACGTGAATAAGCTAATGAATCCTTTTGAGTTTATGAATGTAATGAAGAAAAATTTTAGGCACTAGAAGTATATTCACTCCTTGGATCATAAGGGGCTGGGGACTAGTGGTACTGACATTTTAAAGGGACCAGAATTTTCCCTCTTATTCCCATTTCCTTGACTTCAGAGGTCTTGCCCACCCTGCTTCCTCTTCATCCTTCAGTCTGTTTGTCAGATACAGTTGTCATAAAAGCCACTACCTTGCAGAATGTCTAGGATAGACTTTTCATTTAGCAGGATTCCCTGGGAGCTCAGGGTAATGTTGGAATGAATAGCCTATAAATTGTTGGGGTGGAGGGGGAAAGAAGGGACAGAGAGAAAGGGAATATTGTTCTAACCCTTGAAGGGGCACAGGCTCTCGAGCGCACAATCAGGAAGGCAACCACTCCTCAGCATCACTATTTCCCTTACCTTTTGGCTGCCTGTGCTAATAAGCTTGCAGGAGGCCCCAGCTCCTGGTTGCCATGACAACCACAAGGAGCCAGCCATTAGCGCCATTACGCAGGATGCTCAAGCCCCAGCTGAGATGCAGTGAGGAGTGCAGAGAGTGAGAGAAAGACAACCAGGATCTCACTGCCTTAGCTACGAGCATCCAAAAGAGGCCAATGTAGATGCTGGCACAAAGAGGGAAAAGAGAACAGGAGAAGAAGGGGTGGGAAAAGCCAGTGATTCGGGGGCTTCTGAAGCTTGCCTGGCGTGGAGTCTGAGCTGGAGGATGGGCAGGACATCAGTTTGACTATGTGCAGCAACAGCAGCACCTTCACATCAAGGATGGACTGACCCTGGAGAGGGAAGAATTTAGCACATAAGGAGCAAACGTTTGAAGTCCCACTAGGTGAGTAATTTTAAATTTTCCCTTTCCTGGAGGAAACCTTATGTAAAATATGGTTATATCTTGACTAGCACCTTTGTGATGTACTTTATACTGGGGAGCATTTTACCTTCCTGAAATCCTGCAGTTGTTTCAAGGTGTTGTTATTCCCTATACTTCACACAATAGCACAACAGCTGCAGGCACTGGCCCACACACACATTTGTGCGAACACACACAGGAGGGCATATAAAGAGATGTAGCACACCCTAGAGCCTCTGCATTCCACAGGATCAGAGCAGCAGAGGACTCAGTTTCCTAGCCTTTCTCATCATTAAGCTTTCTGTTCTTCCCTTGCAGTCAAAGAAAGCACGGCACTAGATGATCTAATGGGATACCAGGTGGAAGAGGTATTGTCGAATAGGCCTTTGATTGCTTTCTCTGGCTAACGGGTTATGTCCTTCCCTATGATCTGAAGTAAGCAAAACCCCCCTCTGCATCTGGAGATAGAATTGATGCACAAAAATATAATGAATCTTTCTTATTCCAGCAGAGGGCACTAGGATACACGCATATTATATGTGTGTAAACACCAAGATGATATATGTAGATGTGCATATGCACACAGAGGGTATCAACAAAGATTGTGGAATGCCCTCTCCAGGATTTTTAACCAAAAAATGATTTAAAACTATGACTTACTACATGCAGAGGGATCGCCTTAATGACATTTGGAGAGCACCATCTAGTTTTGGGAGTGTATGACTACCATTTACTAGATGGTATGTTGAAGATCCCAAATGAAAAGCCTTATTTAGATTAGCACTAATATCTTATATTTTATGTATTCTTTTTTTTCAAAAGGAGGTAAAAGACCACCTTTGCAGAACCAGGTGCCTTCTAGGATGTGCTCTTGGATGAAACCTAAGTTGGGTTTTTCAGGTAAATTTAGTGATGATTCTGTCTCTCAGAATCCAGGCTTCTGGAGAGGCACAGCATAAGTATTCATATTTTCATCAGAGGTTACATTCATCTTGTGAGCTGGCAAGAATGCTAAGAGAGTTTAAGAATGAAGGTGATACAGCAAGAAGGAAGGAACCATCTCCCTAGAAATGGGGGTGGTTTGGTATCACTCAGACCGGATGACCTGAATTCCATGGCAAGAGAAGGGGACAGGTCAAGATTTATACCCTTGTAAGTGAGAACACAGGAATCCTGCAGATTTATAGATTATATTTCTCTTACTATAAACCAAAGTCAGTAAGTAACAGTATTAGAAAGAAGAGGTGATACTAATACCTCTTAAAATGTATAAGGTTTTATTTTTCCACTAAACTAAAAGTCCATCATAAATGGAATAAGAAGTCAAATAATTCAATTTTCTTGGAGATCTTCAAGAAGAGATTAAAGACCTAGTCCTGGGCAAGAGTGGATTTCATGATTTCTGGAGTGTCCTTCCAACTTTTAGATACTACAGTTCCTTCATGAATGCTCAGCGTAATCCTGTGAGTTAGAAACTGCCCAACTGAGCAAATTAGCATGACCCTACAGGCCAAAGACCTCAAAGAAATTAGGTCATGTCAAAAAGAACCAAGGCCTCAGGCAAGCAAAGTAAAAGTTTTAACAAAACCTGGCAATGTAACCCACACTAGGCTTCCTAGTTTAGTTGCTTTCTATTGTCATTGCACTAAGCAACCATCAGTGAACTGGTAAACATGTTAACGGGTTACTCTACTACTTGGAATCCTCAGCAAAGAACTTTTATTGATCTTACAGCCAGGGAAACTGAGGCACTTTTCTAAGATGATATGAGCCAGTGGAAAAGTTAGTGTCAGGGTAACTCAGTAGAAGAAAACAACATGAAAACTAAAAGATTTTTTTTCCCCTGCTAACAGAATGAAGCCAGATTTTGTATTGCTACTTCTACCATATTACTCATCTTTACATTCCCAGGTACTGGCCTCAACAATCCTTACTTTTGTGGCTGTTTATATACTTGTAGCATTTGTAGACAGTTGTAATAACCTCCACCCTACCCTTTAGTCATTATCTTTTCTAAGCTTCGCTCATGGGCACGCACATACAGACACACACACACACACAGACTTTGTTTTTTCTCCTTTCATCTGTCTAACCTCATGAAGCAGTGACTCCATTCCCCACCACCCCACCCCTGGGCTTCCCAGCTCTTATGTTTCTCCATGCCATGTGCCTGGCACAGTGGACTATTGATGCTATTCCTTTAAAAGTGAGCATGGTTCATCTCACCTATTCCTCAGCTTTCTTCAGCAGGAGAGAATTCAGCAGCAGTTATATTGCACTGGCTTTGTTTGTGTAGTCAAAGTTGGCCTCTAATGCTCAGTGTTAGAGTCAGTTCCTGTATGAGGTAGTGCTGATAGTGATATTTGGCTGCCCCTGAAGGGAGACTTGGGATACACACACCAAACCCACTTCCCTTTGGAATACTGCAGGCCCACCTCTACAATGGGGGCCTGCCAGATTCTCATGAAGCCAACTCACGAAGCAGAACTTGAGGAAAATTCTGATCCCTGCCCATTCACCCCTACCCCTAGAAAAAAATGTGGTGTTTTTTTTGGTTAGGCAATGGGGTTAAGTGACTTCCCCAGGGTCACACACTAGTAAGTGTCAAGTGTTTGGTCTGAGGCCGGATTTGAACTCAGGTCCTCCTGAATCCAGGGCCGGTGCTCTATCCACTGCACCACCTAGCTGCCCCCCCAAATTTTTTTTTAAATATGGGCTACTCCAAAGGCCACTGTGAAAATGCCTGATTGCTCTGGTCTAGGCCCTAATATTTTCTAGGCATCTTTCAGCACTTTTCAATTTCCAAAGCAGGTAGACTACACTCATCTTTGAGAGACATGAAAATTTTTTTAAGATATTAAGGTTATGAATCAGGGAATTATCATATTATCTACAATTTACTTTTCTGTGTACATGTTGTATTTCTCCTACCCTCCAGTAGAGTGTAAGGCTCTAACCTCTCTCCTGGTCTCCATTGTCTCAATCTCCAACAGCTTATTAGACAGCTCAAACTCTATGTTTTGTAGACAACTTAAACTTGACAGGTCCAAAACTGAACTCATTGTCTTTTCCCCTGAACCCTCCTCTTTTCCTAACTTCCCTATTACTATAAAGGGTGTCACCATCCTTCCAGTTACTCAGGCCCTCAACCTAGGTGGCATCCAGGTGGGAACCCTTGCCATATTCAGTCTGTTGTCCAGACATGTTGATTCTACCTTTGCAACAACTCTCATCTGACATTGCTACCACCCTCATTATCTCATACCTGTACAGTATTATAGTAACCTGCTGGTCAACCTCCCTTCCTCAAGTCTCTCCCCACTTTAGTCCATTCACCATTAAGCTGTCAAAGAGATCTTCCTAAAGTTCAGGTCTATTCGTGTTGCTTCCCTATTCAATAAACTCCAGTGACTCCCTGTTGCCTCCAAGATCAAATAAAAAATCCTCTATTTGGCTTTTAAAGCTCTTCACCACCTGGCCCCTTCCTACCTTTCCAGACATCTTATATCCTACTCTCCTCCAGACACTGTGCAATCTAATGACATTGCCTCCTTTCCGTTCCTAATACAAGATGCTCCACATCCTGACTTCAAGTGTTTTCACTGGCTGATTCTTTCCCTCCTTATCTCTGCCTTGTTGCCTTCCCTACAAGAAGCTTCTGAGATTACCTCCAATTTCTCCTGTACCTATTTCAATCTGTACATAGTTGTTTGCATATTGTCTCCCTCTATTAGACTCTCAGCTCCTTTAGGGTAGGGACTGTTTTTTTTTCTTCATTTCTTTGTATCCTCAGAGCCTCACACAGTGCCTAGCACATAGTAGGAACTTAATAAATGCTTGCCGACTTTACTTGGCTTCTTTAGAACAGGTATTTTCTTCTTTGCCTTTGAATAAGTAGCACAGCTAATATAATGCCTTGCAAAGTATATATCCATTTATATTTATATATCCATTTATATATATTTATGTATCCATTTGTATATATGTATGTGTGTATATATATATATTTATATTTATACATCCATTTATATATATTTATGTATCCATTTGTATATATGTATGTGTGTATATATATATATATATTTATTTATTTATTTATTTATTTATATTTATATATCTCCATCAGATTGAAGTGAATGGAATATAATCTTAGAGCTGGAAGAGACCTCAGAGTGTATCTAATTAAATCCTTACCTGGAGCCTGAATCCCTTATACAATATCAATGAGAAGTCACCACACTCCTTTTGGAATGATGGAGAAGTTTACAAGCTCCCATAACAACGTAATGTACCTTTTGGACAGCTCTAATTGTTAAGTGTTTTTTCCTTATATAGAGCTAAAGTGTCTCTCTGCAACTTCCACCCCATACTCCTATTCTTTCTGGAGCCAAGTAGAACAAACCAAATCCTTTTTTTCACATGACCTTCCTGAATTTACTTCCCAACTCTTCTTTTTATTCCCAACATCTTCTTTTCCCCTAGGTAAGCATTCTCAGTTTCTTCAAGCACTACCCAATATGGCATGTCCCCTAACCAGCCTAGTCACCCTCTCGAAGTACTTCAGTTTGTCTTTGAAAAGAGACACACACATTGTACATAGAAAGTATATTCAAAATGAATACAAGTTAGTGTTAAGGGGGGCACTAAGAAGAGAAAGGATCAGGGAAAGGTTTCATGTAGAGATAGGAGTACTTGAACTGAGTCTCAAAAGGAAAAATAGAGGATTCTAAGGAGCTGAGGTGAGGAGAGAACGTATTCCAGCCAGAGGAAAAACAAGAGACAGGAAATGGGGTTCCATGTATGAAGAACAGTAGTAAGGCCTATTTGGCTGGACTATAGAGTGTGAGAAGGGAAATAATTTATCATAAAAATAGAAAAGTAGTTTGCAAATGCCAAACATCTCTCCCTGTCTACCAGCTACTTCCCTATTGCTTATAAATATGTCCATGTCTCCCCTGTCCTAAAAAAACAAAAAACAAAAAACAAAAACAAAAACAAACCACTTTCACTTGATCCACCCATCCTTGCTAGCTGTTGTCCTACATTTCTCACCCCTTTGGTGGTTAAACTCCTTGAGAAGACCATCTACAATAAATAGATTCTTTCATTTCCTTTCCTCTCAGTCTCTTAACTCTCTGCAGTCTGGCTTCTGATTCATCATTCAAATGAAACTTCTCTTCCCAAAGTTACCAATTATCTCTTAACTGCCAAATCTTATGGCCTTTTCTCAATCCTCATTCTTCTTGACTGCTTTGCAGGCATTAACACTGTCAATCACCCTTTACTTGACAGACTCTTCTCTCCAGGTTTTCATGACACTGATCTCCTTAGTCTCCTTTACTTGATCCTCATCAAGGCAGCAAAGTAGTGCAGTGGACAGAATATTGAGTCTGGAGTCAGGAAGACGTGAGTTCAAATCTGGCCTCAGATATTTACTAAGTTGGTGACACTGGGCAAGTCACAACCTCTGTCTGCCTCAGTTTCCTCAAGTATAAAATGGAGATGATAATGGCACCCACCTCACAGGGTTGCCATAGAGATTAAATGAGATATTTGTAAAGCACTTAGCCCAGCATTTGGAATATGGTGTAGAAATCCTTATTCCCTTCTCCCTTTCCCTTCATCCAGGTCATGCCCCCTAACATTAGGTGGCCCCCCAGGGCTCAGTCCTAGGCCTTTCCTTATCCCTCTATACTCTTTCACTTGGTGATCTCCTTAGTTCCCATGGATTAAATTATCATATCTATGTTGGATTCAAAGTTACACTTATCCATTCCTAATCTTTCTCCTGAACCTCAGTTTCACATTTCAATCAATCAATCATTTATTAAGTGCATGTTTCCAGCTGTCTTTCGGGGATCTTAATCTGAATGTCCTGTGCAAATCTTAAACTCAATATGTACAAAATTGAACTCATCTTTCCCCCCAAATCTTCCCTTCTTCCTAACTTCCCTATTATTATCAAGGATGCCACCATCCTCCCTATCACAACCTAAGTGTCATCTTTGACTCTTAACACTCTCTCATTCCCTGCCCTGCCCACCACCCTACCCCATACCAATCTGTTGCCAATGCCTGTCAATTCTACTTTCAGAACATCTCTCGTAAATCTTCCTTTTTCTCCTTGGACACTTTTATCCAGGCTCTCATTTCCTCACATGCAGACCACTGCAGTAGCCTTCTTACTTCTAGTCTCTCCCCACTCATCCCTCACTCGGCTGCCAAACTGGACTTCCTAGAACGCAGAGTAAATTCCAGTGGCTCCTTCTCACCTCTAAAATCCAACAGAAAATACATTGCTCTTTTAAAACCCTTCATAACCTAGTTCCTTCCTACCTTTTCAGTCTTCTTAAACTTTATTTCCCTTCATTTGTTCCACCATCCATTGGCACTGGCTTCCTTCATGTTTCTCCCACAAGACACTCAGTTTCCCAGATGTGAGCACTTTTTTGGGCTCTTAACTTCCTTCAAGTCTCATTTAATTCTGCCTTCTGCAAAATTCCTTTCCTGGTTCTCCTTCGCCTTAGAACCTTCTCTCTGTTGATTATCTCTCATTTATTCTGCATATATTCTGTTTGTGTGTTTTCTTCCCCATTAGACTTTGAGTTCCTTAAAAGCTGAGATTATTTTTTGCCTTTCTTTAAATCTCCAGGACTCACACAAGGCCTGACACATAGTAGGTACCCAATAAATGCTTATTGACTGGACTTAAAATGGAGACATTTATATTTTATTCTAAAGGCAGTAGGGAGCCACTACAGTTTATTGAGTAGGGAGTGACATGGTCAGATCTTGGCTTAAGGAAAATCATTTTGGCAGCTGGGTGTAGGGTAGAATGGAGAGGGAAGAGATTTGAAGTAGGAAGATGAGTTAGGAGACTATACTAATAGTTGAGGTGGGAAATAATGAGGGCCTGTGCTACCACAGTAGCTGTATAAGTAGTAAAAAGGTGTCAGAAGCAAGAGATGTTGCAGGGAAAGGAAGAGAAGTTTGGAGAGAGGGTTAGAAATTGTACTAGTTTTATGGTTATTTTTATTATTAATAATAATCATTAATATAAACAAAAATAATAGCCTCCATTTAATAGTTATTTTCCATCTACAGAGCACTTCTCATCAATACAACCTTGGCTTCCTTGGTTTCCTCCAAGTCGCAACTAAAATCTTACCATCTACAGGAAGCCTTTCCCAAACTCTCTTAAAACTAGTGCCTTCCTTCTTTTGATTATTTACAATTTACACTGCAAATAACTTGGTTGTACCTATTTTTTGCTTGTTGTTTCCCCCATTAGATTGAGAGCCCCTTGAAGGTTTTTTGCTTTTCATTGTACCCCCAGAGGTCAGTACAGTGCCTGGCACATAGTACGCACTTAATAAATGCTTATTGACTAAACCTGCAAGGTAGGTGGCATAAGCATGATGTCCTTTTTATAAATGGGGGAAACTGGTGCTTATATTAAGTGATTCAATGGCAGCACCAAGCCTTAAGGAACCCAAATACTAGGAGCTTAATGGCCTAAAGTATCATTAAAATGGTCTGTTAGGTTTTCTGTTGAACATAGCTCAAATGGGTCCAGGTCAGAATTCTTTTTCCTAGCTATAAGCTGAGGTCTCATTTTACAAATTTCTAGTATGTTCAGGGCTACTTTCTTTTTCTTTTTTAAAAATTTTATTAATTTATTTTGATTTATCAACAATCACTTCCACATGCTTTTGAGTTGAAAATTTTTCTCCCCTTTCCTCCCCCCCCTTCCCAAGACGGCGAACAATCTGATATAGGCTTTACATTTACATTCCTGCTAAACATTTTCACATTAGTGAAGTTGTAAGTAAAAATTAAAACCAATAGGAGGAACCATCAGAAAGATGAAATAAAATTCAACAGAAGGTAAAAATAAGTGAGAGCGATTCGACTTCCATAGTTCTTTCTTTGGATGTGGACAGCATTTTCCATCCCAAGGCCTCTGGAGATGTCTTAGATCCTCCTAATGCTGAGAACAGTTCAGTTTAACAATACTAGTCATCGAATAACATGGCTGTTATTGTGTACAAAGTCCTTTTGGTTCTGCTCACTTCACTCAGCATCAGACCATATAAGTCTTTCCAGGTTCTTCTGAAGTCAGCCTGTTCTCAGGGCTACTTTCTACCTCATTTCTGGTATTTTTCTTACCTATTAAACATTTTCTAGGAAAGCCTGAACTTATCTCTGTTGTAGCATTAGGTAATTGTTTCCTTTTGTTATGTTCTCTTAAATGTTATGAATTTTTAAATCATAGAGAACAGTTCTTTGGTGACTGTTCCTGCTATTAAAAGGGATATAAAAGTAAACCAAACATCTTGGGAGAAAGGGATCTGTATTAGGATACAGATAAAGGCTGGATCTGTGATTTCATTGTTATAGGAAGCTCCTATGTGAGGGAACTCCCTCTACCAATGTAGGTTAGCACCTTCTCTGTCACTCAGAATCTTAGGCCTCTCTCTTCCTTGAGAGCTTAGCCCTGATTTCCTTACTTGACCACAGTTAGTTAAGGACGAGGATTAGCCTTCATTTTGCACTCCTACTGGAATTCCAAACACTCTAAAATAGGACAAGTAAAGAAAAAGAAAGAAAAGATCAGATCAGCACCAAACAACACTGATGGTCCTAAGAAAAGGGCTGATTACTTGGGAGTACTAGACCATTAGGACAACTTTATCTGGTCCTTAAGGATCTCATAAGAAGGCAATTGAAGTAAATTGAAAAAAATCTGAGTATCCCTGAGTTATTAAAGTGTGTTCCAGGCAAACTGGTAGGTATCATACTTCTCATATTAGCTTCAATATCAATACTTCCACATGATTCAGTGATATAGCAAGTATCAGTACTTAAACATTCAACAAATCAACAAATGCAAATGTCTGCAAAAATTATCTGAAAAAGAACTGGTTCCAACTTTTAAGGAAACACACTAGAAAAACTGATTGATGTACAACTGGGGAGAGAAAACCAAGAGAAGGGGGGAAAAGTCATTTTTTCCCAGTTGATCTAGGGTATCCAATAATGGAAGTCCTAGGTAGAGAAGCTCTCTAGTAGCTTCCCCAAAATGCAAAGGGGACAATACATATGCTAGTTGAAGCCCTCCTCAATGTAGTCAACTAAGCTCTGAGGATCATTATCCCAAACCCACTTTCACAAATGAGACTCTGGTCCTAGAGGAAGATTACATCTCCCCTTTAGGGTTTTAGGTGTGTTCTTGAGGAATTGGAGGTGATTCTCTAATGCCATCAGGGCAAACCCTCACCAGTCTACTTCTTTCTAAGATCATAGTTGCCACCTCCAAAAAAATTACCAGAGGGTGTTCGACAAAGTTCATAGGACCAGGTCCTGGATAGCTCCTTTGTGACTTGGGGAGATTCTGCCTCATCCTTTTTGGATGCCTTCCCCAGTGCCTTGTCCTAAACTGTCTTGGGAAGTCTGTGAGGCAGTTATTAATCAAATCCGGCAATTAACATTCTTCCCTTTCCAGAGGATTTAAAATCCTGTTGTAGAAGAAAACAAAACGGCCGGCTCACCAAGTTTGTGGGGGAACTTCTTGAGTATGCCATGAATAGGAGAAAGGGATTTCCAACAACTAGACACTGGGATTTAACCCTTTGCTACATGAGTTCCTTATACTTGGGCTTACTTTCCCCTGGAATCTGATGCACTTGTGGGACAGCATATCACAGACCTTTGATGGAACGCTCTGTAATAACTGTTTTTATTCTATCACCTTAGTAAATAACCCTTTCTAAGAGCTACTGAAGTCTAACTGACTAAAATGATTCTCAATTTATGAGAAAGCACATTGGGGAAGCTTGATCCAATAGCATTAGAAAATCACCCTCGACTTTTCAAGGAGTGCCCCTAAATATATCTCCCTCTCATGCTGTGTGGGGGAAATAGATCCTTGCTGCAGGACCCAAGTCTTATGTGAGAGATTGAAAGTTGGAATAAAGATCCTGAGAGATTATATGGGCTACACTTATAACTCATTGTTGGTAAGATGCAGCAGCATACTTATTCTAATCATGCATCTCTCCAATACCCTTTCAGTCATTTTCGATCTAAATTTTTTTAACATTGTAATGTCCTATGATTCATAGTCATTTAGCATCTCCAGAAGAATACTGGTGTTTAAAAGATGGGTTTCTGTGGCTAGGAGCAGTTTGACGATGGCTTCTGGGTCCCGTGAACTACAAAGAGAGCTAAACATTTTCTCAGATCCCCATGACCTTTGAAACCTCTCCAAAACAGAAATTATGTGCCAAAGACAAAGCAACTTCAGCAGTCTCCATGGCCTAGGACACCCAGAACCCAAAAGAAGGTTTAAAACAATAACAATATGAACTAATGCTCAATGAACCTGAGTCTATTCAGCACTCCCTTCCCACCTCCCATGCTACTGTAGCAAGGCTGCATTAGCAGACCCAAGAATCCATCAGAAGGAAATAGAGACCTATGAGTTCAAGTGTCTATGAATAAACACTGCAAAACAAAGAAAAATGTTACAGCACTTGATGAGACAAAATATCTTGTGGAACATGAGAACATGGAACTACAACACACTGTTCCTGAATGATTCAACAAAGAAATGAGAATTATGGGAGCAGAATTTATGTCCTTCAAAGCAAAAATAATGAGTATAACAGAAAAACTGGAATATGGGATGGCAAATCTCACCAAAGAAACAAAAGAGAGAACAATAGATTGGAAATATAAATATACTGAAGAAAGGACAATCTAGAAGAAAAAGAGAAAAATCACAATAACACTAAAAGAAAATATGCTCACCGTGTAAGCAAAACATAGTGATCTGAAAGACAGTATGTGTAGAGACAACCTAAGGATCATAGGTCTCCAAGAACAACATGAGAAGATAAAAAGCTTTATCACTGTAATGCAGCAAATAACAGAGATCTACCCAGAACTTCTGAACATAGAAAATGAAATACAAATTGAAAGAATTCACAGAGCATCTCCGGGAAAAAAACAAAAACAAAAGAACTAAGGCTGCAAACTCCAAGGCATGTCATGGTTAAATTTAACAATTCATTTCAGAAACAAGTACTGCATGTGATCAGGAGAAAGATCTTCAAATACAAAGGAAAGGAAATTTGAAAAAATGCAAGACTATCCTGTACCCATCAGAAACTATGGAAGAGATTGGAATAATGTGTTCCAAAGAGCAATGGAGCTCAGAATATAGCTATTTGCCAGGGGACATACCTGGCAAGTCTAAGCTCAAACATACATGAAAAGATGGATGTTTAATAATAAAGAGACAATTGAAAAAGTTGTAGGAAGAAAACCTGAACCAAAGAAATTATTTCTTTCGTGAACAACCCCAAACAACAGAAATGCAGGAGGAATGAAGAAAAGCAGCAACATCATGATAGCAGAGACACCAGTAAGAAACTTCTTTCTAAATATACACAAAGAAATGGGGTGAAGGTGGGAGTTTGGTGGAGGGTGAAGAGTAAAGAGGCAGACAAGGGGCATTATGGACAAAATCTAGAGATACCCTGCCTAGGGGAATCGGTAATTTTTTGTGGGAGTACATTTTAACATGAGAGAGTACACGAAAGGGCAGGGGAAAGAGGAGGGTAATAGGGATAAATGTGATATTCTGGGGTCAAACCAAGGGCTAGCAATGAGTGGAAGGTGATTCCCATAATCTCAGAAAGAGAAGAACCTACAGGAGAGTGTGTGAGGAGGAGGGGAGATTTTTAAAAGGAAGGGAAGGAAAGAGCCTTGCTTTGGTGATGGGAGAGTATTTTGCTGATGAATGTTTCTATAGGTGAAAAGAGAGGGGTACCTTGCACTTAATGTGGCCTAGCAGGATTTGGTGCTTGAAAAATCTGCTTGTCCTACCTGGGGAAGGGGAAGTTGGAACTCATGAAGGCAATTGGCACCTAGGGGAGTGAGGGAGAATGGACTCAGAAAGTAGATTTTGAAGCAAATGGAGGGAACAGGTAACCAGGGGAGATCATAGATCAGTAGCAGCTGCATAATCAGGGATGTGGTAGAGGAGTGCTCCTAACATGGGGCCGTGTCCTCCCTGACACTTGGTATAATTGGCATTATTCTGGAAGTGAGGCACGATGGAAAACGGTAATCCATGGGCCAAGCTCTACAAGGCAGTGGCAGAAACTGCCTAGAGGAAAGAGCCTAGAATGGATACCTTAAAAGGTTTTTTTTGTTTTTGTGGGGAGTTTTTTGTTTTTTTTTTTTTACTACATGAGGAATGCAGAGAAAAGAGAGAGATTCAATAATTATAAGAGTCACAAATCAGAGAACAAGGGTCTAAAAAAGACAAAGAGAGAATGGATAATGAAGAAAGTGAGAGAAATCCTTTTTGGAAAAGGGCACAAAAAATGAAATTTTAAAAAGTAACAACTAATGAATAGGACTATTTGAAGGGGAAGAGAGGAAGGGAGAATCTACTTGACTGAGAAGAAAAAATGGGGGAATAATTATATTACCAGTTATAAGATAAAAGCAGGAGAAGAAAAGGAACTAATAAAGTAAAACCCCAAAGGAAAAGGAGTAATAAATGAAAGGAGGTAATCAGGGGCTAGGGGATGACCATTGAGAACAGGGCAACCTTAGAAAAGATTAAGGTAAAGGAACTGAAAGAACTTAGTATGAAGCTTACAGCAGAAGAAGGGGGGGGGGAATCATAACTTGAAAAAAATTAGAGGCAGACCTAGAAAAATATAAATCTAACTCTCATAACTTTAAATGTAAATGGACTAAAGAATCTAAGGAAAAGAAAAAGAGTAACAGATTGGATGAGAAAACAAAACCCTATAATCTGTTGCTTATAAGAAACATTTTAAAAACAAACACATACACAAAATAAAAATAAGGAGATAGAAAAAAATATATTTTGCATCAAGTGAATCCAAAAAAGTAGGAGTTATAATCATGCTATCAGACAAAGCAAAAACATTCAAAATTAAAAAGAATAAACAAGAAAATTATGTCAAAAGGAAGTATAGAAAACAAACCCATATCAGTAATAAACTCATATGCTCCAAAAGCCTCAGAATCCAAATTCGTAAAGAATAAATTGTCTGACCTACAAGAATACATAGACAGTAGCACAATAGTGATAAGAGACTTCCATATCCCTCTCTCAGTTTTTGATAAATCTAACAGAAAGATGAACAAAAGGGAAAATATGGAACTGAACAAATTGATGAAGAAACTAGTCAAAGATTTATGCCATCTTCTAAATGGAACAGCAAAAGAATATATATATTTCTCAGTACCACATGGAACTTTTACAAAAATTGAGTAGGTATTAGGGCACAGAGATATTGCAAACAAATGTAAGAAGGTAGAAATGATTAACAAATTATTTATAGACTATAATGCAATAAAAATTATAATTGGTTCAGGGATCACAAATTAAAGATACATACCTATTTGGAGAATTAACAGTGAAATCTTAAATAATGATTGGATCAAAGAACAAATTACAGAAACAATACTTATATAAAAGTAAATGGTAATGATGAAACAACATACCAAAATTTCTAGTGTATAGCTATAGCCATCTTTGATGGAAAAATAATATCCTTACAATCATATATTAAAAAACAGAAAAAAGAGAGGATTAAGGAACTGAATGTGCATTTAAAAACATTAAAAAGCCAAGAAATAATACAAAAATAGATACAAAAGAGGAGATATTAAAATTTAGAGGGATGAAATAGATAAATTGGAAATAGCCCCCTTAGAAATTATAAATAAAACTAAAAGCTAGATCTTTGAAAAGACTAATAAAATTAATAAACTCTTAGTTAACCTGGTTAAAAAGAAGAGAGCAAAAAATCAAATCATGAACAAGGTGAAATCACAGCAAAACCAGCAGAAATAAAAAGACTATGTTATGTACAGTTATATGCTAACAAAGAGAACAAAAAGAAAATGTAAATTATAAAATACCCAAACTATCAGAAGATCTTAAATAACCCAATCTCAGAAAAAAAAATCTAGCTATAAAGGAACTACCAAAGGAAAAAAAAGTGCTTGGTCCTCATAGATTCACAGGAGAATCCTATCAAACTTTTAAAGAACAGTTAATACCTTTACTTCATAAACTACTCTCAAAAATTGAGAAAGCATCCTACTAGAATCCTTTTATAAGATAAATATAGTCTTAATCCCTAATCCAGGGAAATATAAAACAGAAAAAGAAAACTTCAGTCACTTTTTGTTATTAATAAAATTTTAATAAATAATTAATATCATTAATATTAATAAGAAGCACTTCTAGACCTCAAACCATATTATAAAGCAGCATAAAAACCATCTGATATGGGATAACAAAATAGAACAATGGAACAAACCAGACAAAGAAGAATCAGAAACAATAGAACTCAATAACTCAATGAACTCAATAACTCAATGTTTAATAAAGTGGAAAATATATCCTAGAAAAAAACTTCTTATTTGATTAAAAATTGCTGGGAAAACTGGAAAGCTGTTTGACGAAATTAGACATACCCACTCTCTTATATAATATTCCACAATATTTTCTAAAAGAAGGGGCAGCTGGGGGGCACAGTGGATAGAGCACGGCCCTGAAGTCAGGAGGACCTGAGTTCAAATCTGGCCTCAGACCAAACACTTGACACTTCCTAGCTATGTGACCCTGGGCAAGTCACTTAACCCCAATTGCCTTAAAAAAATAAAAGAATATACCACCTTAATATTAAAGATCAAACTATAAAAAAAATTAGAAGAATCTCTCACAGTCGTGGATGGGAGATCATTCTTAGCCAAACAAGAGACAGAAGCAAAAGACAAAAGATAAAACAGGTAACGTTGATTACTCAAAACTGAAAAGCTTCTGCACAGACATAAGAAGGGAAATGGTCGAATTGGAAAAAATCTTTGCATCAAATTTCTCTGACAAGGGTATCCAAGATATATAAACAGTTAATAATATATGTAAGACAAGTAGCCATTTCCCAATAGATAAACAGTCAAAAATATGAATAAATAGCTCTCAAAAGAAGAATTGCAAAGTATTCACAACCATATGAAAGAATCCTCCAATTCACTAATACTAAGAGCAGTGCAAATCAAAACAACCCTTAGGTTTCACCTTACAACCTACAAATTGGCAAAAATGACCAAAAAATGGCAATAGTTAATACTGGAAAGCTTGTAGAATGATAGACACACTAATACATTGGTGGTAGAGCTGTGAAATGGTACAACCATTTTAGAAAGCAGTTTGGAATTGTGCAAATAAAGTGATTAAAATGTCCATACTCTTTGAACCAAAGATTCCATTATTGAGCTTATATCTTAAGGAAACCATCAATAAGAAGAAAGTCTCCATATACTCCAAGTATTTACAGCAGCATTTTTTGTGATCACTAAGAATCAGAAACAGTAGAAGCTCATCAATTGGAAAATGATTAAACAAATTACAGTACATAAACGTAATATAATACTACTGTGCTATATAAGAAATCATGTGTGTGATGAATACAGAGAAGCATGGAAAGATCTATACGAACTGATGCAGAATGAAGTAAGCAGAGCTAAGAAAACAATTTACACGATAACTACAACAAAATTAATGGAAAGAACAACTACATACCAGAAAATCAAAAGTAAATTAACAAAATTATAAAGACCCAGAAGGACTCAAATGAAGAGATGAGAGGACAGCCCTAAACCACTCCTTTCTGGAGGTGGGAGGTCTATTTTACACATTACATATATTTTCAGAATTGTGCTGATTTCTTTCCTCTCTAAAATATACTAATTGTTAAATGGGATGGAAGGGGGAAGTGGGATACTAGGGATAACTATGATGATGTTAGAAGCAGAGAGTATCAATTAAAAAAACACCTTATTTTTCAAAGAAGCAGTTTGGTATAATTAAAAATGCTATACAATTTCTCAGATGAAATTCAGGCCACTCTTTTCTTCCTACTTAATTATGGACCCATCTAATCTATCTATAGTGCCTGTCCAAGGCAGGAGTATTGATGGACCAACTCAGTGGGCTGCTTATCACATTATATGGATAATAAGCATTTTTCATTTGATTTTTCCTGTGTATCTTGTTAGTCCAATCTTTTTTGAATGGTCAGGAATTGCATTAAACAGTCCCTGTAGTATTCTGGAGCTTAATACAATCAGTGCAATATCATTCACAAGTAAGAACATCTGGAGAACTTCATCACTGAGGTATGAAACAATACTGCTTATAGTCTTCCGCTTTCCTCCTTTGTAATGTTTTCACATTAACATACTCTATACCAGTGTTGTCCATGGGTACTATGTTTCACTGCTTGGCAAAGAGCAAGGATTTATTGACTGAGGTGGTTTGGGGACTCCTTTTTGTGGTAATTGTTTTATATTGTGTACAATTGTGGCTGATGTCTTTTACAAGATGTGTGTGTGTGTGTGTGTGTTTACCTATGCCTGCATGTGAACTCCCCACATAAAAGGGAAACAAAGGAGATTAGGTAGCTAAGTACAAGGAAATGGTTGATCTGCTTTCTTTTCACAGAAAAAGGAATTCTTTTATGCGGCACTGAAAGACATCAGATTTCTGATTTTATGGATGTGGGAAGTCATATAACCAATGTAGAAGCAACCTGTTTTTGGATTTTGGTAGATAATTTCCAGAAAGTTGTGTGAATCTCAAAAAGGTTGTGGGTCACAAAGTTAATGAATACCAGAAGCAGGGTTTGAACATAGATCTCCTGAATAACATTTAACCTCTCTCTGTTTGCCTCAGTTTCCTCAACTGTAAAATGGGAAAAATAAAAGCACCTACTTCACAAGGTTGTGAGAATGTATCTTATCAGTAATGATACTGTTCTAATTGATCTTATCATCTAGTACAGAGCAGTGAAATGGAAAGGCCTAGGGACCACTGATCAAGAGGCAGGAGGGTATAGATCAGGGATGGGGAATCTGTGGCCTTGAGGCCACATCTAAACCTCCAACTCTAACCCTAACCCTAAACTTCAAGTTTGGATTCAGTCAAAGGGCGGCACTTGAGAACCTAGAGTGCCACATGCAGCCTCAAAGCCACAGGTTCCCCATCCCTGGTACAGATCCAATCTTCAGATTTATTAAAGTGCAGTAATCCTTCATTATTTGGAGATTTGGGGGGGGGGGCGGGAAAAGGATTCACTCTGTGATAGATAAGAATTTTCTGTCATTCTGCTGGTCATTAAAAAAAATTGCTTTTTCTTTCTCCTATGTTTATAAAATCAAAGATTTAGCACTGTGAAGGATCTTAGAAGCCATCCAGTCTAACCTCCATTTTACAGATGAGGATACTAAAGCCTAGCAAGGTTATGACATGTCCAAGGGCACATAGGTAGTTGGTGTCCAAGGAAGATTTGAACCCAAGGAATCTTAGAAGCAATGTACAGATGAGAAAATGAGGCCTAAAGAAGTTAAGCCAGTTATCATTTGGCATATATAATCAGTAGGGCTGGGTTTTGAAGCCAGGTATACTGACTCCAAATCCAGAATTCTTGTTCCACTATTCCAGACTAATTTAGGTTGAGCCCAGATATTCTTGATTGCATGCTACCAGCAATTAATTCCCCCTTCCCAAGACCTAGCCCTCTATTTCTGTGAGTTAAATTCCCATTCTAGGATGTAGAAACTTCTTTATTTGTTTTTGGTGTAAAATTCCGAAGAAATCCTTGAATATTTTGTATTTTAAGGTGCTGAGTAGAAAATGTGGTTAGGAGCAGAGAGAGAAATTTTTGTGCCTGGAACCATAAATCAACATGAAAGACACCCTTGTCACATGGGACATTGCTGTAAGGGGAAACTGACCTTAGGACAAGGAGGTAGGGAGGAAGAAGTTATTTTTGTTAACTATGTGTTGACAATTCATATTTATATGGGGATGTAAGATTTATAAAGAACTTTCCTTAAAATAACCCTTTAAGGAAGTAGTGTAAATATCAATTATCATTGTATCCTAGTATCTTTCTTGTTAACTATATGCTAAGTTCCAGTTGTTCTAAATTGTTCTAGATAACCTGGGACCCTTAAATTTAAAACTATTTTGATAGCTATATTTCAATATGATTGGTTTCTTTTATAATCCTATGATGCAGTTAGGTAGCGCAGTGGATAGAGCCTAGGCCTGGAGTCAGGAAGATCTGAGTTTAAATCCAGTCTCAGATTAGCTGTGTAACCATGGGCCAGTCACTTAGGTTTTGTTTGTTTCTATTTCCTTATTTATAAAATGGATGTACTAATAGCACCTACCTTCCAGGGTTGTTCTGAGGAGCAAAGGAGATGATAATTGTAAAGCATTTAACAGTGCCTGGAACATAGTAGGCACTATGTAAATCTTAGCTATTATTATTATTAATTTATGCATTTAAAAACATTGTTCTGAGAAGGCAATTAGCTTTGCTAGACTGCCAAGGGGTCCATGACACAAAAAATGTTAAGAACCTCTGTCCTAGGTGCTAAAGGTAGCAGCTCTCTCAATCTGATGCCTAGGAGCAAAGCCCTGATTGGCTCACCCTGAAGCTCTTGTTTTATCTATACTCTTCTATCTAGTTGGATTTGATTCTTATTATCCTTATTTATTGTTAGAGAAAAGTTTAGCATCTTCAAAATCACTGAGCATTTTCCAAAATACAGTCTAGTCTGTCTTTCCCTCCTTTTCAATTCTGAACCCAGCTCCAAATCCCTCAGCAATGCCTAAGACAATATTATGTTATACATCTATACATCTCACACACATCATTCAGCTATTCCTTTGCACAGAAGCACATCGATATTCTCCTAGTTATGCTATATGGCCATAAATTAGGGGAAAGGGCCCAAATGACAATAAAGAAATGCATGATGGGTATTAGTAGGTTGCAGCTACTTATATCATCAAGTATTTATTAAATGTTTACTATATGCCAGGCACTGTGCTAAAATTGGGGATACAAAGAAAGGCAAAAACGTGATTTGTGCCCTCAAGGAGTTCACTTTTGAATGGAGGAGACAACATACAATCACTTGTGTACATACATGATATATACAGTGTAAATGGCAGGTAATCTCAGAGGTTTGCTATCTAGGGGACAGGCCTTCTTCAGAAGGTGGGATTTGAGCTGAGTCTTGCTGGAGGCCAGAGGAGCCAGGAGATGGAGGTGAGGAAGGGAGAGCATTTCAGGAATCAGGGACAGCTAGTAAAAAGGCATGGAATGCTACCAGTTGAATTTGTCTTTTCTAATGTCAGCTTCAAGACCTCAGCGTAATTTCAAACACTTGGTAAATGACAGGCAATGGTTGCAAATTCTAAAAAGAAGTTGGGCAGCCACTAATCCAGGGACACCAACAAGAATTACCCAGGGCGAGGATTGGTTGTCCTGCTCAGGCCTTCTGTGCCTGGACCAGCGACTAGCCAAATTCCACCACAGGGCTTGCTGAGGAGGTACCAAGAGATTTGAGCTAATTTTCCGACTGTCATCCTCTTTTCCCCATAGTCACAGCCACCAGTAGTCATCTGATTTGTCTTCCCTTGCCCCTCCTGAAGACAATGCTGGAGTCATGGAGGTGCTGGGGCCTGTGAGGCTGCCTTTGGACTTGCACTACATTTCTCACTCAGCATGGGAATCCCTACTTGCTTATAAGAGATATGATCAAGGAAATAAATGATCAAAAAAAGTGACTAAGTCATATAGTAAGAGGAAAAAATGATAGACACCTGGAATAGGGTACTGGTATTAATCAACACAAAAAGTACTATATCCCATATATTTTATTTTCTTATGTTTTTCATTTTTATTTTTTTCCTTTTTTTTTTCAAAACTAGTTCTTCATAACTCACCAAGGCTGGAAGTGTGGGGACAATTCACCAGTCAATTCCTATGCTGACTAGGGCAGGAGCTTTGATTTGCTCCTGGACTGGTTTCTCCTCCTCAGGAAATCTTCTCCTTAACTTTCCCCACTTCCCCAACAAACTGATGCTGAATTTAGTGTGGACACCCTGTGGGTGTACTCTTAAAGCTCAGAACTCTGAAATTTAAGATATCACAGCTAGCTGGGATTATAGGTCAATACCACCACAACTCACATTCCCCCAACATTTTACCAGCAGGAGACCTCCCACAGGAATCATGCCAATTGTTAAATGAATGAAATTAGCAATTCTTTCTATCCATTTTGCACAAACTATTTACTCACCCTGGGTAGCAGGCTGAGTAACTCTTCCCAAGGCTGGGTTAGCTCTCGCTTGTCAAGTTGGATGTTTTACTATACAACATCTAGGAAAGTCCCTGACCTTATTGGAAGGAGCACTCACTCTCTGGAAGTCAGGATCTACACAAGAATTTTCGTTGTTCGTTGCTATAGAAGATGCCAGACATGTCAAACACATAAAAACAGCAACAGAACAGAAGCATCAAACAAATATATAATGACACAAAAAACTGGCATCCTCTACAGAAACTTTAATTTAATGTAGGCTCCTCCTACACAATTCCGATCACTCCTTGTACTTGCACTCCCGTATCTTCTCAGTACACTTTTGCAATATTATCTTGAATTTTTGTTCATATGTTGCTTGTAGCAATTTAAAGTTATTTCTAGTACATATGCTTTGTTTTCTTGAGAGTTGGGACTGGGTATTCTGCTTCCCTTCCCCTCATCCCCTCTTCCAATGATAGGAACACAATAAACATTCATCAGCTGTTTATATAATAAATAAATAAGTGAATCATGAATATAGTTCAGGAAGAAAGGCATTTTAGGGACATAAAGCAAAAGGCGAATTTGGAATGTAGGATGAGGAAAATAGCTATGAGATGTCCATATCCAGAAAGAGTAGGGTCAAAATATGCCATCAACTTTCTTTCAAACTATTTAGGAAGACTTCATGGGGAAATGGAATTTCAGCCCTCCGCACAGCATTTTGTTCATGGTAGCTGCTAAATCCAATTTTTAAAATTGAGAAATTGTTTTACGGATAACTGTAGCTCACAAGTATATAACCCTTTATGATGACAAAGCATTTTTACAGACAAAATTTCATGGATCAGGAACAGCAACTCTTATCAGACAGGTAATGCAAATATTATAACATCGTTTTTAAGATGAGAAAACGAAAGCCCAGAGAAGTTGGTAGAGGTAGTATAAAGTAGTTGAAGGAGATCAGATGTTCTCAAGGCATAAGTCTGGATTTCAGCTCCAATATTTATTAGCTATGGGACTATAAAATATCATTTTATCTCTATAAGCCTCAGTTTCCTCATTGTAAAATGGGGGTGAGAATATTTAAACTGCTTATCTCTGAGTCATTGTGGGGAAAGCTCTATGTTAGGATAAAACACATATTAATGAGTTACTACCATATCTATTTTATGAATGAAGCTTAGAAAAGTTAAATGACTTTAAAAAGAATGTAAACTTCCTATAGGTAGAGACTCTGTTGTTCCCAGCACTTATCACAAAGCCTGGCACACAGTAGGTGCTTAATAAATGCTTTTTGAATTGTGTTTTTAAAAAAACCCCAAAACTTGTCCAAGGTCTTTTACAGCTAATATTCAGTGGAGCCAAAACTCTCAGGTCTTCTGACCCCAAAGGAGTCTAGGGCTCTTTGAACTATGCCAAGAAGATAGCTTGGCCCATGCAAGGTAGAATTAAGCAAGAAGAAAGTATATTTCTGTGTCCTTAGGTAAAGTTTGAAAAGTCATTTCTTCTGTGAATTACTGTCCACTGAAAGCTGTGAAGTTCTCCTGCTAATGTATGCAGCCTATTACAAAATACGTAACATCATGGAAGTGGGATTTTCTAGCATTATTTTAAGATCTTTGTGAGTAGGGGTTTGGTTGTCCTTCATTCTAGAAAAGGACCAAAATGACATTACTATGTCAGAGTCAAGTTACAGTGTGTCCAACTGTGGTTGATCAGACCAATAAGAGCTCAGAATGACCTACCACAGATCCAGCACAAATAAGTCCACGTGAACATTTGTTATACTTTACCTCCAGCATCTAGTACAGTGCCTGGCATAGAGGTAGTGTTTACTAATTGCTTGTTGATTCAGATACGTGCATTTTACAAAAATTGTATCATGAACTTTGGATTGAGGTGATGAGGTGAACTTATTTTTGTTTGTTATTTGTTAAGAACTTCTCTCCATACTCCCCCAACACTGTAGGGTCTGGGTTTGAGAAAGAGAGTGGGAAGAGGGATATTAAGGAGATATTCATGGCATAAGCAGGTGAAAGGGGAAATGAATAAATGAACCTGATATAGGAGGGAGGGAGTGGCTTGAGGCATAGGAGTTAAGGAGGTAGACTGGGCCATTGGTGGAAAGCTTTGAAGCAGAGATTAAAGATCTTGGAGTGGATGATGTTAAACCACCAAAGGACCAAGCAGAATGCAATAAGTAGTAATGCTTCCAGGTTCTCCAACCTCTCCACAATATGATCTTTTTGCTCTTGAGTTTTCTTAGTTCTTTCAGATGCAGCATCCTCCTGGTGGTGATGGTTCTCTTTTGAGAAGTGGTGCTGTTGTGGGAATCTTCTACTTCTGGACAGCTGGCACTGGATTCAGGCCTCTCAAACTAGTACAGCGCCTGGTACGTGGCAGGCACTTAATAGACACTCATTGATTGATTCTTTGAGGTAGCCATAATTGCTAGAAGCATGCATTTCTCAGGATTGCAGTTTGCTGACCTGAGCTCAGGAAAAGAAACAGAAAAGCAGAAGCATCCAGGGGCTCAAGGCTCCCCTTACCTTGTAGAGCCTGATTGTTCTTACCATGTGCTCAATCATTGTTTTGGGAGGTTGGGGAGGGGAGAGAAATCCTGTCTTTCTAGAAGTCCTTGAAAAAATGAAAAACCACTAGAAGAGTCTGAAGAGAGCGTGCCTGAAAAACGTGTGGCTCCTTTGGCCAGTCATATTCTTGGTAATACAACTCCACCACCCTCCCACCAATCAGGAATTACCTTTCACCAAGTCCTTTGGTAAAGGACCAGAGTGCACATCCTATAGAAATGGACTAGCTAGAGTACATGCCCAGTTCCATGGTGGGTACCCAGGCTGAGCAGATCCAATCACCCCTGTTACATAAGGGGAAAGGGACAAGCATTTATTAAGCACCTACTATGTGCTGGGCATTGTGCTAAATCTTTATAAATATCTAATTTGATCTTTACAGCAAACCTGGGAGATAGGTGCTATTATCCTCATTTTTACAGTTGAAGAAATTGAAGGAGACAGAGGCTGCAACTTGCCCGGGGTCACATAACTAGCAAAAGTCTGAGGATGAATTTGAAGACAGGTATTCCTGATATTAGTATATACGGACAACATATAAAATAAATAGGCACTAGGAGCCTGTTGTGGGTGATGATGATGGTGGATCGGGAAAGGTTTTAGATAGAACATGGGGCTTGAGCTGAGAGTTGATGGAAATTAGGGATACTAAGCAGTGTAGATGAGGAAGGAATGCATTACACGCATGGGAGACAGCTCATGCAAGGATATGGTGATTGTAGATGGAAGGATGTCCATGAGGAACAGCAAGAAGGCCAGTTTTCAGATCCTAGAGATTGGGAAGAGGTGTAAAAGAAGTTGGAGGCAGCTGTGCGAAGGATTTTAAATGCCAATCGTAGGAGGTTTACATTTTATTCTCGAGGCAGTAGAGAGCCACTGAAGCTAAGGCCAGATCTATGGGGCTACATAGAGGATAGATTGGAAATCAGAGTGATTTGAGGTAGGCAGAACCATTAGGAAGCTACTGTAACAGTCTAGTCATAAGGTGATAGGACCATCCCACAGGCTGAGGAAAGGGGGAAATCTGAGCGCCTAGCACAAGGTCTCTTTAAACTCATCCTTCCCTCTCCCCACCTGGCACGCTTTGATAATGCTCCCTCTGCCTTTCCATTGGCCACTTCATGTCGCTCCCCGCCCTATTCTCAGCCTCCCAACCACTCACCTCCTCCCCCTCCCGCTCGTAGAGTAATATTAGGAGCATACCAAAGGATCCCCGCGGGTTGGAGTAGAGGAAGGGCGTGGCGTTGCTTAGTTCAGTTGCCTTTTGCATGTTGGGAACCGGAACTTTGGTAAGATACAAGGCGAGAAATGGGCATCGGATCCCTGAGCAAGGTTTCTCCCCCACCTTGGGAGGAACAGTGAGCAAGCCCGGGGGCCTCCGTCCCCCTCCCCATGTGCCAGGCCAGCCCTAGGCGGCTGCCGCTGCCGCTGCTCCTGTTGCTGCCTCCCGCGCCGCAGCCCGGTGGCTTAGCTGGAGCCTTGGCGCTTCGGATCGGCTGCGAGGCTGGAGCGGCCCCGGCCAGCGGGGCCGGAGGGAACACACCAGCATGAGGCAGAGGTGAGCGTGGGGCAGCCGCGGGGGAGGTTCCTTCTAGCAGTCCCCGGGGCGCGGAGCAGCCCCCTTGCTGTGTGCCGACCCCTTTCTCGACGGCAGGCCCCGGCGGTTTTGGGGGAGGACCGGGGTCGGGCCCGAGGATGCGAGCCCGCGGCTGGAAGGGCGCGCGGGCGCCGCCAGCCCTCACGGCGAAGCACCCGCGGCGGGGGAGCCGCTAGTGCGCCCCGGCTCCCGAGTGCATTCCCCTGCGCTCCCCGGGGCTGCTCTGCCCGGCGATCACGCAGGGGGGGAAGGGGCTCATTCCCTGGAGTCCTCGGGCAGGATTGCCCCTAGGCTGGCGGAGATAGCTCTCCCTAGGAACATTTCCTGGTAGGAGGGAGGGCTCAGTGGTGGATTGCTGGGGTTTGTGGGTTTTTTTGTTTTGGGGGTTTTTTGGGGGGTGGGGTGGGGGAGGCGCTGGAAGAGACACGAGGTGGGGGTGAAGGGTCGGGGGACAGGAACACTCAAGCTCAGTTGCGTTGGGAAGCAGATAGATGGATTGGTCAACTCTGTATCCTGGTGCGGCTCCTTTGCGCCCCGCTAGCAGCCTCCTGTCACGCTCAGGGTAGCCCCTCAGCTGGACGATTTGAGTGTGGGGGTGGGAAAGCTAATCCCACAGGTAGGAGGCTTGGAGGCTACCTGGAGCCTGGGGAAGGCTATGAAAGTGAGGGAATGAGCAGGATGCCAGTAGCTAGGAAGAGGTGGAGGCAGTTGTGTGGAACGTAGTTTTTGTGGGGGCCGAGGTGGGGAGATGGATTGGGGTTGAATGAATGAAGGGAAGCTGCATCCCTAACCTATCTACTGTCCTCCCTGAATACCCTTCATCCCCCATTTTAAAGAGAGACTCTTATAAAGCCTACAGACAATTTTCACATCACCGTGAGGTGCTTTATACAAGTATAGTGGTGTTTGTCCAGTTACGGAAATGATACATGCTTTGATTCTTGGCTGGACCCTGAGTGTTGTAAAATAATAATCTTCCAGCTCTTTCAAAATTGTTTGGAAAAAAGCCTTTTTCAAAGAAAGGCCCTCAGTTCAGTCCCAAACCTATCTCTTGGTTGATGCTTTCATTAGGTTTGAATTCTGGGTAGGTTTTGCCTGGAGTGCAAACTACATTTATACCATTTAATGTTGGTGCTTTAACACGTTAATTATGATTTACATAATGCTATAGGGAGGTGGGAGGTGGCTTGTGGGGACAGTCTCTGTTTCTACACACTTGTTTTATTTTTATTTTGAGGAATGCTGGGTGTGGGTGAGGTGGTATTTAAGCATGAGGATATCAGTTCTTGTTTGGTCATTGGGGTTTTCTGTGGGCAGCATCATACAGTAGGAAAATCGTGGACTCTGGAGTCAGAAGACCAGGGAGTCCCACTTGTGTGATCCTGAGTAAGTCACTTAGGCCTCAGTTTTCTTACCTGTAGAATGAGACTGGTTGGGCTAAGTGACCCCTGAGCTTCCTTCTAGCCCTCGATTCTAGATCTAAGATTCTCAGGTGGCTATAAACCAGGGCCTGGAATGAGCTGGGTTTTGTAATGAGAGAAACATCTAATTTAGGGAATGAAATGCTTCTATCCAGCAGGCATGCTTCAACCTCTCATTACCTGGCATTATAAAGATGATGCCAATTTATTGTTTGGGGCTGACTGCCTTTTCCTGTGAGCATGTCTGTAATGGGGCCTTTAAGAGGACCTTATAAATCCCTGATATGATTATCATATGTCCTTGGGTCAGAAACTTGGCCTGAATTGTCTTAGCCCTAGAATGCAGTTTTCTTTCATTCTGAGTTGTAAAAACCTTTTAGCTTTTTTGATTGTCTTAAATGACAAGAGTGGGCAAGTTTCAGCTCTTTGTTCCCGGACTATAGGAGAAACATGACAGAATATTCCTGTTGAATGTATTCTTGTCTAACCTGGAACTGTTTCCTTCTCCTTTTGTGTATTAAAAGTATGCTTTAATGTATCTGAAAACAGTATTCTAAACAAGATTTTTCAGAGTGGTTGGTTGTGCTGGGTCTGACATCCCATTCTTGGGTCAATAAACAAATGATGCTCCCTGTCTCTAACCAACTTTTAAGAAATTATACCTTCCCTTCTTTTTTCTAATGGTAGTCACAAAGGACTAAGGAAGTCAAACAGGACAGTCCAGCTTATGCATTGCATTTAACACAAAGTAGGTTGATGAAGTGAGGCCTTAACAAACAAGGTAGTGCAGTCAGCGAGATGAAGAATACATTTTGGGGTTTAACTTGCTTTTGGGTTAACTTGCTAAAAGGTGGTGGTTTTGGTGTTAACTTAATGTATTGTAATAGGGCTATATAAGCCTCTCTTAATTCCTCAAATGTGTATTTTTGCCATTTGAGAAGCAGAGTAGGAGTACGTGAGCAAAATCCTTTTGGTCAGGCCACAGGCAAGGGGTGGTCTTCACTCTTCTCAAGTCCTCCCATACACCTGTGCCATGTCTATCAATTAAATGTTTAATAAAATCAGAATTTCAGAGTTGAGGGGAACTCGGAAGCAATCTAGTCTAGTCCAACACATATCCCCCCCAAAGACATCCCAGTTACCATATAACCAGGTTTTGCTTCTATACCTCCAGGAGGGGGAATCTTACTACTTCTGGGTCAGTGCATTCCACTCTGATTGATAGGAAGTTTTTTCAGACATCAGTCCTAAATTTCCACCTATTACTCTTAGCTTGGCCTTCTGATGCAGAATAAGTCTTCCAGCCCTTTCAAAATTTTTTATATGAAAGAAAGCCTTTTTCAAAGGAAGGCCCTCAGTTCAGTTCCAAACCTTGGTTGATGCTTTCACTAAGTGTGAATTCTGGGTAGGTTTTGCCTGGAGGGCAAACTATATTTATATCATTTTAATGTTGGTATTTAACGGAAAAAGTCTAATCTCTTTTCCACATGTCAGTCTTTCAATTACTTGAAAACAGCTATCATGCTTTCCCTGTGTCTTCCCTTCTTCAAATTAAAGTCTCCAGATCCTTCAGCTGATCTTGCTGCACTTCTGAGTTTTCTCAGACTTTGTCGCAGTTGTTAGTTGTTTCAGTCACGTCTGACTCTTCGTGGCTCCATTTGGGGTTTTCTTGGCAGAGATACTGGAGTGGTTTGCCATTTGCTTCTCCAGCTCAGTTTACAGATGAGGAAACTGAGGTGAACACGGTTAAGTGACTTGCCCAGGGTCACACAGCTAGTAAATTTGAAGATGAGTCTTCCTGACTTTCAGGCCCGATGCCCTATCCATTGTGAAACCTAGCTGTACCAAGCAGCTCAAGCTTATTAGTACCTTTCTTAGAAATATGCCCAGAACTGAACACAGTACTCTAGATGTGGCTTGACCAGAATAGAGTACAGTGGGACTATCACCTCCTTATTTGTGGAAGCGATGCCTCTTCATGAAGCCCAAGATGGCATTCACTTTTTTTTTGGCAGCAATATCATACTGGTGACTCACATTGAACTTGCAGCTAACTAAAATCTCTAGATATTTTTCAGACAAATCACTGTCTAACCATGCTACCCTACCTTGTACTTGTGAAGACAGATTTTTTGGAGATTTCTCCCTATGAATTTTTTTCTTATTAGATTCAGTACTTTGTTGAGACCTTTTGGGATCCCCTCATCTAATGTGTTAGCTTTCCTATGTAGCTTTTTGTCATCTGCACATTTCAGAAGCTTGTCATTTTTGCCTTTTTCTAAGTCTTTAATAAAAAATATTCAGCCGGGCCAAGCACAGATCCTTGGGGGCATTCCACTAACTACCTCTTTCCATATTGCCATGGAACCATTTTTAGTCTGGCCATTCTACCATTTCCAAACTTATCTAATTTTACTATCATCTCATCCTCATCTTTACCCTTTTTATAAGAGTAGTGTGAGACACTTGTTAAGAATCTAGGTAAACTCTTATCTACAACAGTCAAAAAAGTTAAAAGGCTTATCTGGAGAGAAGGGAATGGATGTAACTTTAGTCTGCACTTAACATTTATCCCAACCTATTACATTCAGCCCAGCCTTATAATTTGTCAATCGTTTTGGTTTATGAGTAGTCATCTAATGTATTAACGGGTTCGATAATTATGACATCTGTGCCTTTGTCCATGTGATTAATATTAAACCACACAGGACCAAGGGGGTGTTCCTCAGATGTGTTCCTGGAGACCTCTCAGTTGAAATCAGACCATTGATGATTATTCTTTTAACTCTGGCCATTTAGTTGATTCCAAATCTACCTAACTGTGCTGTTGTCCAACCTATATTTTCCAGGGCCAGCACAAGAGATTTTGCAGAAACCTAGGTAAGCTATATTTAAAATAGTTCTCTGATATACCAGTTTAGGGAATGTCAAAAAAGGAAATGTTTACTAATACTCTAAAAGCACACAGAGTATAGGTTGCAGACTCCACACTCTTCTCTTTGTGAAAATCAGTACCTTTGTCCTTCTCTGCAGCACCTTTTCCCAAGATTTTTCAAAGATCACTGACTTTATGCTGTGATCTCTGAGCAATTAGAATGCATTAAGAAAGACGTAATGGACCCTCCACCCTCTCAGTGTAGGATCTCCTTTCATACTTTGATCTTTTTTCCCCCTCAGTAAGCACGTACTCTGTCACCACTAGTGCAGACTGTCTCACACCAGGACTATTGCAATAGCCTGTTGGTGAGTATGCCTGCCTCAGATCTCTCCACTCTGCAATCCTCAGCTCACTCAAGTGATTTTCCTAAAGCACACATCTGACCAGGTCACCCCCCTTCCATTAAACAGCAGTGGCTTCTTCTGTGCCTCCTGGAACAGATGCTGTTTGTTATTCAAAGCCCTTCCTACCTTTCCAGTGTTCTTACACTTTGCTTTCTGATATATACTCTTCAATCTAGTGATATTGGCCTCCTGGCTGTTCCAGGAAGATACTTCATATCTCAGCTCCATGCATTTTCTCTGACTGTTCCCCATGACTGGAATGTTCTCTTCTCTCTTGTCTTCTCTTCTTTCCTGTTGTCTTGTCTTTCTTATCTTCTCTCTTCTCCTGTCTTCTCCTGTCCTCTCTTCTATTCTCTTCGAGCCTGCCACTTGGTATGCTTCATAAATGTTTATTGATCATCTGTAGACCTACTATATGTCACTTGGCCCTAGAGATACAAATATGGAAGTTAAGCTATTCCTGCCCCCAGAGAACTTCTGGCCCTTCTGTAGAGATCACAGATAAGTAAATAATGATGGGTGTGTTTGTATATATAAGGGGAAGGGGGCTTGGCCCACAAGTTGGGAATCACAAAAAACCTTTTGAAGGAGATGACGCTTGAGCCGACCCTTGGCTGGAGGTAACTATGGCTGGAGGGATGGAAGGCCTTGGGAGCAGCCTATGTATGCCTAGGCACAGTGAAAAATGGGAAATCTACTCTTGAGTCTAGGGAACAAAAAAGTGGTCATTTTGCTTAAGGCATATGGTGTGTGAGATAGTGTAATGGATAATCCTGGAGCTAGACTATGAGGAGCTATAATGCCAAGCATTATAGTTGATCCTACACCTAGCAGGGAGCCATTGGACCTTCTTGAGGAGCAGGTGAAGGCGGTGGTTAGACCTCTGTTTAGGAATAAGATCTTGACTGCTCTGTTTAAGATGGATTGGAGAAGAGACTGAAGGTAGAATATCAATTAGGGGGCTGTTAACAGTAGTCCAGATGAAAAGTGATGGGAGCCTCAGCTGGGGTGATTGTGGTGTGAGTATAGAGTTAGGATAGGGATGTCAGAGATGTTGAGGAGGTGGAATTGATTAGACTTGGCAACTGATTCAGTATGGGATTGGCTGTTCTATCATACCTTACCTCCAAATCCTTTGATATTAATCCTCGTTCTCCCTTTTTCTAGTTCAGTTTTTGGAAAGTCACCCTTATCATCAGGGTATCTGCTCTTCTATTTATACCTTTGATTCCATCTCTGTCTCCCCCAAAAGACTACTCCCAGAATTCTTTCACATCTACTGGCTTCTTCCCAGCTACGTACAAACATGCCTCATCATCCTGAAAAAACCCTTTACTTGGCTGCACTATCCCCCCCAAACTATAGTTTTCTTTCTTCTTCCTTTCATAGTTGAAGCTCTCTCTCTCTCTCTCTTTTTTATTTTATTTTGGCTAGGCAATGGGATTAAGTGACTTGCCCAGGGTCACACAGCTAGTAAGTGTTATATGTCTGAGCCCAGATTTGAACTCAGGTCCTCTTGACTCCAAGGCTGGAGCTCTATCCACTGTGCTACCTAGCCACCCAAGAGGAAGTGTGTTGGGTTTTTTTTTTTTAGGCAGCTGGGGTTAAGTGATTTGCCTAAGGTCACACAGCTAGTAAATATCAAATGTTTGGTCTTAGGCTGACTTCAGGGCCACTGCTCTATCCATTACGCCACCTAGCTGCCCCTGAAGCTCTCTTGCTTCAACCATGAAGGCACCTGCCTTTACTTTCTCAGCTTGCATTCCCTTCTTCACACCTAACAACATGACTTTTGACTTCATTGCTTGGTTGAAACTGATCTTTCCAAAGTTGCTGGTGACCTCTTAATTGTCAGATCTACTGGCCTTTTCCCAGTCCTCATCCTTCTTGACTTCTTTGCAACATTTGACACTGTTGACCACCCATTCATTTTTCCTGGTTACTTTCTCCTCTCTGGGTTTTCATGACACTACTTTCTTGGTTCTACCCATGTCTATTCCTCAGTCCGAATTGCTTGATCATCCATATCAGTTTCCCCTTTTTGCTTCCCTCCTTCTTCTTCTCCCTCCCCACCAGTGGGTCCAAAGCTCCGTCCCGGTCCCACTCCTCTTCCTTCATCATATCATTGAAACCAAAGGAGCCAGAGACACAATTATCATCTCTATGCAGATATGCCCAGATCTATATATCTAACCCTAGGGGTCTTTCTCCTGAGCTCCATCCTACACCACTAACTGCATATTGCATGTTTTGAACTGAATGTTCCGTAACTGTCTCAAACTCAGCATGTCCAAAGCTGAACCTGTCATTGAGTTCCTCTTGACTCTTCACTCTCCTGTCCACTCCCCTTGCCTCCATTCACATTCAGTTCCCAAGTGTTGTGAATCCTCATCCTCTACCACATCTCTAGTATCTGTTCTTTATCTCCATTCGTAATTCAGGCCCTCATCACCTCACCTGGATAATTGCAAGGGTCTCTTAATTGGTCTCCCTTCTCCCCTCTCCATTCCATGTTCTTTGTAGCTGCCAAAGTGATATTCCTTTTTTTTTTTTTATATTTGGCTAGGCAATGGGGTTAAGTGACTTGCCCAGAGTCACACAGCTAATAAGTGTTACGTGTCCGAGGTCGGATTTGAACTCAGGTCCTCCTGACTCCAGGGCCAGTGCTCTATCCACTGTGCCACCTAGCTGCCCCCTAAAGTGATATTCCTAAAGCACAAGAGTAATCCCTGAGCTATATAACCCTTGCTATTCAAGACCTTTAGGGACTCTCTGTTTCTAGTATTAATCCTGACTGTTCTGCTTGGCACTTAACAGCCTTCACAGTCTCATTCCAGGCTTATTACCTATTGCTTCCCTCGACATATTTTACTGTCCAGCCAAACTAGTGTGCTTGTTCTCGGTCGTGGAGAATCCATCTTCTGCCCCTCTGTCTTTATACAGGCTGTCCCTCTCTCTCTCATCTGAAATGTATTTCCTCCTCACCTTCACCTATCAGAATACCTAGTGACTTTCAGGCCTTTCCTGATTTTCCTGTTCCCCTTTAAGAAATTATCTAAAATTTAATTATTTTTTCTTTTAAAAATTCATTTTTTTTTGTACTTGACAAACACCAATTAACATGGTCTGGTCCATAATAATTTGTTTATTATCTTCTGTTTACTAGTATTTCAGGCCTGAATTGGGATTTTGTGTTAGTGCCATCTCCAGCCCTCTTGGATAGAATTGTGAGGGATCTCTGTTATCTCAGCTGTTGCTGTTGGCTTTCACTTCCAGTCAACTTCTTGTGGGTCAGAACATTGTAACTACCCTGGGGAAACTTTGGAGCTCTGCTGGCCCTCTTCCTCTCTGCTACATAGTGCTTCAGGATCTGGGCATCCTTGAAGTGTTCCATGTTTGGGCTGGAAGACTTCTGAACACTCTGCTCTCCTCAGCTTTCCTGGCTGGACTCCTTCCTGTATACATGCAGACTTCTGGCTGCCCCCTGTGCAGATCTAGGTTGGGTAAAACTTTAGTTTCTGTTTGGATTTCTTGATCATATTTGTCTGATACTCTCTTTTGCTCTTTGCTAAGGTACTTGTATAAGAGCTGGGCTGTTCCCTTCCTGTTCATTTGGTCATCTTTAACGTAAGAGAATATTTATTTATTTGTATTTGCCTTCTACAGAATGTAAGCTACTTGAGGGCATTCTTTTTGTTTTTGTATGTGCAATGCCTGGCACATATATATGTGTGTGTGTGTGTGTGTGTGTGTGTGTGTGTGTGTATGTATGTGTACATATATATGTATATATATACATACATATTTTTTTTTCAAAGTAGTTTACATGTATTATCTTATTTCAACTTCAAAATAATCCTGTGAGATAGGTATTAGAATCAGTATCGTCTCCACTTTATAGAGGAGAAAATTGAGGCTCAGAGAGAGAAGTGATTTTTCTCACACAATCAGGATTCTGACACTCTTCCAGATTTTCAACAAAAACTTAAAAGTAAAGGGGAAAACATGTTTTGAAAACACTGGATGAAGGGATCAAAAATTCTTGGAAAAATTAGTTTAATGGCAAAAAATAAATGGATTTGGATCCAAGTGTTACTAGAAAAAATATGGAACACTTCACAAATTTTCATGTCATCTTTGCTTATGGTCCAAACTAATCTTCTTTGTATAGTTCCAATTTTATATGTTTGGTTCAATAGTTTTTAAGCTGTTTCTGACTATTTGGGGTTTTCTTGACAAAGATACTGGAATGGTTTGCTATTTCCTTCTGCAACTCAGTTTACAGATGAGGAAACTGAGACAAACAGGGTGAAGTGACTTGCCCAGAGTCACACTGTCTGAGGCCAGATTTGAACTCAGGAAGATGAGTCTTCCTGACTTCAGGCCTGGCCCTCTATCCACTGTGCTTCCAAATCTAGCACCTGGCGCTTAATAGATAAGTCAGTGGTGCTAGTAGTTGTTTATCCTGTGATATGATTTATCTGGTTCTGGTGACTTGAGTTTGTGAAGGGCAGATTTGTGCTCTCATCTGTTTACTTATCATGGGTTTCAACTCTCTCTACCAGCCATTTTTATTCTGTTCTTTTTGATTATTTTGTCCTTTTTGATTCAAAGATTATTCTTCGTGATAGAGAAACTTATACTTCAGATGTGATCTCGTTGATGAAGGTATTCCATTCAGTGGTATTTAGAAAAAAAGCAAAACAAAACATCCATCTCTTCTCATCTTGTGTTATTCTTGTCTACATCTCCCTTTACTACTTGTGTTTCCCCCCAGCTGAGGGGAGAGTATATCCAACGTTCTGGGACCCTTTTTGTTCTCTTCATGTTGTGTGGTGTAGAGCACACATCAGTTTTCCCTTGCTCATGTTACATATGCCATCCCATTATTTTCCTATCCCTTCTCTGATCTCCTTTTCCCTAATGTAACTTAAAAATATAGCCCTTTTGTGGCCTTAAATTTTTCTTGCTAATGTCAGCTTATTCTTAGCTATAGTGCTTCCAGTAGTATTCTTAAAGGATTGTGCCACATTCCCATATCCACCCTCCATTGCCTGATCCTATATTTGTCTTCTGCATGTCTCTACACAGTGTCCATTGATGTTGTATGCCAGTCTCAGCATTTTTGTGTAGCTCTTTCTTTTTAACCCTCCCATCAGAATTATTTCATCTTGTGTCCTAAGAATTGCACTCTGGAGAGCAGTGGTTTCCTTTTTGGACTGATTTCCCCTGTACGATTTTAGAATATTTTTCATTGGATCCTTTCTCTGCTTTTCCTGTGTCTGTCTTTGATCACTCCCATCTCCATCATCTCTCTCTCTAACTGCCTATTGGAATTTTTGAACTAGATGCTCTACAGACATCTCAAACTCAACATGCCAAAACAGAACACCTCTCTCATCACACTGAACTTCTCTTCTGAACCTATCTATTTCTGTCAGTGGCACCACCATCCTTTTAGTCTCTCAGGTTCCAGCCATGACATTACTCTTGACTCCTCGTTCTCCTTGACCCCATTTTGTCAGTTGTCATATCTCATTGTTTCTGTTTCCACAACTGCCTTTCATGTCTATCCCCTTCTCTACTCGCGTGACCCACCACCCTAGTTCCAGCTCTCGTTGCCTCTTACTTGGAATATTGAAGTAACCTTCTAATTGGTTTCCCTGCTTCAACTCTTTTTCTACTCTGTCTTCTACGTATGCACGTTTGACCCTGTTACTTCCCAACTCAGAATACTCTGGGGGCTCCCTATTGACTTTAGGATCAAGTATAAACTCTTCTGTTTGGTTTTTAAAGCCCCTTACAGCCTTGTCCCAACCTATCTTTACAACTTTGTGATATGTTCCTCCCTTTCTTGCACTCTGCAGTCTGGCCATACTGGTCTTCATCCCTTTGCACTGGCTCCCCGCCCCCCAGGCTAGAACACACTCCCTCCTTGCCTCTGCTTTTTAGAGTTTGTTCCTTATTTCCTTCCAAGCTCAGTTCAAGAACTACTTTCTTCGTGAAGCCTTTTCTGTCTTTGCCCCTCCAATTACATATTTATTTTGTATATACTTATTGTCTTCTCTGAAAGACTGTAAGTTCCTGAAGCCAGGGACGGTTTCATTTTTGTATTTATATCTTCAGCACCTAGCAGTATGACAGGCATGTAGTAGTCACTTATATGTTGTTTCCTAGCCTACATATCTCTCTGATTAGAGAAGAGGAGTTTCAAAAAATGGAGGTTGTTGAGGTTTCATGTATGAGGGATTTCCCACTATTTTCCTGGTAAAGCTAATGTCATCCCAACACTGGTTTCTAAGTGGGGGGGAGGGGCAGTGTCCTGTCTTTCCCTCCTTTCCTATTCCCACAATCGCAGAGATAATGGATAACTATAAGTGTTCCTCACGTTTTTCTTTGTTAATGGCACTGTTGCTGACTTTCCCTTGGAACACGTTTCTGGTCATGTTACTGCTTTGGCTCAGGGACTAGAGCTGTTGTCATAATTGGGGCAACCTATGAGATTTTATTGTTTTTTGAACCTGGCAATGGTCTTAAAAAAGAAACAACGAAGCCTGACAACCAGCAAGAATGTTTCACTACCTTTTCAAGATTTCCCCCTGCTGCTTTCTCATTTTCCAGACAGTGATAGTCAAGACAATCATTTGCCTGAAAGAAGAGCGCTGGGATTGAAGGGCAATAGCTATAATTTTTATTAAAATATTTATTGGTGTGGAACCTTCTCTCTTTCCTTCCTCATTCAGGCCTAATTAAGTAGGTGGGACTGCATATGTAGGAGCTGACACCAGTAACGGTTATAATAAGCAAGACTCTTTCCTGCCCTCTCTTGCCCTGTCAGGACTTCTTTGTATTTGGAAAACTATCCTTCAGGTTGGATTTCTTCCAGGCTTCGTTGTAGTTCAAATATGGATTTAAAAAAAAGAAATTTAAAATTAAGGCTCATTTGCTATTTCTGACTTAGGGAGCTTCTCCCTTTCACTCTTCCCTAAGTAGTATATTTTTTATATGTTAAAAAAGAAAAAAAAAACCTAGGCCAGAGAGTTAAAACAAGGAGAAAAAAAGAGATTTCTGAATTCCCAGTCCTTCAAGGATCTATTTTTGAAGTTGTCTCTTTTACTGCTCCATGGGGAAGGACAAGAAGTCTGGAGAAGGGTGAGATGGGAGAGCTTTTTATGGATGAACATCAATGACTATCAGTGCATTTAGTTAAGTTCTCTAACATGGGAATAGTATCAAAAAGTGTCTTTGCCTGAAGCTTCTTTGTAGCTGTGGTTAGGGCTATTTTTATTGTGGTGGTAACTGCAACCAGCTCCTCACCATTTTTCCTATATCTTTTTTGAGAAATAGTTAAGACTTAGCTCCTAAGAGATAGTGAGGGTTGTTGGATAGGCAGGCACTTGAACCAGGAACCAGGAATCAGACAAACAAATATTTATTAAACATTTATGTGTAAGGGGTTACTTTGGGTACTTTTCAGGTTGATCAGACCAGTCCTTGTGCTCATGGAGCTTATAGTCTATTTAGGGAAAACCTTGGTTCTAGTTCTTGATGAGTTGATGACAAATACTTGGGAGTTATCTACATAGCAGTTCTACCTGGAATAGTAAGAATGGATGGGTTTCAGGAAAGAAGGAAGGATGGAAGAAGAGAGAGAAACTAAATGAAAGTACTTTGAGGGTAAAAATGATCGTGTTTATACTAATGCTCCTACTGCAATTAAATAAAGGCCATTTGTAGATTGTGGGGGGGGTGAGGGAGAGACATCCTATGTATAGGACTTGGTTCTCTTTTGAGACCGAAGTTTTAGGAATAACCCCAAAGGAAGCAAGACATACTAGATTCATTCAGCAAATGCCTACTGTTTTGAGAACAGTGGGAGATAGAAAAGAAGGTAGAAATCATGGGCTCGTTTCTCAGAGAGCTTACAGTCTATTTGGGGATTTAAGATAAACAAGTAGAGAAAATAAGTGATAGAAAGAGAATTTCTGTTATTAAATGCAATGGAACATAAAGCAAAACCATTATTGTGATTTGAGATTAGTTTGGGAACATTTCTTGGAGGAGAAGCCAGAATGGTCTTGGAAAAAAATAATGGAAATTGGTTGGGAGGATACTCTAGGAAGGGAAGCCTTATGAACCAAGGCTTAGAGAAGCAAACTAGGTGTGCCTTAGGGATAGTAAAGGTCAGGCTGTGATGAGGGAATACCAAGGCGAGACTAATTAGGTATTGGAAGAATAGATAAAATGGAGAACTTTGAATTCCATAATGAGTTTATACTTGATCAGTTAAGGAGCCAGTGTCTGTTCTTGAGAAGGTATCCTGAAAAATGGTTGCTTTTATTTTTTTTGTGGAAAGATGAAATAAGTTCTAGGTTCTTGCCTTTAGATAGAGGTGGTAAAAGGAAGGAAGGAAAGGAAATAGACAATGATGTAGTGCCTACCGTGCTAAGCTTTTCACAGATATTATCCTTTTTGAGAGAGAAAGGTTGGTGATAATAGCTTCATACTTGTCTATGTAGAGAGGTATGAATTGGAATGAGTGTGGATGAGGAAGGGCGGAGAAGGGCAACAGATGAAGAATTGAGCCCTGTGTTGTGATACATAGAAGAAAAGAGCTCATCAGAGTAGATCCATATGAGCAGAATACAGTACTGTAGAAGGGAGGATGGAAATGGGGAAAGGAAAGGGGGATGAACAAGAATCTTAGACATGGAGTTAGAAGGAGGTTTAGAAACTGTCTGATAAGCTTATGTCTGAGTACATCATCCCTGAGAACTGGCCATCTGGCCTGAAGAATGATGAATTCATGTTTCCTATGGTAGCCCATTCTGCTCTTGGATAACTCTGATCATAGGATATGTGTGTAGGTGCAGGTTCCTGAAATATTCCCTTGAGAGCCAAATGATATCAGAACCATTCATATGATTAGTTCTGGGGTCTGTCCATTCACCCATTCCAAATGCACCTAGCTATACTTGCTGGCATCACTCCATCTTATCAAGACTAAAATAAGAAACTTTGTAAGATTCCTTTGATAAAATGTATCTATAGCAGTCTCCTAATCTACCAGTTTTCTCCTGGGACTAGTTCTCTTTTACATTTTTATTGCTGTCTTTTGCTTTTATATCACCTTAATGTCCCAATATATTCCTTCCCCTTGCCCTGACCAGAAAAGAGAAAGGGTAAAAATTAGCACAGTAAACTGAGTCTGACAGTATATACACTGATCCACCCACAATATGGTTCCTTGTTTCTGCAAAGACATTTTCCTCATGTTTTATTTAAAAATTTCCCCAATTACATGTAGAAACAATTTCTAACATTCTTTTTTTTAAATTTGAGTTCCAAATTTCTTCTCTCCCCCACCTCATTGAGAAAACAAGCAATTTGATATAGATTATACATGTACAGTCACCTCATCTCTTTTTCAGGGATAAGCAAGGGTATAACGTTTTTGTTTTTAATTTTTTGCTTTGAACTTAAACCGTCCCCCAAAAAGAGCATACACACACACACACACAGAGCAAAACAGAAAAAGAGGATTGTATGTGAAACCGTGAGTCTTCATTTCATACTGCTTGCTTTAAAAAAAAAAGTAAAAAACTAAATATATTATTTTCAAAACTGTCTTGCATGTTTGTGTTTCCTTCTGAACTTCTCTGTATTTTTAAAATGTTTTAATGACCTTCCTTTTTTGTTTTGTATCACATTTGCTAACTCTATTAAAACAGAATAGAAAAAATCCTTGCAACACATAAGCATAATCAGGCAAAACAAAGCCACACAGTGGCCGTGTCTGAAAATATATATTTTTTTCTGCACTCTGGGTCTATCACTTCTCTATCAGGAGATGGGTAATAGGGTATGATTTGTTGTTGGGCTTTTTTTTTTAAAGTTTTTATTGATTTTTTTTACATGAACTTAGTTCTTCCCATTATCCCTCTCCATATCCCAGAGAAACATCCCATGTGACAAGCAGTATTTTTTTAAAGAAAAAAGAAAAAAGGAGAAAAAAAATCAGCATAATTGATCCATACATTGAAAAAGTCTGAAAATATGTTCAACACTTGTGGGACCCCCTCCCCACCCCCATAAAGAAGTATTATTAGAGTATCTTCTCAAATGTCTTTTTTTCAAGCCATACTTGTTCTTTATAGTTTTTCGGCATTCACTTTTCATTTGTGTGTATGCTAGCCTCCTAACCTGTTGTAATTATCATGTTTGTTTTCTTTCCTCTGCTTACTTGCCTTTTCATCAGTTTGTGTAGATCTTTTCATGCTTCTCTGTATTCATTAAACTTGCCATTTCTTACAGCACAGTAATATTCTATTATATTCATTTATCACATTTTGCTTGGTTAGCTAGTCCCCAATTAATGGGCATCTACTTTGTTCCAATTCTTTTCTATCAAAAAAAGTGCTTTATAAATATTTGGCTGTATATGGATTCTTTAGTCTTAACAATGGCATCCTTGTGATATATGCTTAGTAATGGAATCTCTGGTCCCAAGGCTATGGACATTTAGTCTTCTTTGAATAATTTCAAATTGTGTTCCAAAATGGTTATACTCACTAACAATGTGCCTATCTCCCTATAATCCCTCCAACATTGACTACTCCTATCTTTTAGGATGGCCTGTTCTTTTTTTCTTTTCTTTTCTTTTCTTGTTTGTGAGGTAATTGGGGTTAAGTGACTGCCCAGAGTCACACCTAGTGAGTGTTATGTGTCTGAGGGTGGATTTGAACTCAGGTCCTCCTGACTACAAGGCCAGGGCTCTATCCACTGTGCCACCTAGCTGCCCATGCATGACCTATTCTTAATGATACTATGCTGGCTCCTTGTGATTTCTGCTTCCTTTTCAAGATGTTCAAAAACAATCACTTTAATAATTAAAAATAGAATTTTGCCAGGAATTGAAATCTAACTCACTCATCTAGTGTTTGAAGACTCTACACCTCCCCCTGCCCTCAAAAAAAAAAATTAAATGAGAGTCCTGTAGGATTCATTCTCTAATATTTTCCATAGCTCACAGATAACAGATTAGCAGTTTAGTACTATTATAATAATAGCTGACATAGGGCTTTACAAATATTGTCATTGAACCTCATAACAACCCTAGGAGGTTTGATATCCAAAACAATCCATTTTACAGATGAGGAATTACTTGCTCAGAGTCATTCAGCTAGAAAGTGTCGAGGGTAGGATTTGAACTTGGGACTTCTTGGCTCCTGGTCTAGCACTCTACCCTTTGTACCACTTCACTGCCTCAGAAGTCATCCAGTTTAGTAAGTCTTGGGAGGTTCTCTGCAGTGTCCTGGATGGTCTGGGAAGATAGCAGATCCCTGTATTGTTATCAAGTCTTATAACAGAGATCACTACTATTTTTTATTTCTTCTCTGACCCTTAACTTATGAATCTGTGTCATTTTTTTTTGGTAACTAAATAGCTATTTACTGCTCAGTCACAGTTTCTTCTTTGGAAAATGCTCTATATCTGTCACTTTGCCCTAAATGTTTAGTGGTCCTTCCTTTCCTCCTCTGTTTCAGTCTCCCAATTTCCTTACAAAAGGTCTGGATTTGAATCTCTTTTGCTTTTAAGGAGCGCTTCATTCTCCCAACTCCATACAGTTTGCCTTGAAATTCTTCTATTCTCTATTCTTGATGGAAGTGAGAACATCACTTCTTTGTTTTTCTTGCTAGTAGCTTCCCTGGAGAATTGTTTTCTGCTTCTGCACATTCATACCAGCCATCTTTCAAGTTTGGAATGTATTCCCTCCTCACCTCTGCTTTTCAGTCTCCTGTGATCCATTAGGGTCAGCTTAAGTGCCACCTTCCTGTTCCTCCTAGTGATCAATTTGTATTACTCTTACCTTTGGACCTGTTGTGTCCCCCCTCCAGTTGAATATAAGGTCCCTGAGGACAGGGTCTATCTTTGTCTCTCTGTCTTTCTTCCTGTCTCGAATCCTCAGCACCTTACTCAGTATCTTGCACGTAGTAGGTATATAACAAATGTTTGTTGAATTTAATTAAATAACTTCTTTGTGATTTTTAAAAAATTTTATTTTTTTAGTTCTAGTTATGTTACGCTGAATCTTTGCACTCTGTGATATACTGCTATTTGGATAGTATTAGTGAACTACCAATAAAGCAGCCCTGTAACATAAGCATGAAAAGCCTACCTAAACACTCCTCCTTGGCCTCCCGCCAAACATGTTATCAATACTTATTCTCTCTAAATGCCATAGGAGTGATTAAAAATGATTGACATCAGGATTTGGGTGGATCAGCATAATCTAGTGGAAGGAGCACTGGACTGGGAGTCAGAGAACCTGACTTACTGTCTCAGCTTGAACAAAAGCTAGTTGACCCTACAAAAGTCATTTAACTTCTACCAAGCCAGGTTTTTTTTTTCTTAATGGGTTTAATCCTTACGTTTCCTGCTTTATGGGGATGTTATAGGAAAAGCCTTTGCAAATCTTAAATGCTTTATATAAATATTAGCTATTTTTTTTTCCCTACTTTGGTGTCACAACACCTATGCAGAAGAATAGTATAGCACAGGGTGTTCACAGTATTTATAGCCATATTCTTTTTTGTGGCAAGTAACTAGAAACAAAACCTATACCCATCAGTTGGGGAGTGGCCATAAAATCTGTGGTTTTTGAATGAAAAGTAATCTTATTACACAGTTTTTTGAAAAGATAGTTTGAGGAATATGACATGTCAAGATTTATAGGAACCCCATGGGGCAGCATGGATGAGGCAAAACCAAGGATACAATCCATATTCATAGCGTATGATGAAGTGATGGCAAGATGATGAATGGAAGCTAAACTCTGAGTAACTGAAAAAACAAGAAAGGTTTCAGAGACTGGATTATAAAGCATGCTTCGAGGCAGGGGGGTGTAGTGACTGGATCAGACTTTGTTATAAGAGGAGAGTTCATGGTGTGTGGGGGGGGTGGTAGTGGAGAGGGTGGCGTTGAAATGATTGTGACATAAAGACACAAGGCATCAATAAAGAAATATAAGATATAGTATGGAGTGGGGGAGAAGAGCCAAAAAGCATTATGGGAAAATTTGCTGAGTGAGAGGTGGCTTTTTGGGGGGGCCAGGGAAGTGGCAGCCAAGGTAGTGGAAGTAGATTCTATAAGCATGACATTATTTCATGTAAAATTATGAGGCAATCTTGTAGGAACAATTTTAGGAATGGGAGATAAGACAAATTAACATGGGGTTTGGTTATAATGTATTAAGGAGATTATCAGGAAATAGCACTGGGCATTGTTATGTGGGATATATGTGCATAATATCCCAAGGTGACTGCTTTGAAAGATGTCACTTGTTTGGACGTATAAGACCTGCTGTGTTTCTTTTTAGAAAATAGCATCTTTCGCAGTGGATAGAGCACCGGCCCTGAAGTCAGAAGGACCTGATTTCAAATCCAGCCTCAAACCAAACCCTTGACACTTACTAGCTGTGTGACCCTGGGCAAGTCACTTAACTCCAATTGCCTTAAAAAAAAAAAGGAAAAAAAAGATCTTTTTTTATAGTTATACTTTGATACCTCCCAATTTTATCCATATGACTACTCCTTCCACTGGTGGAGTTTAAAGCCCCTCAGTACTTTGGCGACGTCTTTGGCACCCATGCCTGCCTATACCTGCATTAGACTGCTAATTTTGAGGACCAAGTTGAACTTATAAATAAATTGACAGTTTAAAGTTTAGAGTTGTTTACTCTTATCTTGGCAGCTAGATGTCAAAGTGGATAGAGTACCAGGGCTGGAGCCAGGAAGATCTGAATTCAAATGTGACCCTAGACACTTACTATCTGTGTTACCCTGGGCAAGTCACGTAATCTTGTTTGCCTCAGTTTCTACATCTGTAACATAACAAACCACTCCAGTATCTTTGCCAAGAAAACCCCAAATGGAATCACGAAGAGTCATTGAACAATAATAAATGGCACTTAGTAGGTAGGTACTTGATAATTAGCATTTGTGCTGAGAGCTTTACAAATATTATGTCATTTGATCTTCACAACAACTCTGGGAGGTAGAAACTATTATCATCCCCATTTTACAGTGTTGAGGAAACTGAGGCAGACAGAGGTTAAGTGACTTGCCCAGGGTCACACAACTAGTACGTGTCTGAGGCTAGATTTGAACCAAAGTGTTCCTGACTCTAGGCCCATCACTCTATCCACTGTACCACCTAGCTGGCAATAAATAATATGCTTATTGATTAACAGGTGTGGAAAATACAAAGATAAGATACTATTTTCAAGAAGCTTCACTTGTTAATCATCTTATCTAGTTTTAAAAGATATTTTCCCACTTTGCAAGTATTTACCAACCGGTAATTTTCACTTAACTTTTGGTCTTTCTGCTTGGTATTTTCATTGCTCTCCAAGCTAGTGTTGTCTGGAGAGTAACTGGAGAGCCAGTTTTGTCCTTGGCTCTACTGATCATTGAGGCTGTCCGAGGGAGAGGTGTCTGGTAGATATTCTCCAGGTGTTTGGGCCTTGGAAAGGAGAGAATGACTCCTTTCCTTTATTATGTGCATCCTTATTTCTTTTTCTGTTGGTTTTTAAGCTTTTCTACTATGGATGATTCTGGAGCTCACAAACACTCTTTCCTGCTGTTACCACTCAACACACATACCTTTAAACAGTAAAGAAGAGTACTTCAGAGGACTGGGTTTTTGTTTTCTAATTTATGGTAGTACTTAGTAACCAGGGCCGTGCCAGCCTCTATCTGCCCAAGGTCTGTTGTTAGCACTAGGCAGACACTGCAGAAGATAAGTGGGTGCCCACACGCATCTTTAATTGCCCCACGTTCTGACTTCAGTCTGTTCCTACATGTCATGTCATTACAGTATCCAGTTATGGTCTTAATGTGTGCTGTGTGCCTACCAATTGTTACCTTCCGTACTCTCTCAATGGGTCATATTCCATGGGCAAGGCCTGAGATTTGTTTGATAGAATACTATTAGTACCTGGTTGGAAGCTAGTAACTAGAATACAGATGTTGCTATTCTGGGGACTGAGCAAGAATGTCAGGAGTGGAGGATTTTCAAATTGAAATGGCAAGGTATGAATGTATCTTTCTGGGAACCTCTGAATTATAGTATTCACTTTATCTATTAGCTAATCACTCACTCAGAACTGTGTTCCCAAAGAGGGGTAAATGTTAACTCATTTCTCTGATGAGGTTTGCTAGGAAGGCTAACTGGTTAATGGGTAGCTAGGGGAAAAAGTTTCTGGATGAGAAGCATTTCTAAATGCTAATTTATGATAGGTAGATACTAAATCCCATTTAAAAAACCTTTTTCCTTATTTCTGCCTTCCTGTGGCTTTAACAAGAGGAGGTGGTGTGAAAATAGTAATAATTTCCCAAGAGAGTGAATGGGAGTAAACAAAATATTAAATTAAATATAAAAACATTTAAAATTATTATAAGACAGAATACTAAAAATAAAATACTAAATTCAATAAGAGTAACTTGGAAATAGGGTTTACGAACCAAGACTGTATTCAGTAAGCATCTCTAAAAAGGTCGCATGGCATGGTTGATATGGTGCAGTAAAGGGGGACCACTGGCTTGAGAGTTGGGGTCTGGGTTCAAATACTACTTATTCCCTATGTGACCTTTTGTAAATAAATCCTCCTCTTTAAAAAGGGAGGGTTGAATTAGATGGCTTCCAAAGTCCCTTCTACCTCTAGTCCCATGATCCAATGTGATCCAACCCCAAGAACTCAGAAAACCTGGGTTCATGTCCAACTCATCTCTGCCACACAGTGGCCATGTGTGACCAGGGGCAAGATCCTCAGCCAACCGTCTGAGACTCTGGCAGGGCTGGTTTTAATTCATCAATTTACTCAAGTGTGTATTAACTGTGACCTACTCTGTGTCAGGAACTATGCTGGCCATTGGAGAGACAAAAACAAAAGTAGTCTTGTCCCTCAAGGAGCTTACATTCTATTGGGGTAAACAATATGTACATAAATAATGAAATACAAAATATGAAGTCATTTCCAGGGGGATGCCCCTAGCAGCTAGGGACATCAGGTTTCCTGGAAGGCAGCACTGGACCTGACCTTTGAAGGTCAAAAGATATGAACAAACAGTTCTCAGAAGAATTTCAAACTTAGCCACCACATGAAAGTCTACTTCCATTCACTAATGATAAGAAAATACAAATTGAAATGACCCTGAGGTTTCATCTAAAATCCAGAAAAGAGGCAAAGATGACAAAAGATGGAAATATGTTGTAGGGATTGTGGAAATCGAGGCACACTAAAACATTAATGGTAGAGCTGTTAATTTGTCTAATCTGGAAAATAATTTAGAATTATGCTAAAAAAAAAAGAACGTCCATACTTTTTGATCCAGAGATTGGCATTACCTCAAGGAAATCAAAGATAAAGGTCCAAAATCAACCAAAATGTTTGTAGCTTCACTTTTTCAGCAGCAAAGCATTGGAAATGTAGTAGACAACCATTGCCTGTTTGAATAGCTATAATTTATAGCACATTAATTTGATTAAATGTTATTATACTATAAAAAATGAATTATGAAGACTAGAGAGAAGCATTAGAAGACTGATATAAACCAATGCAAAGTGAAGTGAGCAGAACCAGGAAAATTATGTATCATGATTACACAAGCAAAATGGAAACTGATTGCTATGTAATTATAATAACCAAGCTTAGTCCTGATGAAAAGATAAGAGAAAGCAAGTCCTTATCTTCATTGCAAAGGTGGGTTACTATGGTTGTGGAACAGTATACATATTGTCAGCTTGACTGGTGTGTTCTTCAGTTTTGCTGAACCACTTTATTCCCTTCCCTTTTTTATTTCCTTTGTAATAAGGCATGATGTTGGGTGAGTGAGAGGGAAGGGAGGTATGTAGGAAAATGAATGTGATAAAATATCAATAAAAATTTGTCACCTTTTCCTTGAAGGGACAGATTGTATTGATTTTTAAAAAAAAATATTTGTTATGTAGCATACTACTGATAGTCACTTGCTACGAAAAGTTTGAGGAAATTCAGGATACTTGTCCTTATATAAGAGAAAAATCTAAAACATTTGTTTTCATGACTTTTAAATACTTTCTCAAAAGAACTAGAGAAATTGAGTGGAGAAAATTATGGCACATATAATTTTTCAGAGCTATTTTGCTTGTTTTGGTAATATTTGATGAATACTTTGTGGTGAAATGCTTATGTTTTTCCCCTAGAACTTGAATCTAAAACTCTATAAATATGTCTATTGTATTGTATATCTTTTCTTATATCACTTTTTAAAAATAGATCTTGTTCTTTTCTTGTTTCATGACTTTGGGGATCCAGTTAGGTTGGTAAGTGTTGAAGCCAAGCAGGTGAACCCTGTAGGTAATGCAGACACATCTATGTGTTCATCATTTCCGAAGGTCTTTCCCCACTCAGTTTTTAGTAGGCACGTATTATATGCTAGGAGCTGGGGATACAAAGACAAAAGTGAAGGTTCAGTGCTCTTGGTTAGTGCGAGGATCCAGAACCTTTGTTTTTACAGTTTTGTTTCAGACATGTCCAACTCTTCATGATCCCATTTGGGGTTTTCTTGGCCAAGATTCTGGAGTAGTTTGCCATTTCCTTCTCCAGCTAATTTTACAGATGATGAAATTCAGGCAAAACAGGGTTAAGTGAATTGCCCAGGGTCACACAACTGGTAAGTGTCTCGAGGCCAGATCTGAACCTGGGTCTTCCTGACTCCAGGCCTAGCACTCTTTCCACTTTGCCACTTAACTGCCCTCTACAGAGTTAATATATAGTTGAAGGGTGAAAAACAAGATGTAGGGATTGAGCCACCTTGTTTCTTGGGAGACACTGAGGTGAGGAGGAATAGTAAAGTCTTGTGACTTTTCCATGATCAGGTGACTTATAAGAAGTTAGAACGGAACTTCACAAAATGGTAGGTAAAGGCAAAATGGAGTTACTTGTGCAATTAAAATTTTTTTTTATCATTTCCCCCTTTCATCCTGGAGTTCTCAGCCCCTGGGATCACTTAAACACTTTATCTATTATGGATTTATTGATAATCTACCTCAAGGGACATCAAAGGGGTGGGGTGAAAAGAATATCTGGTCACTAGGGATAGGCAACAATTTCAATTTATGCACACACAAAGAATCACAAAGAGTCCAAGCAAGAAAAGCAAAGCTTGGTAAAATGCTCTACTCACTACCTCCTAATTGTAAATGAGACAAGTAGGATGTGGGATACCACCAGGAGGAACCTCAGTTGCTAATTCAGGATTCCTCAGTTACTTTCTGGAGTGTATGTAGAGAAGTTTGGGTGTCCTCGGATCTGTTGATATACACACAGGTGCCCCACTTTTGTCAGTTTTCATCCCTGAAGAGTTAAAGTATTGACAAGAAAGGTAGAGGCCACATGATAGTCTTCTGTGTAAACACTGTAGGCAAACCATGACTGGCAAACCATGACTGCCCAAGGACACAGACTAACCTGACAGAAGCCATGACAAAGGAAAACTCCCTTAGCTCTGTTTGATTCCAGGCAAGAGTCATAGTTTACAGCCAACACACAGCAAAATTCCACATTATTCACAGGGTATCATAGGCAGGATCAGAATTAACCAGGTGGGAAAATTTCCTGTTCAGAAAGGAAATAGCACAATGGGAAACTGAGTCAAGAGGATCCTACTGTTGCCTATTCAAGGTCATCCCCTCAACTTTTCCCAAATACAGATATCCACCTGTATGTTTTTCAGATTGCACTGCCTTTGGACAGCACATGGCATTCCCCTTGAATGGTAGAATGATGATAATAATAATAATAATACAGTAATAGAATAACATTATAGTCCCATAAGATTTTACGTCAAAAGCAAAATTTCACTAATCACAGCTTAGAGTTATGTTATTATTATTTTTCTCTTGTAATAACAGTTGACAGTGAGCACATTTAAGGACATCTTATTTACCCTTCATTCATAATTTATGAATAATTGCATTCTGGAGTTTCACCCATGCAGTGAATACATGATAATTGACTCCAAACTCCAGAAAAACTCTGGCCCCTTTAAGTCTCCAGACTAATATGTCCATATTGCCTATTAACTCCTAAGGCAAAATGAAATCTTTGAATTTAGGGTCTGTTGTTATTAAATAGGCTCAAAGGTGTAACTTCAGTATAGATTAGTTATTAACAAGTACAATTTCATAGTTTTCATAAATGATAGATGAATAATCTGTCAGAGAAAACTTATTCATTACTATAAGCAAACTTATAAATTCCCTACTTTCACTGGACATAATCCTAGTTTCTTAAACTTCGGTACTTTAGAATTTTATCACGTGCTGTCAGCTGGGCTAATAAGATCTTATAACTTTGCCCAAGTAGAAAATTCCAGGGAACCTCACAGATGAGGAATTTTTTTCTCCCAACAATGTTATTATTATTATTATTCATTTTAGAACAAAATATACTCCATGAAATGTTTAACAGCTTTCAAACATTTTTACCACATTACTTTAATAGTTCAATTCACAATCTAACAGTATCTGGATTAAAAGAGAAGTTACTTTTGTACCAGCATTTCTGATACAATGGTTTCCCAAATTTCACAATATAAGGAAAATTTTTAGAATACAATAATAACATACAAGATGCCATATTCAAAACATGGAAAAAACTTATTAACAATCAAGTGACATCAATGCAGTCAGTGCATTTCTAAATTATCATAGAAAATCATTCATGTGATCACTTTTGGGATTCTACAGTGATTCCATTTATAGACCAATGTAGAATTTCTTGCACTGACTAACATTTACGTAGTACTTGCTCTTTTAAAATCACTCAGTAAACCAAATCAATTCCTTTGTGTTCTAACCAACCCCTTCCACGTACTTTAAGAGCATATATAAAGTACATTCCTCACTTTTCCTGGAGGCATTTACTATTCTTTGCAGTTTTAATCCTGGGAAACCCTTAGCCTCACCATCCCCCTGCTTTGAGTTCATGAAGTTCTAAGGATTGGGGACACACCCTTCAAATGGTCCTCCAAGGATAGAGTGCCAGTATGCCACTCAAATAATTTCATGCTGCAAATTAAAAAAAAAAACAACGTTCAAACCACAATTTGGAAATTCACAGTAGAGAAATTACATTTCAGTCACAAATTTAGTCTCTGGTTACAATACCATGAATTTTTGCAGACTAGGAGAAAAGATTACTTTCCCCTCTTATCAGTTGTTATCTCTGCAGTCTTCAATCTGGCTAGAGTTAGAAATGCAGAGAGAAAAAGATTATCTTTTTGAAGATTCTGAAAGTTCCTCAGAAAAGTTTTCACTCTTTCCACTCTTTCCTTTGGCTGATCATACCACTAGAAGCAGTTAGTTTGGTTTGCCAAGACTGACAATATGACAAGACAGACACATAGAAGCACTTGCTGGCAAAGTTTTTCCTTCTTAATTTTTCAGTGAAAGTTTAATCAAAATAGTCAGTGCATGCAATTTTCTTTTCTTTTTTTTTTTATTAATTTATTTTGATTTATCAACAATCACTTCCATATGCTTTTTTTTTTTTGGTTAGGCAATGGGGTTAAGTGATTTGCCCAGGGTAACACAGCTAGTAAGTATTATGTGTCTGAGGCCGGATTTGAACTCAGGTCCTCCTGAATCCAGGGCCAGTGCTCTATCCACCGCGCCACCTAGCTGCTCCATCCATATGCTTTTGAATTTAAAATTTTTCTCCCCCTTTCTCCCCACCACCCTTCCCAAGGCAGTGTACAATCTGATATAGGCTGTACATTTACATTCCTATTAAACATATTTTCACATTAGTGAAGTTGTAAGTAAAAATTAGAACCAATAGGAAGAATCACCAGAAAGAGGAAACAAAACTCAATAGAAGAGGAAAAAAAATAGCAATTCAACTTCCATAGTTCTTTCTTTGGATGTGGATAGCATTTTCCACCATGAGGCCTCTGGAGATGTCTTAGATCCTTGTATTTCTGGGAAGGGTTAAGTTTATCAATATTAGTCATTGTACAATGTGGCTGTTATTGTGTACAACATTCTCTTGGATCTGCTCACTTCACTCAGCATCAGATCATACAAGTCTTTCCAGGTTTTTCTGAAGTCAGCCTGTTCCTCATTTCTTATAGCACAATAGTATTCTGTTACATTCATATACGAACTTGCTCGGCCGTTCCCCAATTGATGGGCATCCCCTCAATTTCCAATTCTTTGCCACCACAAAAAGAACTGCTATGAATATTTTTGTACATGTGGGTCCTTTTCCCATTTGTATGATCTCTTTGAGATATAACCCTAGAAGTGCTATTGCTGAGTCAAAGGGTATGCACATTTTTATAGCCGTTTGGGCATAGTTCCAAATTGCTCTCCAAAATGGTTGGATCATTTCACAACTCCACCAACAATGCATTAATGTTCCAGTTTTCCCACATCTTCTCCAGCATTTATCATTTTCCTGTTTTGTCATGTTGGCCAATCTGATAGGTGTGATATGGTACCTCAGAATTGTTTTGCTTTGCATTTCTCTAATCAATGGTGATTTAGAGCATTTTTTCATATGATTATAGATGGCTTTAATTTCTTCATTTGAGAACTGCCTATTCATATCCTTTGACCATTTAGCAATTGGGGAATGACTTGTATTCTTATAGATTTGACTCACTTCTCTATATATTTTAGAAATGAGGTCCTTATCAGAGGGACTGGTTGTAAAAATTCTTTCCCAATTTTCTACTCATGCAATTTTCTAAAAGCAATCTCAAAGCCTTTAATTTGCAGTAATCAAAAGTCCACTTCAGACCAATTTTGGGACCTCTCAAGATTCTTACCAGTGCTTCTTAAACTGTGGGTCACAAACCCATATGGGTCGTCACCTGCAGTTTAAGAAGTGCTGAAAGGAAGAAATTTAAGAAGCCCTGTCTTAGACCAATCTTTGCATAATTAGTCATCCCCTTCTAAATGGAAGACTTCTTCTGATTCTAGGCCAATAAGAATTTACCTAAGCAATATCCATCTTGCTTACTAGAGCCAGTACCCTGGTTCCCTTGTCAGTGATCACTTACCTCTAAGAAGTTAGCCATCTGGTTGTGGTTCAAGGGACATGGAGGTCCAGGGACAGGTGGTCCTTCACCAAGGAAGTCCATTGGTAGAAATCTTACCAGAATGCCCTAGGGTGTTCCTTTGTCAAAGGTCCAGTTGTCAAATAGGACTCAAAGACTCAGTCCCATCTGGGTGGCCGTAATTGTTACGGTGGAATAAAGACACCCAGTAGTTACATTCAGACAACAATTTAATTAATAATGCATGCCGTTGCAGAAACAAATTGGGTCCAAGGCTCTCAGTCGGCTCAAGGACCCAGAACCTTTGTTTCTACACAGTTAATATACAGTTAAAGGAGTGAAAAACAGGATGTAGGCACTGAACCACCTTGTTTCTTGTTAGTAGAGAGGATTGGGAAACCTTAGTTGGGGGGATAGTCTTGCGACTTTCCCATGATCAGATGACTTACAAGAAGTTGGAACTTCACAAAACAGTAGATAAAAGCAAAATGGAGTTAGTCATGCTATTTTTTGTTTTTGTTTGGCAATGGGGTTAAGTGACTTGCTCAGGGCCACACAGCTAGTAAGTGTCAAGTGTCTGAAGCCAGATTTGAACCAAATATTTTTTTTGGAGGCAATCAGGATCACATAGCTAGTAAGTGTCTGAGGCCAGATTTGAACTCAGGTCCTCCTGGTTCCAGGGCCAATCCTCTATACACTGCACCACCTAGTTGCTCCTGTTCATGCTATTTTTAATGTAACATGGGGACAGGTTGTAAAGGATTTAAAATACCAAATAAAAGTTTATATTTGATTCTGGAAGCAATGGGAAAGCTATGACAATTTCAGTAGGAACTGACATGGTCAGATACGTACTTAAGGAAAATCAGTTTGGCTGCTGTGTAGAGAATGGAGAAGAGAAAGATGGGAGGCAGGGAAACCAAATAGAAGGCTATTGCAATAGTCTAAATAACATTTGATGGTGGCTTGTACTGGGTGGTAGCTGTGTGTGTGTAAAAAAAAAGCATGTAAGAGATGTTGTGGGGAAGAAAATGATAAGATTTAGCAACTGATTGGATATTTGCGATAAATGAGAATGAAAAGGAAAGAAAGTTTTGAACCTGGGTGAAATGGAAGGGTACCCTCGACAGAAATAAGGACCTTTGGAAGAGGAGTGTGTTTGGGAAAGAAGATAATAAGATCTGTGATACAGAGAGCAACCTATGAGCACTTATCCGGTGTAACTCATCCCATCCCACTGTAAAGGAAAGGGGGAAATGAGGGAGAAGAGTCTTTATCCACTGGCTACTGCTGAGGAACACTGAAGGATAAAGGTTAGGAGGTTGTCCAATGGTAGGAAAGGGTGGAGTGGAAGAGTTCTAAGCAATAATAGGTTAAGGGTATGGTGAGGTTGGGCTGGCTATCAAAGGGAGGACGGTATGGAACCCTCATCCCCATCCTCCTGTTGACTGGTTGTATATCCCGTTGAGGTCATCAAGTGCCTGCTTGGGTTTATGGGACTTCGGTTTCAGGGGCTACTTTCCCCCAATAGGAACTAGACCAATAAAAATACATAGTAATAGTAATGACAGCTAATGTTTATACAGTGCTTACTATGTGTCAGGCACTGTGCTGAATGCTTATGCTTATTATCTTGCTTGAGCTTCACAGTAACGCTGGTTACTATTATTATTATTATCCCCATTTTACAGATGAGGAAACTGAAGCAAACAGAAGTGAAGTGACTTGCCTGTGGTCATATAGCTAGCATAGAATAGTATAGAAGCCTGTGGTCATATAGCTAGTAAATGTCTGTATTCATATTTTAACTCAGGTCTTCCTGGCTCCAGGCCCAGCATCTATTAAGCCCTTATGATGTGCATGTAACTTTTTTTTTCTTTTTATCCAGACTGTGATTTCACTGGTGTATGGGCAATTCCTTGTGAGGAAATTCTTTACCAATACAAGCTGGTACTTGCTTCCTTGCTGTGCAACTTAGAGAGTTGTTGGGGGCACTGAGAAGTTAAATCATTGCCCGGAGTGACACAACCTTTACGTAGCAGACACCAGACCTGAGTCTTCCTAACTCTGAGAAAACTATCCACAGGGACATTTCCCATCAGTTCCTCACAAAATCTTACTGGCCTATGAAAGAAAGAGAGGTAGGAGACAATTAGGATATCCCAAGACAGATCTTCTCGTTGATTTATGCTAATTGGTGGGGAAGGCCAATTTGATTACTTTAGAAAGAAGTGTAATTTCGCTACTTTAAGCTACATCTAAAACTGATGATTAAGATCTTGAACTATCCTGAATAGATAAGAATCCTTTGTGTTTTAGCATTTTGGCTATATGGAAAGGAGTTTTTGAAATTTGTTTTCTGAATTCTTTTAACTTCTTCCCTCCTTCCCCATCTGCTAATTTGATTAGTGAACTTAAAAAGAAATATGAAAACAAATTATCATAGGACTATTAATCTAGAGCTGGAAAAAACCTTGATTTTATGTGTGGTAGCTGAGGCCCAAAGAGGTTAAGTGACTTGCCAAGGTCACACAGGTACTGGGGTGGGATTTCAACACAGGTTTCCTGACTCTCAGCTTGTTGCTTTCTTTTTTTAATTTAATTTAATTTATTTTTAATTTTTAAATTTTTAGGCAATCGGGGTTAAGTGACTTGGCCAGGGTCACACAGCTAGTAAGTGTCAACTGTTTGATCTGAGACCGGATTTGAACTCAGGTCCTCCTGACTCCAGGGCCAGTGCTCTATCCATTGCACCACCTAGCCGCCTCTTCATTGCTTTCTTTACCACTTCTGGTTTTTTGGTGAGGCAATTTGGGTTAAGTGACTTGCCCAGAGTCACATAGCTAGTAAGTGTTACGTGTCTGAGGTCACATTTGAACTCGGGTCCCTCTGAATCCAGTCTCTACCACTTCTGTTCTATCCCTTTGCTGTTCACAGGTAGTTAATATGCTGAAAAGAAAGGATAGGTTCCACCTGTCTTATATTTGGGGGCAGTGTCATGTGAGAGATTTGAATTTGAACTTCGTTAGAATTCCAAGTTCATTCTCCAGCTCTGAAGTTGTATCCTGTAAGGACAAGTGAGCAAGCACTGGATTTCTCTTGCCTGCGGTCTCTGCGTAGGACTTCAGTAAATATTAACTGATGCTGAGCATTCAGGGAGTTCAGGGCTTAGAGCCCAGCCAAGTATAAAATGATAATTCTTATTCCCTCTCAGGCCTAAAAGGTTTGCACGTGATTCTCCCCAGCCCCAGTTTCTCAGTTGGCAGCAGTCACTCACTTTTTACTTCTTTTATTATGCTCTCAGTATTTTGCCCTGGATTATGATTTTCTATGTACAGATCTCTCTACCAATAGGCTGCAGACTCTGAGGTTAGGGACCAAGTCTGCACAAATGACTCCAGTTCCAAGTCATCCCCCTTGTCTCAGCTTCCCTGAATCCAGACTTTGGTTTTGTTACCCTTATGCTCAGGCTGAGTGAGCAGAACCTCACACTTCCCTTTCTTATTTTTCTTTTTTTTCCTTTTTTTTTTTATTACCCACCCTCATTGAAAAGGCAAGCAACTCAACATAGGTTGTACATGTGTAGTTATGCAAAACACACTTCCCTTTCTTGCTCTAGCACTTATTTCTTGTACATAAAATAGGATGAAATTAGTTTTTTACTTACAGTGGGTTGTTACAGTGAAAGTGCTTTGTAAAATGTCGTATCAGTGTGAGACATTTCTAATAAATTCTAAGCATCTTGAAGGCATGAATTCTGTGGTATTGAATCACTGTCTAGCATTGTGGCTTGTGATTAAATTCAATAAACATTTATTATTGCACACTGTAGTCACTTAATGTTTTGTGAGGAATGGAGAAGATAGATAGTAAGGAGAGCCTAGATTCAAATGCATATTTTCTGGTTACTTTTCACTGTAGGAGCCAGTTGATCTTTCAGGTTAGCCTTTCTATTATGAGTTGCTAGCTTCTGCCCTGGTCCCTCTCAGGAGGGTAAGGAGGGTGGTATGGCTGGCAATGTTTGTTGCTGTATCTCTTATCCCTGAGGGATCAGGTAAAGCTTGGACCTTTGCAGTCAGAATTCCCTGATGGCTTGGAGAGAAAGGGCGGCTTCCCACCTCTACTTTTGACCACTCACCTTCCCTATGGATCACAAGGATCTGTTCGTACCACAGAAAGAGATGTCAGACTGGCTTGTCTGACATAGCTTTCCTTTGGGTGCCTCTTTTTTCCCTGTAGGTATAGGATTGAGGTTTTGGCAAGGAGCCTGTAGTTTGAAGCAGGGGCAGATTCACGCTCTGCTCACAAAATGCCTTGTCTGAAGAGTAGGTGTATGGCAGCAGGCATGTGGGTCCCTTTGGGGTGGTGTACACAGTACGCATTGCTCTGAGTTTGGCAATGCCAACTGCTACATACACTGACGGGTCAGGTTACGGTTGTTGAGGGAACTGTGACCTTTGAATTTCTTGGCATATGTGTGGAATTTCAGTTACTCAACACTAACAACTGAGACTTCTTTTCCCTCTTCCCTTTTTGGTATTTAATTTTTATCTCTATAAGTGGGATCTATTGGTTTTCTTTCTTTGTGGTAAAGCAGATGGCTTTCATTTGCTTTCACTTGCCTGATAGAAGGCAGCATGAGCTGCTGCTGCCTCTTGAATGGGCTGACTGCTCTGGCTCCCACTACCCTGGATCCCAGGGTGGGGGGATTTTTGTTGTCCTTTAATCAAGGGCAAGGGGGGGAGGGAGGAGTGCCTGCTCTTGGCACAGAGGAAAGAGTCCTGGATTTAGAGGACCTGGGTTTGAGTTCTGGCTGTGACCTTGAAAAGGTCACTGTAACTTTGGTCCTCAGTTCCTTATGAGGGGAAAAGTAAATGACCTCAGAGGTTCCTTTCCAGCTCTAAATCTGTGATGAGGGACGATGGCCCCATTTTCTTGAAAGGGAAATTAATAATGCCCTAGTTGGCTCACTACCACCTAAACTCAAACTCTGTTACTGTTGCGCTCTCTGTTCCAGGTGTTGGGAATATCCAGTCAATCCTCCTGCCTTCTGTTTAGGCCTTCCTCATTAAAGTAGCCTAAAGGGACATTCCCCTCCTTTAAACTCCTGCAGCAATTGGCTGCATAATTCCTTTGGTAATTAATAATTTACTCCCTAGGACATCTATTTTTTGAAGTTATTTAAATCTTATTCTTGGCTAACTTTTCACTTTTAAGTTCCCCATATATATAGTAATCGAAAGTCCACATTTTTTACTTGTTTTTGTATCCTCTTGTAGTACTATATCCCTGGCATATAATAAGCATTTAAGAAATGTTTATTAATTTGATGAATTGGTCAGTCTATGATTTTTTAAAATTTAAAATTCTTTTAAAAAATCAAATGTTGACTACATGCAAGGGGTATAGAAGGTAGAGAAAATGTAGCCTGACTTTATATAATTTTTTTTATTATTATTTTTTACTTTTGGCTAGGCAGTGGGGTTAAGTGACTTGCCCAGGGTCACACAGCTAGTGTTAGGTGTCTGAGGCCAGAGTTGAACTTAGGTCTTCCTGAATCCAGGGCCGGTGCTCTATCCACTCTGCTATGATTATTTTTAAGAGACAAGTTATATTTACTGTGAAACAATTAGAGATTTCTCCTAGTCTGAGTTGCTTGCAGTTACATTAGTAGAGCTGATAAATGCAAGCAGATTTCTGAGTGTATGTCTTAGAGCAAGGAGATTAGTATTCCTTTGGTTAGGTTGCGAAGTAGGCATTTCTTGTGCCGCATGCAGAATGAACATAGTAGTCAGTTTTCTTGCTACAAGATACTTGGAACGCTAAGCTTATGTGTTATACTCAAAAGAGCACTAAACTTGGAGTGAGAACTGGGTTCAAATCCTAGCTCTGCCACTTAATAGCTTTGTGATCCTGAACAAGTCACCTAATCTGTGCCTCAGTTTTATTCCTCTTTAAAATGGGGATAATACCTGTACCACCTACTTCAGAATTGTGATAAAATCACTTTGTAAACTTTAAAGTGCCACATAGGGGCAGCTAGGTGGTGCATTGGATAGAGCACTGGCCGTGAAGTCAGGAGGATCAGAGTTCAAATCCGGCCTCAGACCAAACACTTGACACTAGCTGTGTGATCCTAGGCAAGTCACTTAACCTCAGTTGCCTTAAAGGAAAAAAAAAACACCATAAAGTACCACATGAATGTTGGTTGTCATTGTCATCACGATCACTTTTAAGACCTTCATGGACCACTCATCCCTTAGTTTCTGAACCTCCTGGAATGGCATTTTGAGAAACAATAGTTCTGGACAAAATAACGGGCTGGCATTCTAGAGATATTCGACTTGAGTTTCGTTTCTTGAATTGATTTACTAGATAACCCTGGGCCACTAATTGCTCTCTTATTTTCTTATCTCCAAAATGAAGATGATATTTGCTCTTTCCTAGTAAACAGGGGTACAGTATATGGCACACATGTAGAATCTTTTAAGTGAAAACACTAAGATAGATTCAGTAAAGGATTATCTGTGAAAGTACTTCTAGTTTAACAAGGAAAAGGAAGCTCTCAAAAATATTTCAGGTATAATTATTAATCAGAATTTCCTCTGGTCTGATTCTGTGCAGAGTTTGTCTTTTGTTGATGCTGAGGCTGCCAGTACTAACATGAGAAATGTAACTGAACCATCCCCAGCCTCTCCACTGGCTATGTTCCTTCCCCCAACCCCCAACTTTGCATAGTCTGTAGATAAACAAGCTCTGTGAGCATCTGCCTTTAGAAACGAGAAAATAGCGAGCTTCCTAAGAGCATGATACCATACAGTCATTTGGTACCTGTAAATGTCGTCTCATGTATACCTCTGCCTCTAGGCGGACTTGTTGTCCTACTGGGCTTCCTCATCACCTCTTCCCAGTATGGTAAGGAAGAGGGGGTTTGTTTGCTTGGCCTACTCAGTAGGCCCTTGGCTCATTTTATTAAACAAAAGTTAGGAGTGTGCAGTAAATTCTGATTCTGTCTCTTAATCCATTCTTCAGTGAAAGGTTAAACAACCAGACATCTAACCTTTTGAGGGGCCAGACTGCTCTGACCCTTACCTCCCAGACTGTTGACTTTCAAAGTGCTCTACTTGGCATGACAAACAAGGATGCTGTTGCAGAAAGAATAGTATCCATTTCAGCAATACTGCAAATGATAATATTTAGTTAATAAATACTAGGTATTCATGAGTGTATAAACTAGGGCCTTAGAAATGGGGGGAAAAACCACTCATACAGAGGCAATAACAAGGGTGGGGGGCAGGGCGGAGGGAGAGGAAAGGATAGTGATAAACTTTTTACAGGTTCAGAATGCTAGTGGATGGCGAGAAACAGCGCATGATATGTAAAAATATGAGAAGCATTTAAAATAACCTTTAGATGCCAATACCATAAAAGTCTGCCATTTAAGGTAGATTTCTCTTGATTCTCTCCATATTAGAGTATACTGTATCCCATAGATAAATGGTCAAAAGTTATGGAGTGCTTTCAAAAGAAGAAATGTAAACTATTGAGAACCATCTGGAAAAAAAAAAGCTCCAAATCAACTCTGAGGTTTAGGTTTTGTTTTTGTTTTTTGGTGAGGCAATTGGGGTTAAGTGACTTGTCCAGAGTCACACAGCTGGTGAATGTTATGTGTCTGAGGCTGGATTTGAACTCAGGGCCTCCTCACTCCAGGGCCAGCGCTCTATCCATTGCACCACCTAGCTGCCCCTCTGAGATTTATTCATAAAAAGATAAAAAGAGAGAAATAGTGTTGAAGAAATAGTGGAAAGATAGACACTATTACACTGTTAGTAGAGCTGTGAACTGGACCAGATATTCTAGAAAACAATCTGAAGTAATGAGAAGTATTTCTAAATTGTTCATACCCTTTGACCCAATGATGTCCTTACTGAATGGATGTAATAATAATAATAGTAGCTAGCATTTGTACAACACTTACTGTCCCAGACAGTATGCTAATTGCTTTATAAATGTTATCTCATTTGATCTTCACAATAATCCTGGGAGGTAAGCTCTATTATCCCCATTTACAGTTGAGGAAACTGGGGCAGAGGTTAAGTGACTTGCCCAGGGTCACATAGCTGGTAATTGTCTGAGGCTGGATAGTACTCAGTCTTCTTGATTCCAACCCAATGCTCTATCCACTGTACCACCTAGTTGCCTTTAGACAGGTAAGTTGTGCATTAAGTCAGGAACACTTGTTTTCAAATCTGGCCTTAGATTAAGCTGTGTCACTTAATAAGTCACTTAACTGCTATCTTCCTCAGTTTTCACAAATACAAAATGGGGCTAATTAATAGCACCTGCTTCCCTGGGATTTTGTGAGGATCAAATCAGATGCTGTTTGTAAAGTGCTTTGGGCACCTTAAAATGCTGTGTAAATAAGGCTGGCTAACCACAAAGAGGTCAGTGGCCAGAAGAAAGTTCCCATGTATATCAGAATCTAAAGCTGGAAACAAAGTAGGCTCCCATTGATCCAGGAATGGATGGCTAAAATTATGGTATGATAGAATTGTAGTTATGTGATATTATTCTGATGTAAGAAATGACAAAGATGAGGAATTCAGAGAAACATGAAAAGACTTGGGGGTGATAATGCCGTCTACATAGAGTCGTCGTGAGGACCAGTTAAAATCATATTTGTGAAGCACTTAGCATAGTGCCTGACATATGGTCAGCATTTAGTAAAGGCTTATTTCCTTCTTTCTTTCATGACCTCCAAGGTTCCTTCTAGCTCTGATTCTCTGATCTTATGACTTGTATGAATTGATACAGAATTTAAAACCAAAAAATGCAGAAGAACCAGGAAAACAATATACATAAATACTGTCATGAGGTAAGTGAAAAAACACTTAAAAGTCAGCTGAACTGAGGTTAAATCCAGTCTTGTTTCCAGAGGACCAATGTCAAAACAGATTTCCTTTCTTTTACTTAAAAGATTGTAGACTTGTTGCTTATGTCTTACCGGTTTTCTTTAACTTTTTCTTTGTAATCTTTAAAGAGGGAGAAAGAATCTTTGGTGAATTGCTATCTACTTCTCCTGAGGATGAAAAGGTCCCAGAATACATGGTTGGAGAATAGGGAATGGGGAGATAGTTACAAAAGGAGAGGCTTTGTTTGTATTCCAGTGTGCATTGCTGTTGAGGTATGCATTAGACTAAATAACTTTTTAGATTTTCCTATCCTGTTAATTAGAATTTACAAGATCTCTCTAAGGCAATTAACCCAGACAGCAAAATTCTGTGCGTCAGGCATACTGAAGGCACTTCACAGACTTACCTGGAAGAGGAAGAGCAATTCATTGAGCATTTATTAAATGCTTTATGTATGCAAAGCACTGAACCCTGGAGATAAAAAGAAAATGGAAAACAGACCTTGACAATTACTTCTTTCAAGCTCCCCTAAAATAGAGGATACATGTTCAACTATGTTCCATTTTCTTTTCTGTCACATTTTAAGATGAAATGTCACTTCCATTGAGGTTTCTCATCACTTTTATTTCATTAGTCAACTCTTCCTTGTTCATCAGAACAATATTTCTTGTTACTTTTCCATATTTTCCATTGGATAAATTTTCATTAATGTAAACCCCAAATTACATATTTGATTTTGGTGGAGAGAAATATAGGCGATGTTCTGCTCATTAGAATCCCCTGTCACTTACTGGATCATACTACCATACCAGGTTTAAATTGAACTACTTCTGTTTCCTTCTACAGTCCAGGGGGATTTGCAATGTATTGCCAAGGCAATAATGATGGTATTTCTCTTCCATTGATCTTCATCCAAATACTCTTCACTATGCTTCAGCCTTCTGTCAGGTTCTTCAGTTTTCTCACTAGTATATCATAACGATATATAACGTTCCCTTCATTTATTAGTTAGCAACTTCATATTTATATGCCACTTTAGAGTTTACAAAGCACTTTCTTTACAAACAATTCTGTGAAATAGGTCATACAAGTATTTTCCCCATTTAAGGAAAAGAAAGGTAAAGAAACTGAAGTTCTGGTTAAATAGCTTCCCATAGGGACACAGCTAAAGTTGAGACTTAACCCAAAGAAGTCTCCAACAAGAAATAAGGGGGGGGGGATTAATCAAAAACAAGCTTATTAATCAAAAACATGTGTATGTGTGACAGGTATTGTGCTAGGCAGTGGGGATAACAAATGTAAAAGTGGAACAGTTCCCATCCTCAAGGAGTCTACATTCTGCTCTAGTAAAGGAGGGGTCCTTGAATGAAGGGGGAATTAAGGACAGATCCTGTAAGGACCGCTGACTTCTCCCTCATTGTACAGTGGAAAGAGTATAGGATATGAACTCAGAGAACCTGGGTTCAGAATCTTGCCCCTCTCCACTTTCTACCTGTGTGAATCTACTTGGGTAGATTGCTTAACTTTTCTGGGCCTTGGCATTCTTGTCTGTAAAATGAAAGGCTTAAGACTGGTTGGCTTCTGAGATCTTTATAAATCGATGAGCTTGAACTACTGTGTTGGGGACTGGGAGAGGCTGTAAAAAAGAGAAGGTAAAAAAAAGAACCCAGCAAGCACTAAAGGAGGGTGAGATTCAGTGCCTTTAAAGGAAGGTCCAGGCTTCTGTGATTGCAAGGAGGTGAAGGGCAGTCCTAGAGTGAAAAAAGGTTGTAGAATGAAGGGAAGTTTGTTAGAAATAGATTGAGAGATCCATAGCATACAGTAGAGTGAGATAGCACTTCAAGGAAATTAGTTTTACAGTGCTGAGCATTATGGATAGCTTCAGTATCTCCCATGATTTTTTTTTCGTGATTTTCTTCCTGAAAATATTTCCTTTGCTGTTGGTTCTTTACCTTCTCGTCTTGAGGGAAGAACCTCCTCTCCCACTCTTACAAAATATTCTGGCTGAGGTGTGAGTCCCTGAATCACACTGCTGTGTTATGGTAATTGCTACTATTTGTGAGATGTGTAAGAGAGTTTATTGATATGATTTGCTTTTCTTCCAGAATTTGGCCTCTTCCACTCCCCCCAATGCAGGTTCGTATCTGAGCAACCTTGCAGTCTTACCCTGAAATTCCAGCCCTGATGTTCCCCCCCCCAAACATTGTTTCATTGCTGAAGAGTTATTTGTTGATTATTTACAAGTATACAGCACTACAGAGGGTATATGGGATACATTGGGAAGAAGAGAAGTGGTGGTGTCCTCAGAGGACAATATATTGTAATGAGAAAACCAAACATAAATCTGGGTTTAACATAATTATGTACAAATTGATATAATAAGGTGATGGTAGGGGAGGAGAATAAATCAGGGATCACACTGACTATTTGGAAGACAGAATTAACTAGGAGGAAATGGAAACTGAGGCGTGATTTTAAGATGTAATGTAATGAACCCCTCTGCATTTGTAGTAGTTTGTGCTAAGACTCAGAAAGCAGGAAGGGGAAGATAGTTATGTTTGGAGTACAGTTAGAAAGAACTTTGGCTGGAACATAAGACAAGAGGTTGGGGTGTGTGGTGTGTGTGTGTGTGTGTGTGTGTGTGTGTGTGTGTGTGTGTGATAGTGTGCTAGGTGAGATGAGCGTGCTGACAGCTCAGGGGTACAAGTCCATTTGATTAACTGGGAAACTTTCAGTTTATTGAGTGTGTAATGTAAGAATAAATTCTGATCGTGGAAGAAAAATAAACTGCCATTTTTTTGAAAACATCAGATTTGCTACCCTGCTTCAGAGTCCTTTAGAAAGACATTAAAGATATATCTCCAGGTTTTTTGTTTTTGTTTGCTTTGTATTTTGTTTTGTGTTCTCTCTTTCTGTCTGAATCTGATCCAAATGAAGGTCTCATGGTTGGAGTTTTTCTGTTGGATATAGGACGGTCACTTTTGGTGGGGGTGGGAGGGTGATGAGAAAGGAAAATAATCCTATTTCCTTACAGTCCCTACTATGTTTTCTATCTCCTGTCAAGCTACTTTTTCCTGTTACAGTGAACAGTAAGATACCTGGCTGAATGGGACAAACTTCCCCCACTATGGCTGGAATCCAACAAACTTCACGTCTGCCTTGGTGCCCATTGAGTGATTGCTTTTCTTTTAAGTCTTACCATTTATAGTAAATTAAGCAGCAATTCTTGAATCTTGAATTCATCTGTGTGGCAATTTCTTTTTTAATCCAAAAGCACTGAACTTTGTCCTTTGTAAATGAAGTGAGTTTCATTTTGATGACTGGTTCATAGCAGAAGCCAGCTGCCTATAAGCTGTTGCTTGTCTTTAAAGGGAAAACTCATTGAGTGTGGGAACAAATTCACTGCCTGCTTCCTTTGCTGGGGACCTTAGAAGATGCAGTTTTAGAACTAGGTGATATGTTTTCAGTGGTGGTGGAGTTGGAACTTAATAATCAAAGTCAAAAGGATTAACTACTTGGGCACTGATCCTTCATGAGATTATGGTTAGTAATACCTGTGGAACATTGTTCTGGGATAACATGTTGTACAGTATGCGACAAGTGTTCAGTGGGCTAACCAGCCTCTTGTCCTCTTGCTTTATGCTGGAGGTGAAACAGAAATGAAGACTTAAGATAGCCTCCTGTGCAGGTGCTGACAACAGGATCCTGTGATAAATAAGTTGTGTCCTTCCGTGGTTGCTACTTTGTAAGTAGCTGAAAAGTTAGGCTTCCCATATTTGGCCTCCAGCTTGCAAAATAACAGCAGATTCAGAAAGATATGTTAGGAGCACTGGGATGATTAGGGAGGGATGAAGAACAAAGTGACTGAATGGTAGGTACAACTTGGCTTGCATTCCATTTTTTCTTTATTCTGGGTTTCTACTTTTCCATGAGCTAAGGAAAAGCAGATTGTTTAAATATTAACAGGTTCTTTTGTCCATTCTTGCAAGCCCCAGTTTTCTTTTTTAGAAGAAATTTTTTTGGCACAATTATGATTGCTAATAGCAATAATACGTTCACCAGCCCTAGTTCCTTTTTTGTTTTGTTTGTATCTTTCCATTAACATAAAAATTTGGACAACAACAAAAATCCTTGGAAAGTTTTATTTCTGGTGTGCTCCTACTTCAGCCACATTTTGTAGGTTTGGTAAAAGATAGGATCACATCTTCTCAATGTGTCTTTATTACCAAATATAGTCTTATACTTGGTTGCTACTCATTTGGTTGTGTTATTGTTGAGATGGCTCCAGGTAAGTGGCTAATAGAAATCTCTGCCAATTTTAGTGTCCAGAATATTATATTTTATTTGTTATATTTCGCAGGTTATCTGCAGATTTTCAGATGTTTTCCCTCTTGTTTCCCACCTTCTTTAGATTGTTGTTTCCTTAATCCCTTTTCACTCGCTGAATATCAAATATATGCATTTAAAACTTTTTTCAGTGAACAAGCATTTATTTTCTTTCTCTCTTACTGTCCATCCCACAGTGAAAAAGGAAAAAAAATGAAAATGAAATCTTTGTAACAAATTTGCATAGTCAAGACAAATTCCAAAAAAATCTGTCTCTACATATTGAGTTTATCATTCAGGTGATGGATAGAACTCTTCATAATTTATTGACTGGGCATTTGGTCAATTGGAGTTCTTAAGTCTTTCAAAATTGTTCATTTTTACAATGTTGTTATTTTCATTAATTATATTTCTATCTCTGTTCACTTCAGTCTTTATGAGTTCATACAGATCTTCCTAAGTTTCTTTACAATTCCCTTTCAGTGTTCCTTACAGCGCAATAATATTTCATCACATACTTATGTAAGTGATGCCTTAGTTTCCAGTTCTTTGCTACCACAAAAGGAGCTACTAAAAATATTTGCATACACAGAGGCCCTTTTTATCTTTCTTTGATTTGTTTTTTGTTATATTGTGACCTAATGGTTGGATTGCTGGATCAAGAGTATGCACAGTTAAGTGACTTTTTGGGTATGATTCCAAATTTCTTTCCAGAATGACTGAGCCAAGTCACGGCTCCACCAAAAATGTTAGTTAGTCCAGAACCATTTATTAAATGCTTACTAAGTGCCAGGAACTGTACTAAGCACTGAGGAAACAAAGACAGACAAGACAGTCTGCCTCAGGTTGTTCTGCCCTGTGGTATCCTCCACTCACCTGTCAAAGTGATCTTTCTAAAGCACAGGTCTGAGTGGGTCACCACCCTATTCAATAAGCTCCAATGGCTCCCTGTCACCTCCAAGTTCAAATATAAAATACTCTGTCATTTAAAACCTTTCATAACCTAGCCCCCTCCTACCTTTCCAATCTTCTTACACCTTCCTTATCTCCAAATACCCTGCAATTCAGGGATATTAGCCTCCTTGTAGTTCCTGTTACAAGACTCTCCGTCTCCAGACTGAGCGTTTTCACTGGCCATTCCCCATGTCCAGAATGCTCTCCCTCCTTGTCTCCACCTCTTGGCTTCCCCAGCTTCCTTCAAGTCCCACCTAAAATCCCACCTTCTATGAGAAGGTTATCCTGAGTCTTTTGAATGTGAATTCTTCCCCTGTATTATGATCAGTTTATCCTGTGGGTATTTTTTTGGTGTATAGTTGTTTGCATGCTCTCTACCCCGGCTCCGTGGGCTATGAGAGCAGGGACTGTCTTTTTGCCTTTCTTTATGTCTCCAAGGCTTAGCACAGTTAATAGAAATGCTTATGGACTGACTAGTAGGAGAACCAGGATTGAATTGTGTATCAGTATGCCTGTTTTTGTTTAATTCCTCAACCAGCTGTCATTTTTTTCCAATTTGAGTATGAGGTAGAATCTCAGAATTGCTTTTATTTAATTTTTGCTAATTATTAGGTAACTTGGAGCATTTTCTTTTATGCCTATTGATAGTTTGGATTTCTTCCTTTGAAGATGGCTTATTTATATCTTTTGACCATTTATCTATTGAAAAGCTGCTCATATGTTTGAACCAGTTCTTTATATGTCTTGGAAATAAGACTTTTATCAGAGAGATTTACTGCAGAAATTTTGCCTAGTTAACTGTTTCTTTTCTCACTTTAATTGCATTAATTTTGTCCATTTTCTTTTTCGGTTTTATCTGATCAAAGTTGCCAATTTATGTAATGCGATTTCTCTCTGTCCCCTGATTATTCATGAATTCTTCCTTTATTCAATAGATATTTACTTCCTTAATCCTTCAATTTTTTTTTAATGATAAGACTTTATATCTCTAAGTCATGTAACCACTTGTAATTTATCTTGGTATGTAGTGTGAGGTGTTGTTCTAATGCTAATGTACTGAGCCCAGTAGCCAGCATTTTAGAGTTTATTGAATGCTGTGCTACTATGTCTTTTTTTTCTCTTCAGCATATTGTGTACTTAATCTGTTCTACTAATTTACCTCTCTATTTTTAACCAGTGCCAAATAATTTAAATGATTACCATTTGTAGTATTGAGATCTGATACTGGTAGGCCCCCTTATTTCCTACTTTTTTCCATTATTTCCTTGAGATCCTTGAACTTTTGTTCTTCTAGATGAATTTCATTATTTTTTCTATCTCTATAAAGAAATCCTTTGATAGTTTGATATTGTACTTAATAAGTAAATTAATTTAGGTAGTATTGTCATTTTATTATATCATTTGACCTACCTAAGAGCAACTATTATTTTTTCCAATTATTTCAGCCTATCTTTCACTCCGCCCCCTCAGCCTATCTTTAAGAGTGTTTTTGTAATTGTATCCATGTAGTTTCTATGTGTGTTTTGGTAGGTAGACTCCCAAGTAGTTACTTTGAATTGTGTATGGGGGGGGTTATCTTTTTTTATCTTTTCCTGCTGTTTTTTATTGGTAATATACAGAAATACTGATGATTTATATGTATTTATTTTATATCCTACTACTTTAGTGAAGTTGTTCTTAACCTGAAATCCATAAACTTGTTTTGTTTTTTTAAAAAATTGCTAACTATATTTCAACAGAATTGGTTTCCTATGTACCCTTATGTGTTTTTTTTTTGCAATTAAAACATTCTGAGAAGAGATCTGTAGTATTCAACAAGCCACCAAAAGGAGTTCATGACACAAAAAAGGTTGAAAATCCTGCTTTAAAGTTCTTTAAGTATTTTAAACATTATCTGCAAAATATGACAGCTTTTGTTTCTTCTTTGCCTATACTTATTCCGTGTCTTTTTCTTGTCTTATTGCTGTAGACAGCATTCTAACACAATATCAAATAGTAATGATAATGCTTTTTCTTGCTTTGCTCCTCATCTTATTGGAGAAGCCTCTAGTTTATCCTCATAGCATAGAATGATGACTCTTGGTTTTATTTAGTACTTTACCATGTGAAGGAAAGGTCCATTTAGTCCTAAGTTTTCTAGTGTTTCTTTTTTTTGCCTCGCAGAAATGAGTATTGTATTTTGCCAAAAGTTTTTTTCTAAATCTATTGATATAAGAAGGTATCCTTCTTATATCCTACTCTAAGAAGAAAACCCATACCCAACCCTTATGACACAAATATGTTCTTGATACCTAAACCTTACAGAGTCAGAACAGAGAAAGAAATCTATAGCCCAATATATCCCCAACGCTCATGACACCTAAATTTTAAATAAAACCATAGATGCACAAGATAGTGTTGTGTTGTGATTATCACAGTAGAGTGAATCTAAGTTTGCCATTACTTGTTATAATATGGGAGTTAGTACTTGGCATCTGTGAACATTCTTTGAACAGAAGTGAAGTCAAGCCATTTAATTAGCTTGCAGCAGTATTCTCTAATTTGACCTCCTGAACAAAACACTGGTAGTTAAATCAGTACCGGATTATATCTGCCACATTGATTTTTTTTTATCATATCCTCTTATTTTCTTCCTCCTTGTCTGTTAGCTTCATTTCTTCCACTTCAGCTATCCCTAACAGAACTTGTCTGCCCTCTTTAGGCTAGGCTTCTTATCCTCCAAAAAGATGCTATTTATTCACCATTTTTTAAATGCTTTCCTTTTTGTTCTGTCTCAAACCTACATCTTTTGAGTTCCACCCCCTCTAAGAATTTTCCAATCAGTTGTATGATTCTGGAGAATTATTTTATTTGGTTGTTACTTTGCTTTTCTTAATCTCCCGTTTCCTTTGTTGGGGAACTCTATGGCTTGCTTTTTAAGTAACTCAGAGTAGTCTGTGTGAGAACCTCCTGACACTGATGTGTATACTGAAAATGGAAGTTTGACTTTTATCTAGAGTTCTGTTGAGTACTGGATTTGTTACAGGACTGATAAAGTTCTCTAGGAATAGATTCTGTGGAGTGTGAGAATTTGCCCCTGCCTCTTTAAAGGACCCTGGGATCTAGGGTGTACAGAATGAAATAAAGAATGAGAAACTAGCTCTGGAAAAAACCTACCCCTTAATACTGCAGCCCAGTCTAGTTAGCAAAAGCTGGAAATTGTATCATAACCAGTCTTTCGGAAAGATTAGTTATCACAAAGAGAAGCTGTGTCCTGAACACTATTTTTGTTGTTGTTTTTGCTTTGCAACTCTCTTTTGGAATCTTATTGTAACAAATGTCCACCACTGAGGCTTCTAGCTAGAATTGTACTTGTACTGGTCAACGTAAATTTTTAGCCTTTTTAGCATATACAACACTAAAAAAAATCTAAACTTAAAACACCAAAAGAGAGGACATTTCTCTACACATGGGAGAACACAAAAATAGGATTCTCTATAATAATGTGTAATAAATTATACTGCAATTTGAAAATTACAGTTTTCAAAACTGTCTTGTGTTTTCTATCTGACCTTTCTCCTGTTCACTTCAGTACATTAAAACAAAAGGTGTTTCAGTGGGTTTTTTTTCTTGACATCATTATAGCTTCTCCATTCTTCTCTATCACCCTCTTTCCAATTAACAGAAAAAGGAAAGGAAAAAAAACCCTTGTAACAAATATTCATACTGAAATAAAATGAATCTACATGTGTCCATGTCCAAAAATGTGTTTCTTTCCGCACGTCCTCTCCTGTTAGGAAGTTGGTAACAGTGTTTCATTATAGATCTTCTTGAGACTTGATGGTTGGTCACTCATTGCATTGTATCAGAAATCTTAAGTCTTTCAAAGCTTCTTTACTTGGTTCTGCTCACTTTAATCTTTTTCATTACCTAGAATTCTTTGAAATTGTCTCTTTTGTACTTTTTATTGCACAGTAAAGTCCCATTTTATCATATACCACAGTTTTTTCAACTATTCCCCAATTGTCTGAGTCAACATAAGATGCACATACCCTTAAATTCTAGTTCTTTTCATTTTCTCTTTTCCTCCCTTCAGTTCAGGAATTTTTTTTTTGCCTCTCTTCCCTTCTTGGTATTAACTCTTCTCTGTACCCCAACTTCCCTTGCTTTTTTCTCCTGTTGAGTTTGATGCCTTTCTACACCAAATTCTATGGGTGTGGGTGTGTTCAACCCTCCTTTGTCTGATACTGATAAGAGTGAAATTCAGCTAAAGTTTGCTCTCCCCACCCTTCCCTCCATGCTTGTTTACTGTTTTCTTCCACACTCTATGAGAAATAGCAAGTCCCACCCCTTTATTCCTTCTTTGTACCCTAGCATGCCCTGTCTCTTTTCCCTTCCCTTCTCTTTGCCCTTCAAACCCTCAGAACAGAACTAATCTACTCCTCAGATCAGGATACCTCGGACCCGAGGGACTCTCAGGTCCCTAACACCCTATCCTGAAACACCGGAGAGGGTCCTGAAGCTCTATCAGTAGGACTGACATCTTCCAGTTCAGTGCTGTGGTGTTACTTGGTCATTGATACTGCTCTCTGCTGTTCCCTAGTACATCCAAGGGAGGTCTCCACCATGGGGCTTTTTGACCATCCTGTGTTTTTCTCTGAGGAGCCTATCACTTGCTGAATTAGGACAGTCTTGCAGACTGCATGTATTCCTGGAAGTCTCTAGGTGTACTGGTTTGAGACAGGGGGCCCCCTTTCCTATTTCCTGAGGGCTTCTGGCTGACCTCTTGTGCACTTCTGGGGTGGAAGAAGTCATTTGCTGTCATTTTGCATCGGATTTCTTGATCCTTTGGTGTGGTGAGAACTTTAGGTTTTGCTGAAAAAAGTATGTGGAGGTACAGCATCTAGAGGAAGTTTTTACAGAGTTTCAGAGGAGATTTTCACCACCTTGTTTGATTTTTTAAAAAAATACATTCCATGACACCAGATGAAAAATTTACTCTTAATCTCCCCCTGCTGTAATATGAGCCATTTTCTCTCTGTCATGAAGAGACAGAAGAGTTTCTGTATCTTTTAGCAGCTGGTGTTTATTGATATTATACCAGCATTGTTCTATCTACCATTAATGCTATTTGATGTCCTTGGAGACAATTAAATTGCCATGATTTTTTCCTTCATACTAAATAATCCCAGCTCTTCTTTTTGTGGTGGTTGTCTTCCATCCATTCAGTTGGCTATAATGTTTGTTCCTTTTTCAGATACCTTTCCAGATTTTCCAAGTTTTAGACAACTTCCTTGCTAGGAGGTGAGGTAGCCAACTAATTCTGCAGTAGAAGCAGCCTTTTCACTTTTTCATTGGCGGTTCGCTGTACACCCTGTAAAATGGTCATCCTTAGGAATCACTGCCAAGGCAGACTGTACTCAGTTCCCTAATTCAGATAGGAAATTCTCCAGATCAGTGTGCCAGCGTCTTGTGGTACTTTTTACCTAGCAGCTGGTCCTAGTACCTACATTGTGACTATGGATCTAATCCATGTCTCAGAAACAGATGCTCCCAAGAATTTCTCTGAGTTTTGGTGGGTTATTTTTATGTGGCTCCAGGTGGAGAATGTCCCCAACCTTAACTTCTGTTTTTTGATCAATTTTTTTTCATATTTTTCTTATTTCCCAGTTTCTCTTCCCTACCCAACTCCCAAACCTTCCTTTATAATACAGTTAAGCAAAACAAATTAGTCATGTCTAGCAATGTGTGCCTTATTTCTTATTTATTTTGTATATATTTATCTCTGAATACGTGGACTCCTTATTTCTTTGAAATAAGGAAATAATGTCTTTGAAATCCCAGTGCTTAGCATAGTAACTGGTATACATTAAATGATTAATAAATGCTTACTGACTGGCTCCTCATCTATAATGTATCATCCCTTCACTGAAAGAGGGAAGAATTCAATCAAATGGATTACAGTTTGCTTCTTCAGCATATTCCTTTACATTATTTTAAGTTGTTCTCTTGTTTCTATTCATTTCAGTCTACATTGGCTCCTATAGGCCCTCCTAAGTTTCTCTGAATTCTCTCTCTTCTACCCCTTCTCTTTGCCTTCACTCTTCCCCCCCACTCCCACCCCCACTTTTTCTTATTCTACCTCAACTTTAAAGATACCTTGCTGGGAAATGAAACCTTCTACCCAAATATAAGGCTATTTGAAAAGTAGACAATGATTCTTTTTCTGTAATGAAGTAATGTTAGCACATCCTTTTACTATCATTGTATATATTGATGTTGGACCCAATCTTTGTCTTCTGGTTTAAAAAAAAAAAGCTGATCAGGGCAGCTAGGTGGCTCAGTGGATAGAGCACTGGCCCTGGAGTCAGGAGGACCTGAGTTCAAATCCAGCCTCAAACACTTGACAATTCCTAGATGTGTGACCCTGGGCAAGTCGCTTAACCCCGTTGCTTTGCCAAAAAAAAAAAAGCTGATCAAAAATAGCGTTGATTGGACCTGAAGTATGCCACAAAATGACTTGGAAGATAGTGGAAAAAAAATAGTAAGGCTTAAGTCATGGGGTTAATGAATAATAAAGTAAATATTGACACTCATATTTTGTGTTTGCAAGGGTCTTTTTATCTGAGTTCCTAGAGTAAGCCATCCTGAACATATTGATTGACAGACTAAGGTAGATTTTAAAATAAATTTTAACTGGAAGGGAAAAGCTGTGGGTATATATAAAATGTGAGGATAAGTTGTATAATGTCAATGTTAGGAATGTCAAAGTCAAATAGAAATGGATCCCTGCAAGTTGCATATTGATTTAGAAAACCACAAATTAACATTGTTCATGGTGGTTTTTTTTTATTTTGTTAAACATTTCCCAGTTACATTTTCATCTGATTAGGGCTATACTTGGGAGTTTTCTGGCTGCTTCACATTATCATCATACCTTGAAAGCTTTTGGAGGCTTATGGAAAGACAGTTTGGTGTAGCAAAAGGAACTTCTTAAAGTCTTAAAATCAGACCTCCCTTTGAATTCTGTCACTTACTACCTGTTTGGCTGCTGTCAAAGTAGGCTCAGTTCATTATATGTAAAATAGAGATAATAACACTTGCAAAACTGAAACAAAATGATGGATGTAAAATTCTTTCATGTAAACTATTATTCAATTTGTTGGTGGTAAATCCGTTCCTGAGCATGATATATCTGTCCATTTAGGGAGCTACAACAAATTATTGATATAGACAAGTAGCACCATGTGATGATCTAGAATAGTCTGTTGGGATATATAGGGATCTTGAGAAGGCATTTCCCCCTCCCCCTTCCTTTTTCCCCCTTCCTTTTTCCCCCTTCCCCTTTCCCCCTTCCACCTCCAGAGCTGGCTGAATGGCTTATTGTGGCCCAAAAGATCTCTTTCATTATCTTAAGAGGAATACAGTTCACAAGGGTCTCCTACCACCAAGAAAATGCCATTTAACTTAAATCCCCTCTGCTTCAATAGAAATGAGTATCTTCCTGCATACTATTTTTACTAGGGACAGAGCTCCCATTATAATAATAACCCTTCACAAAACTTTATTGTTGAGCTGCCACTTGGTCCTTTTTTATAAATTTGATCATAACAGTTTTTGAAATCAAAGGCAGACTGTTGATAAAAAAGAAAATATAGATTCTCAGGGTTAGCAGGGACCTCAGAAGCCATCTAGTCTAATCCATATGTGAAATGAAATTGTCACTACAATATATGCAAAGGCATGGTCATCTAGCCTTCACTTGAACTCTAAAAATGAGAAATCTAGTAATTATCAACACAGTCCAATCGGGTTTAAGATAGCTGCAAGATTTTTGTGACACCTAGCCTAAATATGCTGTTCTACCATTTCTATCTATTGATCCCAGTTTTTCCCTGAAGGACCAAGTGGAATGAGTCTAATTCACATCACAGTCCTTCAGATTCTTAAAAATAGCAATCAAATAACTCCAAAAAGTCTTCTTTAACTTTACCATCCCAGTTCCTTATATGGAATACTCTTAAATACTCCTAAAGGCCTTCACCATCATGGTCACTTTTGTTTGGATATTATTCGTTGTATCAGTGCCCTTCGTTGTAGCATAATACTCCAGATGGAGCTGGGATTCACATATTGGCAGTGTGACCTTGGGTAAGTCATATAAACTCAGTGTTCTAAACAGCTCTTTAAGATATTCACCTGCATATACAGGCAATAGGGCATAAAAATTTTTCTTACCCTACAGGAAAATAGAAGGGAAGGGGATTGAGGGAGGGGGGAAGATGATAGAAGGGGAGAGGACTAAAGGGGGAAGGGATAATCAGAATGCACATCATCATGGGGGGGATGGGAGAGATGGGAAGAAAATTTGGAACTCAAAATCCTGTGGAAGTGAATGTTGAAAACTAAAAATTAATTAATTAATTAAAAAGATATTCATCTGCATTGGTAAAGGGAGTTTTCTCACCCAGGAGTTTCCTATACCCACTGAAATCACTTTATCCTCATTAAATTTCATCTTGTTAGAATTAGTCCAGTATTCTAGTGTGCTGATTTTGTAGATTCTGTTTTCTGTGTCACTTGAAATTTCCCTGTATACCTCCCAGTTTTTTTCCCTGAGAGCCATCCCTTGTAACAAAAAGAAGAAAAAAATTTCAGCAAAACCAACCAGCATGTCCAAAAAAATCTGACTATATATGTCAGAGAGAAAAGGGTCCAGTATATATCTAGAAACTTGGAGTCTCCCATTGCTATTTTCTCTTGCTTCCATGGTAGGCTCATGATCTATTTCTTGAACTCATCCCTTTTCTTTCCCTTCAGCTTTTAGTATCTGGTGTAGCATCACTTCTGTTTCTGTCTCTGATCTTTACCCAAGTGTCCTCTGCTGTGTTTCTCTGCCGATAGAATGTCAGCTCTTTGAAGGCAGGTACTTTTGTGATTCCAGAACTTAAAACAGCAGCGCCTAGTACATAAGTGTTAAATAAATACCTGCTGATTAATCGCTGTCTCCGCTATACTTCTTGGATTTCTGCCTGTTAGTATATCTTTTTAGTGTACAAGCCACTTTATTTGTAATAACAAAAAACCAAGAACAAAATACGTGTCCAGTGATTAGGGCATATCTGAGCAAACTGTGCTTTGTGAATGTAACAGAATACTATTTCATCATAAAAATGAAGAATTCAGAGAAGTGTGGGAACACTTGTATGAAGAGATTTAGAGTGAAGAAAGCAGAGCCAGAAGAACAATGTAAATGATGACCACAACAGTGTAAATAAAGACAGTATTAAAGGCAACAAAACTCAGGTCAGCTACAACAGTGTTGGTACCAAGCAAGCTATTAAAGTTAATCAAGATAATAAGTAGGGAGATAACAGGAGAATGAATTCAATGAATTTAAGTCACCAGACCCAGAAGAGCTACTTAAGAAGGAAAACTAAGGACAACAACAGATATATATATATTTTTTTTATAATTATATAAACATATATTACAACAAATATGTGTTTTATATTTATATATATATGTATATATAAAAAACAACAAATATATATATATTTATATATGGTAGTATCAAAGAGGATTGATTAAGAGAAAAGATCTAGCCATGGAGTAATTGAAATATGATGTAGAGTAGAACTGTTCGGTGGTTATTTTAATTCTTTTTTCCTCTGCCAAGGAGATTTAGACTGGAAAGGAAAGAATAGAAATGACCAGTGATGAGCTAAAACCCAAATTATCAAGATAGTAAGAAATCTCTGTCCATGTTGGCCCTTGATAGATTCAAGCTAGCAATTCCAGATGAAATATGTCCTAGGAGGCAAATGTGATTGCTGAGCTATAGTCAGTGATCTCTGAAAGATTTTGGAAAATAGGACAGTTGCCATAGTATTGGAAAGCAAATGATCCCTCACTTTGTTTATTCTTGTTGTTGTTGTTTGTCCTTCATTCTCAAAGAGGACGGTCAGGGAGGTGAGGCCATGACATGCAAGTAAATTGGATTTAAGTGAGGGAGGGCTGTGCAGAGTCATCAGCCTCACTTTTTCCTCTGGAGCCATCTGGGTTCAGTGGCAAGATATAGTTCAGGACTGGAGAGGACCCTCACTTTTATTGAAAGGGAAAGAGAGTAGCACCTATAAAAGTGTAGGCCAGTGAGCTGAACTTGTATTTATGGCAGAATTTAGAATGTGTTATTAAACGGGTGGTTAACAAACACCTAAAAAAGAATGTGGTGATCACAGAAAGTCAATAGATTCTTTGAGATTGGTCATGCCAGACTTAATTTTCTCTCTCTCTTTTTTTTTTAAATAATCAGTAGGCTGATGGAGTGCTTTAGAAATTGTTTACCTAGTTATTCACAAAGCATTTGAGGAAGTCTTAGTCTATTCTCTGTACAGGTTGCAGAGATACAGACTAGACAATATTACAGTTAGATGATTTAGGGCTTAATTGAATGGTTGCACCCAAAGAATAGTCATTAATGATTTGAAGTCAGCTTGAGAGCCTTCAACTCATTTATCCTTATTGTGTGTCTGGCCTAATGCTAAGAGCTGGGTTATGCCAAGAAAGGCAAAAAACATGGTCCCTGCCCTCAACGAATCCACATTTTAGTGGCATAAAGTGTTCTTTAGTAAAATAAGTCAGGGACTTGGTGCATAATGCCTTGCTATTTAACATTTCTTATCAGCAACTTGGAAAAAAGGCATAATAAGTTGGCGTGCTTATCAAATTCACCAATGATATCAAATGAGTAACAAGGTTAACATTGGATATATGAAATGAGGGAGCTGTGGCTAGATAGCAGTTTATCTAAAACCAATCTAGGCTGTCTTCGTGGACTACAACTTTAGCATAAGTGTGTATACTTATTCTTTGTCAATCAAAAAAAAAACCAACTAATAATACTCTTAGATTGCCTTAAGAGAAGTAGCATCATGAAGTTATAACAGAATGTCCCTTCTTTTAATCAGTTTGCTGTCCCAGTTTTGTATTTGCGTCCATGGTACCCAGTCTATAATAGGTGCTTCTGGATTGATTGATGATTAGATAATACGTAGTCTGTTGTATGCTCTGGATGCTACATTTTAGGAAGGAAACCGGTAAGCTGGAAAGTATTAGAAGGGAGAATTGTAAAGGACTTTGAGGTCACGCCATGAAAGGATTCGTTGAAAGAACCTGAGATATTTACAGTAGCCTAGAGGGAAAAAAAGATAGGGAAAGTGACATAAAAGCTATGTTGGAGGTTAGTAGGAGTCAAAAGAAGGGGAATTTGCATTGCACTGTGCATCAGATACAACACTGACTAGTCGCATCAGGAACCCGTAATCTGTAAGACCTCAGACCCCTAAGAGTTGGATCTCATTACAGGAGGTGGAACATTTGAACTTCTATGGAAGCTATTCTCGCCAGAATGAGACATTGTCAAATTGAAGAGATAGAGGATGGAAGAAAAGCAGGGTGAAGGAAGATCAGGGAGGGCCTGATTCTTGGAGCCAATTAGAATTAGAACAGAGCAGAGTAGAAGAGAAGCTGCTGACCTGGAAAGAAACAAACTTGTTAAAACTTTTGCTGTTTCCCTAGTTTGAAGACAAAAATCTGGATAAAAGAGCCCCATATTTGGATTGATCTGGGTAAGAGGAGACTAGGAATTTGTTTATTTGGGAAGTAGTTATTGAGGTTTCTAATGTCGGTTTCATCTTCCTTTTCTGATATGTTTTTAAAATTGTGACTTGTCTAGATTTTTTTGTTAACAAGTTGATAACTTTAGAGTGCTCCATTTTCACAGTGGGGTAGGGAGTTCAGCCGTAATTAAGGTAAACTGCCTTATATTGAATCCTGTAATCCATGGGAACTCCATACTATCTGTTTTACCCTCTGAGGACAAGCTAAACTAGAAAAAATGGGTTAGGGGCAGCTAGGTGGCACAGTGGATAGAGCTCTGGCCTTGGAGTTAGGAGGACCTGAGTTCAAATCTAGCCTTAGACACCTGACACTTCCTAGCTATGTGACCCTGGGCAAGTCACTTAACCCAGATTGCCTCACCAAAAAGCAAAAAACAAAGAAACAAATAAAAGAAACAGTGGGTTAAAGTTGCAAAGTTTCTCTGAAACTGTTCCCTTCATCATTTCTTCATAGTTGAGGAGAGGAGTCTTCCATTACATTCATATACCATAATTTGTTCTTCTCGTACCCAGTTGATGGGCACTCTCTTAATTTCCAGTGCTTTGTCATGCCAGAAGAAGCTATAAAATATTTTTGTTCATGTGTGTTCTTTTCTTCTTTGATCTCTTTAAGATATAGGCTTGGTGGTGTTATCAGTGAATCAAAGGGTATTTATAACTTTAAGAGCATAGTTCCAAATTGCTCTCTATAATGGTTGGACTAGTTCTCAGTTCCACCAACAGTACGTTCTTTTCCCACAGCCGTTCCATCGTTGGTCATTTTTCTTTTTTGTTAACTTTGCCAATATGATGGGTATGAGGCAGAACCCCAGAGTTGTTTTAATTTCTCTAATAGTGATTTAGAGCATTTTTATATGGGTATTGATAGCTCGGATTTTTTTTAAAGTACCCGGTTAGATTTTTTAAAAGTACATGTTTATATTCTTTGACCACTTATCAATTGGGAAGTAGTTCTTCTTCTTATAAATTTGAATCAGTTCTTTATAGATCTTAGAAATGAGATCTTTGTCAGAGAAACTTGCTGTAAAGTTTTGGGGTTTCCCCCCCTAAATTTACCTGCCTCTTTTCTAATTTTCACTTGTTTGTACAGAAACTAAATTTCATATAATCAAAATTGTCCATTTTACCTTCTGTGAGCTTCTCTATCCCTTGTTTGGTCATGAATTTTTTTTTCCTGTCCACAGGTTATTTCTTCCTTGCTCTTCTAATTTGTTTATGGTGTCATCCTTTAGTCTTAAGTCATGTACCTGTTTATAGCTCATCTTGTTATATGGTGGGAATTGTTGGTCTAAGCCTCGTTTCTACCAGATTGCTTTCCAATTTTCCCAAAATTTTTGGTTGAATTGATGAGTTCTTAGCCTAATAGTTGGAATCTTTAAGTTTATCAAACAGTAGCCTACTATGCCTTTTTTGAAAAAAAAATTCTGTATATTGTGTGCCTTATATTTGGAACGGTCTTAGCCCAGTACCCGTAATGTAATAGGTGCTATAAAAATGTTGTTATTGTTGTTATTATTAACCTGTGCCATTGATCAGTCTATTTCTTATCAGTACCAGTACTTTCTTTTTTTGCTTTTTGATGAGGCAGTTGGAGTTAAGTGACTTGTCCAGGGTCACACAGCTAGTAAAGGTCAAATGTCTGAGGTCAGATTTGAACTCAGGTCCTACTGACTCCAAGGCCAGAGCTCTATCTACTTTGCCACCCAGCTGCCCTCAGTACCAAGTCGTTTTGAAGATTACTGTTTTTTGTAGTGTAGTTTGACCTTTGATCAGGTGGTTTTGAGACTTTGAGAATGAGAGGAAATGGAGCTCATAGGAGACAGTCTCCTTTTTCTGAGTAAAGGGCAAGGTCCTCTCGGAGATCAATCAACAAACATTGATTAAGTACCTACTCTTTGCTAGCCCATGTTCTAGACAAAAGACAAATCAAAATAGTTTTTGTCCTCAAGAAGCTTAACATTTTATGTGGGAAAACATACAAGGTAGTTAAATAAAAGTGTTAGTGTTGGGGATGAGACACCTCAGGAAAGGGATTGGATAGAAAATGGTACACACTGCCTTTCACCTGAGCCACGATCTGAGGCTTGAAGAAGGTTATCCTATGAGGTGGAGAGGAGGACAGTATGGAACATTCTAGGCATGGGGAGCAGCCATTTGAAAGAAGCACAGAGTGTCAAGGGCCAGGAACAAGATAGGCGATTTTACTAGAACATGGACTTTGGGAAGGGGAATAATGTGTAATGAGGCTGCAGAGATACATTGGGACCAAACTGTTTGTTGTTGTTTAGTTGTTTTTCAGTCACGTCCATCTCTTCGTGACCCCTTTTGGGGTTTTCTTGGCAAAGATACTGGAATGGTTTGCCATTTCCTTCTCCAGCTCATTTTACAGATGGGGAAACTGAGGCAAACAGTTAAATGATTTGTCCGGGGTCACACAGCTAACTGAGTGTTTGAGACCAGCTTTGAACTTGCAAAGATGAGTCTTCCTAACTCCAGGCCTAGTGCCCTATCCACTGTGCCACCTAGCTGCCCCCAGAAGTAAGCTGTAAATGGCATTAAAAACTAAACAGAAGAGTTTGCATTTTGTCCTAGAGGCAATAAGGAGCTACTGGGGTTTGAGTAAGTAGCCTTCTAGTCTCAAAGGACTGAAGGAAATGGTATGGGAGGGAGAAGAAGAGCAAAGATTTGGGAAAGACTTGGTAGAGTGTGGGATAGAGAATCATTGAGGATAAAAGGATTTTCTTGCTGTTGCAAAAGCCCAAATGAGATTAGAGAATAAATTTGTAGTGGACCTAGTTGGCCTGGTTGAGAGATTTCCTCCAGCTGTAATCACCAGCACCTGAGTAGGAGGCAAGGAGAGAGATGGTTGAGGTTTGACAATGTAGAGTTAAACTAGTTAACTGTAGAGTTGAGAATGGAAAGGAAGGAGAGGGTGGTGGATTGAGAGAAACTAAAGGATTCATCCCAACACAGACAAAGAATAGGTTTAGGACGGATAAGTCATAGGGAGAGATGGAATGCTAGGAGGTTATGACATAATAAAGGGCTTTCTGAGTTTTGATCTTGGAGATTGAATACTTTTGGTATTCTATCTCATTTGAATACCTCTATGCCCCTTTATGATGTTAGAATTCTAACGGGATCCTTTTTAGTCCCCTTCCTCCCTTTAAAATATAAACAGTTCATCCCTATAGAGTCCTTTCCAATTATTACTTGTATTTATTTTATTTTTCTCAACTCCTGCATTTATATTTCACAGTTCCTTTCCAGCTTTTTTTTTATCAAGAACATTTGAAAGTTCTCAATTTCATTGACGATCCAATTTTTTTCTTACAGATTATATTTAGTTTCTTTTGGCAAGGTACTCTTGGTTGTAGACTTTTATCTTTTGCGTTTTGGAATATCTCATTCCATGATATCTCCTTTTTTTTAGTAGAAGCCAGTAAATCTTGTATGATCCTGACTGTGGTTTCTCAATATGTGTTATTTTTTCTTTTATCTAGAAGCTCTTAATTTTGGCAATAACATTCCTGAGAGTTTTTATTCTGGGGGTTCCTTTCAGGAAATAATCAATGGAGTCTTTCTATTTTCATATTATCTTCATGTAACAGTATGTCTAGGCAGTTTTCTTTAATGATTTCTTCAAATGTGATATCCAGATTGTTTTTTTGTCCTTGTTGTTGTTAACAGATTGCAGGTAGTCCATGGTTCTTAGTTGTTTTTGTCTCTTCATTTGTTTTCTAGGTAATTTGTTTTTGATTTGAGACACTTTACATTTTCCTCTATTTTCTCAATCTTTCAACTTTGTTTTTTAATCATTCTTGTGGTCTTCTCAAATCATAACTTCATTTTGGTCTATTCTAACTTTTAGGGAGTTTGTTAGCAAAGCACTTGGCAAAGTTCTTAAAGGCTTTTTCACTCATTCAAGGAAGAAAATGGGAAGCTTAGGAGATGATAATTGAACTCATCAGAGCTGATGGGATCACCAGTTGAGACAGTATAAAAGCAGGGGTTCTTATCCTGGGGTATGTAAACCTGGTTTTTAAAAATTATTTTGATAGTTGTGTTTTGGTATAATTTCTTTCCTTTGTAATCTTAGGTGTTTTATATTATACATTTTAAAAAGGATTAGTGCTGGGCATGGTGATACATGTCTATAATTCCAGCTCCCAGGGAGGCTGAGGCTGACAGATCTGTTGAGCTCAGGAATTCTGAGCTTCAGAGGGCCCAGTTGACCCAGTGTCCTTACTAAGTTTGGCATCAATATACTGAGCCCCTGAGAATGAAAGGCAACCAGGTTGCCTGAGAAGGAGTAAACCAGCCCAGGTTGGAAAAGGAGCAAGTCAAAGCTCATGTGTTAATCAGTTAGCAGTATCATGCCCAAGAATAGCTCTTGCATTTCTAGTCAGAGTGAGATAGGGAGACTCGATCTTTAGGGGAAAAAATTAATAATATTTTTTGAAAGGATGAGTCTGCAGGCTTTGCTAGACTGCTATAATGACAAAAAGTATAGAAGAGAGTCCAGGTCAAGGCCTTGGAGGACAATTATAGTTAGTAGGTATGGTGCGGATGAAGGTCCAGCAAAGGAAACTGATAAGGAGTGGTCAGACAGGTAGGACAACCAGGAAAGATCGATGTCACAACCTAGAGAGGAGAGAGTATCCTGGAGAAGAAAGTGATCATAGAGGTCGAGAAGAATGAGAACTAAGAAAAATCCATTAGATTTGGCAATTAAGAGATCATTGGTAACTTTGGGGAGAGCAGTTTGAATTGAAACCAGACTGCAGAGAGTTTAGAAGAGAGTGAGGAAGGCACTTGAGTACCTCTCAGTAGACATCTTTCTCAAGGTCTTTATCCACAAAGCGAGACATTGAGGACAGTAGTTAATGGGGAAGTTCCCTGTATCTAGCCTCCTAAAACAAGTAAGTTAACTTGGGAAGGCTTTGCTTAAAGAACTTTTAGTCCAAGTGAGTTAGGCTTCTTGTAGCAAATGTTCATCAGATGATTTTCTTTTTACATAGTGCCCTTGGACACTCTCTTCCATGAGAAGCCCATGGTGATCGTTCCTGGAGCCTTTACATACATGAACTAGCTTTTATATTTAGATTTCATTAGGTTGTCTTGGTGCAGGGGCAAAATGATTACTTCAGGGAAGGTACTGAGAATCTAGTCTCACAATTTACCCTTCCTCATATAGGTGTCTTTGAAAGTCCGAGTTAGCATGGGCCTTATCAAACACCTGAAAGTTTCTACCCAATAAATCAAACCATTTCAGTAGTCTGAGCTGTGGCATGTTTTGCAGGAGGAATTGTTGGTGGAACATAGGCCTTGTCATACCTTTGTTCCCAGGCCATGGAATTGTTGTGGTGAAACTGGGCTATATTTATCTGTCTTGAGCAGCCAGGGCTTTGATTTGTCATGTGAAAGGAAACTCTGAAGCCGTCCCCACAGCCTCAGTCACTCACACCCCATGGCCCTATTTAGCTTGCTTAGGCAGAGCTTAATTCTGTGCTTCCCTGAAAACATACAATCACTGGACTATCTTTAGATGGGTTGTGGTGTAACTTCACCCTAGAGGAGACAGGACATTACAGCTGGTTTACATTTTCCCGTACAAAACATACACTGGCTTTGAGATTAGGCACACCACTTTGTCACGTCTCTGGAACACTACTCAGCTCTTTTTGTTGAGATAATTTTCCTGATTTTTATTTATTTATTTTTTTTGGTGGGGCAATTCAAAGACAGATTCTGAATAGGTTCATAGATCAGATAGTTGGCATGTACATGAGAAAGGAGTAGTGTGGCAATATTGGAATTTGATATGGTAAATATCCAGGTGTATCTGTGCTACCTTTGTAAGCCACCTTTACTTTCTCCCCAAAGCCTGTGCTATTTTCCTATTGATGCCATTTCCCTGTTTTCCACCCCTTTCCACTTTCATTTAATCTCTTCCTCCTCTTTTAACTTAAAACTCTAGACAATTTAGTTCACATAAGCAGGATGTGGGAATTCTCTCCTATGATAAAAGTATGTGTTCCATTAATAGAAGGTTTTCACATTTTTTCAATTCAGCTGTTGTTCAGGCAGGTTGTGAAGTCCTTCCTACAACTATCTTCTCTTTTCTGTCCATCCACTTGCTACTCATAGAGCTAAGTTGACCGGTCTGGGAGTAGATGTTGATGTCACTTCTAAGCTTGTAAACTTCTCCAAGAACAGAAAAAATCACAGTATAGGGAAGCATGCCGGGCCATGTTCTTCCACCCACCTGTTCTCTTCATTGCCTACCAGCTTTTCTACCTTTGCGCCTCTACATCAGAACTGCTGTAATTCTAAGGGGAGATGGTAGAAATGTAGCTTTTTTGTCCTTGTGGAGATACTTTCTGAATGTGAGTCTATCCGCAGGCAGTAAGGAGGAAAACAGTCATTGCTTAGACTCACCTATAGATTACTAGATTCAGTTGCCTCACTGTATGGTTTATTCATTCTACTGATCAACATCTCTGTTTTTAACAGGAACCAAATCCTTTCTTTTTAAAACGAGATACTATTTTCTCTTCTTGGCTTGTCTCATGTTTTGATTTTGTTTTAATATTTCCTGTTGTCTCATAGAGTCATTAACTTCTTTTTTGTTTGTCTGTTTTGGGGTTTGTTTTTTTGGGGTTTTTTTTTTTTTTGCTTTTTTAGGCAGTTAGGATTAAGTGACTTGCCCAGGGTCATACAGCTAGTAAGTTTCAAGCGTTTGGTCTGAGGTCGGATTTGAACTCAGGTACTCCTGACTTCAGGGCCGGTGCTCTGTCCACTGCACCACCTAGCTGCCCCGAGTCATTAACTTCTAATTAGTCCTTTCAGATATTTAAAAGTGTTCCTCCGGTAAGGTTTTGTGCCTTTTGTGCCAAGCTATTAATTCTCCTTCCAAGTCTTTCCTCCAAATCTCGCTTCTTTTCCAGTTCTTTCCTCTAGCACCTTCATTTCGTTTGTAAAATCATTTAACTTTTCTTTTTTAGCCTTTGCTTTACTTCCTCCAGGAATTCTAGTTGACCTTGTGGGCAATATTTTAATTTGAGGCTTTTCTCGTGGGTGATTTGTAGTCATTCTCTTTTTTCTGGATTTGTGTGATGGATGTCCTTTTATCCAGTCTTTCTTTGTTTGTTTGTTTACTCATTCTTCCAGCCTTACTGTGTTAGGGCCAGGCTCTGTGAACTTCTGGAGAGAATGTCTAAGCAGCAATTCCTGCTGCTGCTTTCTCTGGGTATTGGATGCTATGTTCTTTAGGGTATCTCAAGAGTGGCTCAAGCCTGGGACCTGCTAATATTCAGTGCCCCCAAAAGTGGTCTAATCTAGGATGAAATCTCATTGTTCCTTTACTTCTTGGTCTGAGCTTTTCAAGCTCCTGACCCCAGTTTGGGTCGGGACAACTGAACCGCAGGCTTGCTCCTGCTGGTGCTCCACTAGACTTTTCCTCTCTTTTCAGCTATTTGGAAAGCTCTGTAGGTTTAAAAGAACTGAACTGCAGGTTCCCTTTGGTCTCTGCTGTCTGCCGTGGTTACTTAGCTGCAGGCCTCAGACCAGGCTGGGAGCTGAATCAGAGTCCCTGCTCCAAGGTCATAGTGACACGGCTGCCTCTTGTCCCTGCTCCTCGCCCAGTTCAGGCATACAATCCTTCCATGCCGCCCCTGCATGCAGATACCTTTCTCAGTCTTACTGACCTGGTGGTGGGACTAAAACAACAGGGCTGCTCTTTGGTGCCTGTTTCTGCTCCCAGAACAACTTTAAGCCCATCTCGGCTGGATCTTTGACCCCTTTTTGCTCTTGTACACATCCGTGGGTCTCCTTTGAGGCCTGAACTGGCACCTTCCTGGCTAGACTGTCCCCAGTGCCCACAGACCTCTGATTCCTTATGCTGACCTGGCCTGGAAGAATGACTCACTCCTTGAATTTCCCTGTCACTACTCAGTCTTATGATTTTTTTTAGGTCTGTGTTTGAGTACTTGGCGGGGAGAGCTGGGCTTTACTGCTTTCTCCTGCTTTGCCATATTTGCTGGTTTTCATTTATGATGAAAAGAATACAGAAAGTATGTGACTTATTTTTTTGAAGTGATCTGAAGTAAGTTGGTTATTATATACTTTTCTTTCTGTTGTTGTTTTGGGGTTTTTTTGTATTATATGCTTTTCAAGAAAGCAACTTTGAGCTCCCAGGGGAATTTGTTCATCTTGTTTCAGTTTACTTAAGATTATTTTTTCCTTTGTTTGGGCCCTGGGAGTTTTTTACATCAAATCAGATTGTGTCTAAAAAGAATGGTAATTAATCCACAAATATTTATTATAGCTAGTATGTGCCAGCCACTGGAGGTACAAAGCAAAAATGATACAATCTTGACCCTCAAGGGGCTTACATTCTGTCTGGGGAGACATGTACCCATGTAATTTCAGAGAGACAGGTGGTTTAGCAGCTGGAAGAATTAGGAAAGGGCACAAGACCCAAGCCCTGTCTTCACAACTAAACTCAATTGTTATAAGAAAGGCCAGAGGTTGATGTGGCATTCATTCTGTGACTGGAGGATGGCAATCCTTAGAATATCATTGCCTGACACTTTGCTATCAGCATTATTTTGTCTAAGTTAGGGAAATTGTTTTAGTGACTCTTTTGAAAGGGAACTTGATTGACACCAAATAAGGCAGGTTTTGTTGAGTGAATATCGGGCTCTTCAGTCCTGTAACACCAGTAAGACACCAAATTTGGTGCTTCTCTGACTTAGCATGCTTACAAAAGAATTCAGATTATCAAGATGTACCCACGTACGTCTTAATACTTTTGGTGGCACTTTTCTTCTAATGGATGTTTCCAAGGACATTTCTGAAAGGGGTTACTTTATTTGCATTTGGCAAAATAATATGCAGTGTGTGGAATTTTCTTTTTTCTTTTTTTAATTTTATAAGTCCAGGAGACACTTCCTATGTGTAGTGATCCTCTGTCACAAGTTGCCCACAAGGGACTATCCTTCCAGGGCCATTCTTGTTCCTAGGTCAAACCTTTCTCACCAGTTTCCAGCATTTCAACTTAATCAGCTTGGGAAGTATCTGATAGCTCCTTTGGGAAAGTATAGGAGCACAGTATTTTTTTTTTCCTTAAATTCTGAACTTAACACCAAATAAAATTAGTTTTTCCGTATTCGGTAAGACAGGGGGGAAAAAGAATGTATATAAAGAACTGTAGATCTTTGTTACATGCAGCTCGATTTTTTTAATTAATTAATTTATTTTTGGTTTTCCAACAATCACTTCCATAAGCTTTTGAGTTTTAAATTTTCTCCCACTCCCTCTACACCTCTCTCTCCAAGATGGCATGCAGTCTGATATAGGCTCTACATATACATTTCTATTAAACATATTTTCACATGAATCATGTTGTAAAGAAGAATTAGAACCAATAGGAGGAACCACAAAGAAAAAAAAAGAAACAAAACAAAACAGAAGGGGGAAAAAAAGAGCAAATAGTATGCTTTGATCTACATTGAAACTCCATAGTTCTTTCTCTGCATATGGATAGCATTTTCCATCATGAGACTTTTGGAGATGTCTTGGATCCTTGCATTGCTAAGAAGAGTTAAGTCTAGTAAAGTTAGTCATCACACAACATGGTTGTTACTGTGTACAGCGTTCTCCTGGTTCTGCTCACTTCACTCAGCATCAGACCATACACGGTCTTTCCAGGTTTTTCTGAAGTCTGCTTGCTCATCATTTCTCATAGCACGACAGTATTCCATTACATTCATATACCAGAACTTGTTCAGCCATTCCTCAATTGATGGGCATCCCCTCAATTTCCAATTCTTTGTCACCACAGAAAGAGCTGCTATGAATATTTTTGTACATGTGGGTCCTTTTCCCATTTGTTTGATCTCTTTGGGATATAGCCCTAGAAGTGCTATTGCTGGACCAAAGGGTATGCACATTTTTGTAGCCCTTTGCGCATAGTTCCAAATTGCTCTCAAAAATGGTTGGATTAGTTCACAACTCCACCAACAATGCATTAGTGTTCCAATTTTCCCACATCTTCTCTAGCATTTGTCATTTTCCTGTTTTGTTAGCCAATTTGATAGATGTGATGTGGTACCTCAGAATTGTTTTGATTTGCATTTCCAATTTGATAGATGTGATGTGGTACCTCAGAATTGTTTTGATTTGCATTTCTGTAATCAATAGTAATTTAGACCATTTTTTAATATGACTATAGATAGCAGCTCTAGTTTTTTAAAAGTATATTCAACATGTAACTTTAAAGGTGTCCTGCTTATCTGTGATTCTTTTTGTTTTATTCTGTGCATTAAAAAGAAAACCCCACAATACCGAAGTTACCTTCTTTTTTTTTTTTACCTCTTTTCTTTTCCTACCCTCTCCCTAGGCCTTTTTTTCCTCCCATCTTAACCCCAAATGGAGGGAGCCAAGAGAGGAAGAAAGAAAAACAAATCCTTTGTAACAAATATACATAGTCAGGAAAAACTAATTCCTATGTTGTCTATTTCTGAAAACATGCCTTATTCTGCATCTTGAGTCTATCACCTCTCTGTCAGCAAGGTGGCAGGTTTCCTTGTTGCTCATTTGTGATCATGGTCGGTCATTCAGAGTTCTTAAGTCTTTCAGAGTCGTTTTTCTCTATAATATGGTCATTATTCTATAAGCTGTTCTGATTCTGCTCACTTGACTCTGCATCAATTTATGCAAGCCTTCCCAGGCTTCTCTGAAATTGCCTATTTTGTCATTTTTTTATGGCACAGTAATTTTCATTACATATAATTTGTTCAGGATTCCTCATTTGATAGGCAGCCCTTCATCCCTTAATTTCCAGTTCTTTTCCACAACAACAATAACAAAAGAAAACTGAAATATATCTTATTTATATTTCTACATAAAGGTCTTTTTCCTTTTTCTTTAAACCCTTTGAAGTATAGGCCTAGTAGTGATATTTCACTGGGACAAGGAGTATGCAGTTTAGTGTTTTGTTTTGTTTTTAAGCATAGTTCTGAATGAGTACAGTACTTACTCACGGAGCACTGTGGGCCAAAGTGGCCCCTTACTGTAGTCTCCCTGAGTGTGTATGGGGGGGGGGGAAGGAAGAGAGAGAGATCTATTTTCTTTTCCTCCTACCTTCCCTCTTCCCAACAGGGGGGAAAACCCTTATAGCAAGTATGTATATCCAAGCAAAACCAATTCCTATACTGGCCATGTCCAAAAATATATGTCTGTTTCTGCTTCTTGAATAAATCTCTTTATCAGAAACTGAGTATCATACCTAATCATCAGCCCTTTGTTGGTCGCAGTATTGATCAGAGTTACGTTTTTCGAAGTTATCTTTGTGATGTTGTTATAGTATCAGTTCTGTAGGTTCTTCTCACTTGACTCTGCATCAATGCATAAATTCTTTCTCTTTTCCTAATTTCTTATGACATAATAGTAGTCATTCATTTATAATTTGTTCAGACATTCCCCATCTGAGAGGTTCCTCCTCAATTTCTGGTTCTTTGATATTTCAAAAAAAGCTGCTATAAATAGTTTTATGCATAGAGGCCTTTTCTTTTTTTTTTTTAAATCTCTTTGGCATTGTGTGATATACTTTGTTCCTTGCTGCCCTAATAGTCTTCATTGAAAATACTGAATGCTGGGGCAGCTAGGTGGTGCAGTTGATAGAGCACCGGCCCGGGAGTCAGGAGGACCTGAGTTCAAATCCGTGCTCAGACACATAATAATATTTCCTAACTGTGTGACTCTGGGCAAGTTACTTAACCCCAATTGCCTCACTAAAAAAAAAAAGTACTGAATGACATTGAGATTTCAGCAGAAGCAAAGAAGCCTATGGAAGAAAATACTTAATCTTCTTCACAGATTCAGGAGTGGCCTTGTCCTGGTAAACTTTCTGTCCCCTCCTGTCTGTTAGATTTAATCATGAAAGCATCGTTCTAGACTAAAGGACATTTTTACACCCAAACCTTTTTTTATTGTATTGGAATCAGTGTTCATTATACCCATCTGCTAAAATTAGTTTTGTGGGGGCAGCTAGGTGGCACAGTGGATAGAGCACTGGCCGTGGATTCAGGAGGACCTGAGTTCAAATCTGCCCTCAGATGCATAACACTTACTAGCTGTGTGACCCCGGGCAAGTCACTTAACCCCAATTGCCTAGCCAAAAAAAAAAAATTAGTTTTGTGTTATAATGCTGCAAACAGTTCCCCTGCTGTGGGGGACAGCACTGGGAGGGGAAGAAAGGGTAGATTTGTTTGTAGGTGTTGTACTTTGCTAGATCAGTAACATTCATAGCTCATCCCTGCTGATCTTTATGTATAACAAAGCTAGATCGATGACTGACTTCCTCTTCCCCCTCATCTTTGATCTATTTGTAAAGTAATATACTATTGATGTCTGAATATTTTATTTAACCAGTAGAGTTAGCTGGAGTAATTTTGTATTTTTTTTAAAGTGATATGGATAGTTTTACTTTCTTTTAGAAAGAAGTTCATAGCTTTTTCAATTTTTCACAAATTTGATTTCTTCAGTATGTTTTTTTTCCATGTAGAGCCCAACTCCTCCATAATTTAGATGATCTTTGAGAGGAATTGTAGCTAAAACAATCACTCTGCGGTCAACTTAGCGATGAGGCTCTCTGAACTTAGCCAGGCAGGTCTTTAGACAAGTCTATACTCAACCTTTCCAACTTGATATAGGGCCTGCTAGAGCTTATGCACTGCCTTTGAAAATTCAGGGTCACTGCCACGCAGTGAGCCATCAGGGAGACTTTTAGTCTGTAAACTTGCTAGATATCTGTAGCCATCCAGGTTCTGGGAATGGAGCAAGGGCCGTGTGTTAGTTATATTAAATCACAACCTGTAGTTTGGGAAAGGGCTTATCTTGGTTTTTGTGAGGTAGGTGGTTGTATAGCAGCAATGAGCATTTTGTTGATCAAAACTCATAGTTTTCCCACTCATTTCTTTCTAAAGGCCTTGCTGCCTTTTTTTTTTTAATGAAAATTTGAATGCCCAATACACTTACCACCTATCCAAAATACCTACCATACTTAGGGTCATATAATTATGTTTTTAGCCCTAGAAGAGACCTTAGAGGCTGTCTAGTTTAACTACCTTGTTTTTACAAATAAGGAAACTGAGGCCTAGAGTAGTTAGGTGATGCTTTTTACAAAAAAGTATGAGACCAGGATAAATATGAAAGAACTAGGTTTGGACATTATCCCATTAAAATTATTGGGTTTTTTTCCCCCAAATAACTGCTCATTTCTGGGAAAGAATTATTTTCTTCTCTCCTACCTTATGTTGGTTGGGTATAGTAGGTAGACAATATGGTTAATAGAAAAACCATGGCCTAAACTTTTCTGTGCATTGTCTGCCAAGCTGGTATAATACCTATATTACCTATTTCACCAGAGTCCATTGTGAGAATTAAGTAAGTTAACATAAATGAAAGCACATTTAAAAGGATAAAATGCTGTTTGGATACTGAATGAGGAAATAGGGAAAGATAAGCATGAGCTGACCCAAAGGTAGTTTCTGAATTGGATCAATGTTCAGGGAATCCGAAAGAGAAGGAAGGTCTAAGCCACAATTTGGTCTTTTGATTTAGAATACTATGCATAGTTTCAACTGTATGTATCTTTGTCCAGGAAGGGACTAAATGAAAATAGAAACAACTAGTGATTTTGACCCAATAGCAAACTTCCCCAAGAATTTATAAGAGTCTTTCTGGATGATAAAAATGACTGGAAATTTTCTCTGGTATCTTCTTGGGATATAACTTTTAAAAGAAATTCTTTGTATGGACTCCTTCCAGAAAAGACTTTAATCATCATGTAGAAAAGGAAATTACAGAAGTGAAAGAGAGTGAGACGGGTTGTTAGTAACCTGACTGGGAAGTAGTAAAGGTTGGTGTTACTGGAATTATCTGTCCTAGAACAACAGGAATTCTTGAGTACAGGATGGGGAATTAGCAGAATTCAAACATTATATGCTAACTTGCTGAATTTGGCTCCTGACTGCCTTCTCCATTTCACATGTCCAAGTATATATCCTAAACCATTTTCATAAATGATTTGCCTGTATTGAATGAGAGGCTCCTTTTAGGAAAGAAAATCAAGGCCTTAATCCAGAAGACAACTTCAGGGAATTTATATCCCATCAAGTGGTGGGCCATGTAGCTCATGAGCTCTATATAAGAAGTCAGCTTCTCAGGCTCTGGTTAAAAGCCTAGCCTTCTCTTCCAGATTCTGTTAACTAATGAGATATAAGGTTCTTTGATATTTTCAAATCTTCATTGAATTCATAATGAGTTGCTTTGAAACATACTCCTAAAAATATACAGCTACCTTCAAGAATGGGCTGTTTCTGGACTTAAATAAACCATGTCTTTGGCTATCAGAATATTAATCTCTCATATTGCAAAAGAGTGGTATGACATATTCCATAATAATGATGCCAGCAAAATGCCAAGCATAATGGCTTATGCGTCGAAGACATTTAGTTAAATGTATGTGAATGAATGTGTAGATAAATAGATTTAAGAACTCTGCTAACACAGCAGTTTGGGAACTGCTGTTGTTTTTCTCCTGATGTGAAATACTGCATATACTATCAGACATGGTCAATCTGTTAGTTTTGCTTAATTTTTTCACCTCTTTGTCTTAAAATCATTGTTACAATAGATAATAGGAGAGGAGGAAGAGGCATATTTGAGAAACCAATGTGATGAAGCAACAACAAAATATCAATAAAAATGAAATTTTTTTAAATAGAAGAGATAGACTGCCAGTAACACTGCTGATGTCAACCTGTTCCCTTTTTCTCTACAAGCTCTTAAAATCTACCCCTCCTCTTTCTGCCTTTGTCTTAACTCTTTTGTATTAGAGAAGATCAAGCTCATTTGTTACCAGCTGCTTCATCTTCCTTGCCTTGCACCTCAAAATCTCTCTAAATCTGCACACCTGTCTCCTGAGTGGTTCTTCTTGCCAAGATTAGCTCTAGTCTCCTTCAGGAGGTTGTCCATGGTGTCACAGCTAAGAAGTGACAGAGCTGGGACAGTTTGAACCCAAGTCTTCTGACTCTTGAGTCCTTTCCAGAAAGACAGGTCTTGCCACCATCCTGATAAAAAGATGGAGGCTTCATTCAGGTTTATCACTGAAGCAACTAAGAAAAATGGTTAGAGTGTCCCGGAGGTTGCTATGTGGCTACAATGAAGTTTGGGAGAGGACTGTATTATCTGAAAGCATGAGCTGTTTGAGGTTTTGTTATTGTTTCAGATAGGCTTTTGAGTAAAGATGACAAGAATACGATTTTGGCAGAAGTAATAGGCAGCCAGGAGTTTCAACCTGAGACATCAGGGTTATGAAAGAAAAGGAACTATATTTATTAGATAGGTTTTCTTGATATGGAATTTTATTGTTTTGTATTGAATTCTGTCCTGTGTTCTGCGGTGTACATGGAAATGTTTTTTCCCCCTTTTTTCATTTTGTATTTAAGTTTAAAATGAATAAAAAATTTTAGAAAAAAAATAAAAGAAAGGAACAGTCAGCATGGGAGAGGAGCAGTCAGGGGGGTGTACTGTTCTCAAGATATAACTAGCTTTTAGTGAAAAGTGCTGTCCCTCAGCTGGTTTTGTTGCTTCATTTGTACAGGACAGCTTTGTGATGCTGACATCCTCATCTATGAGTGACAGCAGTAGTTTATGGACACAAATTTACTTCTCATCCCCGGACATCAGCCCCTTAAGCTCAATTAGATTGTAAACTCTCTGAGAGCTATGATTGCATGTTATATCTTCCTCGTGAGAGCTTGTAGACTTACACTTAGTAGCAGTAATAATAGATATTTAACTTGAGTCGTTGTCTCCTTTGGTGGGGTTGAGGGAGTAGCTGAAAAACCTCCATGTGATGTGTCCTGAGTCCTTGACTCTGATTAGACTGTAGTCACAAAGTAATTCTCTTGTTTGGTAAATGGGTGCAGCAGATATGCTAGATCATATGTAGCTGTATCTGCGTTGCTCAAAGCCTCTGATATCTAACACTTAAATTTTTACTGAAATGAGTTTCTTTCTTTGTCTAAAGAGGGAAAGGAGAGGGAAGACAGATCCAGTTCTCATCGATTCAGGGGTGGATTGAGTCTCTGGGGTCCTCTGGCTGCTTGGCCATCTTGTTGCTCCTTTAAAGCCATGTTAGAGGATATGTAGGAACAGGTGGTGAAGCTCAAAGCTTTTAGTTTGACTTCTTGTCAGCAGTTTTGAAGAAAAGATGTAATGAGAGAGTAGGTGGAATGCTGTGATTTAAATAATAATTTCAGCTGTCTATGCTGTACTGTCCTCTCCACCTTCCTCCTGCTATCTTTTTTGTCCTGAGTAACTCAAGGGGTGGGTTGGGGTATGCGTGAGGGGGCCAACAATAAAATACCTTCAAATCATTAAAGCAGTATTGTGAGAGAAATTATTTATTGTGTTGCTGCACAGAAGTAGGCCTGATGGTTAAAAGCTGAAGGGGGGAGTTGTGGGTGCCTGTGCATAGATTCAGTAGATAAAAGAAGTTCCTAACAATTAGAATGGTCCCAAATTGGAATTGGCTGCTTTGCTATCTCGTGAATTCACAGTCCCTGGAAATATTAAAGCAGAGGCTGGGCAGCTTCTTTGTAGGAGAGCTATAGTCAGGATTTCAGGCAGGCGTTTGAACTTAATCAGCACTCATAGAGTTACAGCTCTACAAACATTTCTAAGGTTCATCGTTCGTAGGTCTCAGAAATGTGAAGGCAAAAATGATGGTCCTTTATGCATATGCTTCTAGGACTGGGAGTACATGCATATAGGTAAGAAAATGCAAGGTAATTTGAGGAGGAAGACGGTGTTAACTAGAGGCATAAGAGGTTTCCCAAAGGAGGTATCACCTGAGGGGGAAATAGCCTTGAGGGAAAATAGGGATTCTGCTCCTTAGAGATGAGAGAGCTACTTCAGGTTTGGGGGATGGTTTGTTCAGATGCACAGAGGAGAGAGGAGGTGTGTTGAATGTGTTGGATTTGGGGAACAGCTCTATTAGCCTATTTCGGTGGAAATATAGAGCTTGCAAAGGTGAATCCTATGAAATGTCTGGAAAGGTAGGATGGAGCAGATTGAAGGAACTTGTTTGTAATGCTGAGCTAAGAAGCCTGTGCTTTTATCTGTGAGGCAATAGGAAACCATTGTGTTTCTGCAGCAGAGTGACATGGTTGAGCTTACGCCTTAGGAAGATTATTTTAGATGCTGTAAGGAAGAAACGCTTGAATAAAGCATTTTTGGTACCATAATACTAGCTAATACTAATTACTGTTAATATATTTTAATACTAGCTAATACTAACACTAATACTAATGTAACAGTTGGTATTAATACTAATAACAGTATTTATTTTGTGCTTTAAGGTTTGCAAAGCACTTTACAACTATTATCTCATTTTATCCTTACAACAATCCTGGAAAGTAAGTGCTGTTATTATCTTCATTTTACAGACGGGAAAACTCAGGTAAACAGAGGGTGCCCAAGGTCACACAGCTGGTAAATATCTGAGGTCAGATTTGAACCTGAGACTCACTGACTCTAGGCCTAGCACTCTCTCTACTCTGCTATTTGTTGACTTTTCATGGACCATAGCACTCCAGTACTATCCATGGGGCTTTCTTGGAAAAGATACTGGAGTGGATTACCATTTCCTTCTCTAGTAGATTAAGGCAAACAGAAGTTAAATGACTTGCTCAGGGTCACACAGCTAGTAAGTGTCTGAGGCCAGATTTGAAGTAAGGTCTTTTGATTCCAGGCCCAGCACTGGCCACCTAGCTGCTCACTATGCTACTTAGCCGCCTTCTATTAACAGTTTACTATGTGCAAAGCATTGTGCTAAGTGCTAGTGATACAAATAGAAAAATAAGACAGTCCCTGCTCTCAAGGAGCTTCTATTCTAATGGAGAGACATATAGAAAGTTGCAGCTATAAGTCAAGTGGATAGGTCCAGGGTCCTTGGGGTGTAGCAAGCAAAGCAGATGGTGATACCTTCTCTTAGACAGGAAGGAGAGAGAATGGAAACAGAAAAACCATTTAGAAGAATAGTGGAAGTCAGAGGTGAGTGTATGTACTAGTTACCATGATAAGTATGCCACCAAGAATGCCTTTATCCAAGTCACTAATAAAAAACTTAAACAGCATAGATTCCATGGGTATTCCACTGGGGTCTTCCTGCCATCTTGACTCTGAAGGATTAACCGCTACTATTGAGTCCCTCCATGCAACCTGTTGTGAATCCATCTGATGGTGTTATTTTCTAATCCTTACCTCTCAGTAATGATCACTTTTGACACTTGATCGAAAGCTTTGCTAAAATCAAGGTAAGCAATATGTTCAAGATATATACAACCTACTAGTTGTTTACTCTCATCTACTAGTTGAGTCTGTCATGACTTGGTCTTGATGAAGCAGTGTTGGCTTTTTGTAATTGTTACTTGCCTTTCATTCAACTATCTCTTTAATGATCCTTTCAGGAATTTTCCCAGAAATCAAAGTCAAGCCCACTGACCTATGTCTTTTGTTTACCTTCTGTTAGTTTTATTGTACCATCATAGGAGAGTACATTTTCCTTTCCCTTGACATCTTTCCCTCAGTTCTTCTTAGAAGCATTTCCTTTCTCATGGACTGAAATAACTGTAAGCTGGGATATTCTAAAACCTTAGGAGGCTTTTAAGAAGAGTCTGTGTTGAGGTGAAGATAGTCATCATTGTGGAACTTCAGTTGGAAAGCACAACTGTAATCCAGAGATTCCAGTCCAGAGAGATTCCAGCTTGGATGTGTGCTCCCTTAAAGATAAACAAAACTCTCCCCATTTATTCATAATTTTAATAGTCGAAATTAAGGCTTACATGAATTTGACTTGTAACAGAAGGTGGCCCCTCCTCATTTCATAGTTCGTAAATTGACCCAGTTTCATTTCACTGTACCAGTTAGAACCCTGTTTTTCCTAGAACTAGCTAATCTATCTCTCCCTGCTTCTCTCCCCCTCTCCACATAATCTCTGTATTCCCTTATCGTAAGAGAGTGATTAGTGATATATACCATAGCTCTCTGGCATTCTTTGATCCTTCCTGTTGTAAATGGAGAAAAGCTGCCTCTTTGAAAAGCTCTAGGCTTATGATAGCTTTATGACTTTTTCATTCAAGTTTTAAAAAGAGGTTAGAATTAGACATTTCACTGACCTTCCATTTTCTTCCTGGGGGGTTGGGTTGGGATACTGTAGTATAGCTTTATATGGTACAGATAATCTGAGTTTCTACCCTCTTATCCTTTGTGTGGGGGACAGATAATGTAAGACAACTTGGAGAGTCAAAACTATGCATTTTCTGGGTGGGTCTTTAACTCTAGCCTTCTTCAATACAGGAAATGGGGTACAGAAGTCTGTCCTGCCCTACAGAAAAATAGAAGGGGAAGGCGATAAGAGAAGGGGGGAAGAGATAGAAGGGAGGACAGACTGGGAGAAGGGATATTCAGAATGCATGCCATCTTGGGGTGGGGGGAGGGGTGAGATGGGGTGAAAATTTGGAACTCAAAATCTTGTGGAAGTAAATATTGAAAACTGAAAATAAATAAATTTATATAAAAAATTAAAAAAAAACATTAAAAAAAAACCCTCTAGACTTCTTCACCCCCATGAGATGTAGAGGTCATGCATGAATCTAGGCCAGGCTTATTTTAAATAAAGGCCCTTGGACTAGTGGATAATAAGGGAAAAGGACCTTCCTGGCTGGGGTATTACTTTAGATCAGTGGTTGTTTAAATGTAGTTTGGGGACCCCGGGGATCCCTGAGATCGTTCCAGGGGGTCCACAAGGTCAAAATTGTTTTTCTAATAATACTAAGATATTTTCTTTTCTTAGTATGAAAAGTATAGATAGCTATAATTCACATAAGCAAAGTTCTTTGAGGATCTTCAGAGACCTTTTGTTTATCTGGGTTTATAGCTTACCATTTAGAAATGAAAATATTTTAATATTATTTTAAAAAATAGTTTTGACTTTGTGGACTTCATGAGACCAAAAAGTTTGAGAACTGCTGCTCTAAACACTGGAGTGAGGTCTTTTTACGTACAGAAACAACTTCAGGATTCTCATTATAAGTGTCTTAGGCCTAAAGGATGATACTGGACATAGGTGCAATTGTCTTTGACAAGACTGCTATGAAGCATTGCTTTTGGACCATAATGTGTATGATAGAAGGACTTGCTGGAAAGTGAAGAGACCCTGAATTCTTAACATACTAGTGTGCTGTCCATTGCCTCTGTGATGCAGATAAGATGCTGTGATTTCCCCTCTGGTGTTGTGGGTTCTGCACTTGGGAAAGGAGATAATTAAGGTGCTGTGCATTTTTATGGTCTGTTGCCTTTCACTGAGCTATTATACAGTCATCATAATTAATACCCTTCGAGCCACAGCCTCTTCTTTGAGTCTTCAGAGGTCATGAAGGAGGAAGGAGCATTAATATCCTGGAGTACTGTGGATGGGCGTGCTTTAATTTGGGGGTATCTTATCAATTTTGATTGACCTTGGGTAGCCAGATAACTATGAAGGATTGGGCATCATTTGTCCTAACACTGACACCGCTGTTTAGTATGACCTTGGTGAATAAAAATCACTCATGCAGAGAGTATTTTCCCTGATAGGGGCCCTCCTGGGTGTCTGAATCACATGGAAACTCTAATATCTGGAAAGGGAAGAACAGACAGGCCTCCCAGTTTCTTATTGACTGCTGGCCTCCACTCCTGACAGATAGCTTCTGACAAGCTTCTCCCAACCCCATTTCTAAGAAATTTAGAAGATCAGGTGATTTTGAAAACTTTTGTAATTTCTGGGTCTGAGGTGGCCAAAGGCTAAGGTGCTGGCCTCCAAGGAAGAATGCAGACAGATAAGTGATGTAAGTATTGTTTTTGTTTGCCAGTGCTAACTTTCATGAAACTAGACTGATCTTTCCTCTATGCCTGAGAGGGCCGGTTCAAAATAGCAGTGATAGGGGCAGCTAGATGGTGCAGTGGATAGAGCTCTGGCCTTGGAGTCAGGAGGACTTGACTTGAAATATAGCCTCAGACGCTTGACAGTTACTAGCTGTGTGACCCTGGGCAAGTCACTTAACCCTGATTGTCTCACCAAAAAAAAAAAATAGCAGTGATAGAGACACCCTCTCCCCAACTCACTGTGTTGTGTTGAACTTAATGGAAACCTCTGCTCATTGCTATTTGAAGCAGCTATTTCTAGCACTAAGATGAGAATGGCTGTGCTTGTTCTTTGCCATTGCATTCAGATAAGCCTCTCCCAAGCAGTGTTCTTACAGACAGATCTTCCCAGATCTTGTTTTCCTCTGTTGTGTTGTTTTAAGAGGAATGTATTTGAACAGCATTAACATAGACCTTGCTTTTTCAGTTTTGGTTAATCTTCTCAGTCTTCATCACCACATCCTTTAGAACAGAGATTCTTAACTTGGTGACCATGGACTCTGAAGAGATTGGGTGGGGGAAAAAGTTATATCTTTATTTTACTAATACACTAGTTGAAATTTAGCATTTATTTCAACTATGAATATAGGCTTCACCTGTATTCTGAGAAGGGATCCATAGGTCCCATCAGACTGCCAAAAATGGTTTAAAACCTTGTGAAGGGAAAGTGGGTGGGGGGGGAAGTAGGATTGGGGGTAACAGGACACAGACTCATTTTTGGCTAATAAGATGATACCTGATTTTTTTTTTAATGTAAACTTGCAGTTGGGCATTTGATCAGTAAAAAGCACGAAACTCAGTATATATATTTTTAATGTTCTAGTTGTGATTCATGTGGATGAGTATTATCATTAAGATCAGTTAATATTAAGTGATTACTGGGTGGACAGCATTGAACTGAGTATTTTGCCCCTAAATATTTCACAGTCTAAAAGCAATTCAATTGTCTGGACTTAGGACCACTGCAGAGAATTTCTGGGAATGATCAGGGTATTAAGGAAGAGAAATGGTTACAGCTAGAAAGTGCTTTCTTCTTATTTTTTTAATATTTCTTTGATTTATTTTTATATCAATATCACTATCCACCCAGTGCCATGCCCTACCCCCCAAAAAATCCTCCTCTAAAACAAAGTCAAGCAAAAAAAGTTCAAAAATATGTTTTTAGTCCTTATCAGTCCGTATTTCTAGTCTATCACCTTTCTGCTTAGAGGTAAAAGACATACTTCATCATCTTAGTTTTGGAGTTTTGATTGATGGTTGCATTTATCAGAGTCCTTAAGTCTTCAGATGTTGTTTGCTTTTACAATACTGTGGTCATTGAATTGATGGCTCACTCCCTTCTTCCATCAGTTCATACCAAGTCTTCCCAGATTTCTCTAAATTCATCTTTCTTATTGTGTGGTAAGATTCTAACTATAATTTGGTCAGCCATTCCCATATTGATAAGCATCCACTTTGTTTCCAGTTCTTTGCTACCACAAAAGAGTTACTGCAAATATTTTTGTACGTATAGACCCTTTCCTCTCTTGATCTCTTTGCTGTGGTACTAATAGCTAGTACTGCTTTTGTTAGGTCAAAGAATATGCATAGTTTAATGATCTGGGGGGTATGGTTCCAGATTGCCTTCCAGAACGATTGGACCAATTCACAGCTCCATCAGCAGTGCATTAGCATGCTTCTACCTAGCCTTTTGGGTTGTTTGTTTGTTTGTTTTGTTTTTGCCTTATTTGCTAATATGTCCTACACATTTTACCTAATTTCAACTAGGTCCTCACTATTGAGTAGACAGTCCTTTTCCCTAATTGATTCTGGGTTGTACTCTTCACACCAGCTTTTCCAAACTTCTCTTTTTTTTTATCAGACATCCTATACTGTTCTTTTCCATCTTTTTTAGAGGATCACTCTTTCATTGTACTGTGAAAATAAAGACCATTTGTCCTGAGCACCCTTTTCTCCCTCTTCTTAATCTCCACATCCCTCTTCTTGATCTCCCATTCTTCCCCAAGCTGCCATCCCTTGATATAGAAGTAGCTAGCCAAGGCCAGGAGCTATTTCTGTGCTTGATCTGCTGCAGGAGAGTGCCCTTTGAACGTTCTCTCTCTTTGATCTTCGTTCTTCATCTATTCTCTCCTTCCTCATTTACTTATAGACATTGCCAGTTCTCCCCCCACCCTTAAACAAAACAAAAGCTGTGCTTGAACCTACCACCTCTTCAGACTATCATGCTGTACCTCTCCTCCCTTTTACAGCCATATTCTTAGATAAAATGTGTCTACACTTGTGCCTCTACTTCCTTGCCTCCACCTGACTTCTCAATCCCTTCGTGTGTCTTGTGACTCCACCACTTTTGCTGAAACTGTTCTTTTCAAGATTGTCAGTGATTTCTCATAATTTTCGTTTCTCATTGATCCGATAACCTCTCAATCCTCGTTCTTACTGACCTTTCTTTATCTTTTGACCCTGGTTCATCTCCTGAATGTTCTCCCATCCCTTAACTTTTGTGATATTGCCCTTTGCTGGTTCTTTTCTTGCCTTGCTAATCCTTCTCAGTTTCCTTTGCTGAGTCATCATGCTTGTCTCTAAGGCCCTGTCTTCTATATCTACCCCTCCTTCAGATCTTCTATATCTCTTGAAGGCACCACTATCCTTCATTTGTAACCACATAGTCATTCTTGACTCCTTATTCTCTTTGTCCTCATTCCTCTTTTCCTTCCCATATTGAATCAGTGGCCAAGTCTTGTCAGTTTTCTTTCTACAACATCTCTTACATCTATCCCTTTCTTGATTCTCATGTGCCCTAAACATGAAGACCTTTTGCATGGACTATTATAATAGCTTCCTAATTGGTTTCTCACTTCTGTCATCTGTATTCCACATAGCTGCCAAAATAATCTTCCAAAAATGTAAATCTGACTATATCAGTCATCTTTATCATTCCATTCAGTTTCCGATACAAACTCCATAATTTGGGGGATGGTTGGGAGGAAGGCTTTCATAGAGTGGCTCCAGCTTCCTTTCAAACTTATTTCCACACCACTTCCATTAATCACAATATGTTGCAGACAAACTGGTCTACTTCTTGTCGCCCAGACTTGATTCTGTCTCCTGCCTCTATGAGTAGAATGTACTTCTTCCTGATCCCTTCCTCTTGTCTTCCTTCAGAGCTCAATTCAGGTGACATTACTGTAGGAAAGCTTTCCTGTTCCCCCTAGCTGGTAGAGGTTTCTTCTTCCTCCTCAAATTATCATGAATTTGCTTATCTGTTTACATAATGCTTCCCTCAGTAGAACATAGGCATCTTAAAGGCACACAATGTCGTTTTGGTCTTTGCACTTTGGTTGTCTTCTGTTTTGCAGTATTAATAAATGTTTGTTGAATTTGATTAGATTTCCTCATGAATGGAAAAAAAATCAGGCTTGTATTTCAAATTGTCTGGAGAGATACTTGGAAGCTATAGGACAGCCTCATGACCTTTAGAAAATTACAGGAAATTATAAGTATCTCCAATAGTATTAATAGTATAAGGTAGGGTAAGACAAGCTAGAAAACAAGGAGAAAAGATGATCTGGGTGCTTAACTTCCACAGTGTTCATAATTTACATTTTGGTTTTGTTTCTGTTTTGTTTTGTTGTCATCTAACCCTTACAAGTCCTTAGTGTCTACATTTGTAAATAACAGTAATCAAAGCGGGGAGCTGTGAGAATTCAAGGAAGTGTGGATGTTCCAGTGTTCCACCACGAAACAAAGAAATCAGAATTCTCTGAAGACATCGTCTAAGTTCCTTCTCAATTATGTTTCTGAGCATCCTTTCCAACTCTGAGATCTGTTTAAACGAGTTATATCCCTAACCTATTGAGGTGTGGGGAAGAACATTTCATAAGCTCCTTAGAGAGTCTTAGTTTTTGCATAGATCCTGAGAATTGCACATCTGTTAGTATTTAAATAACCCTGAATATTAATGGTACAGTGGCCAGGGAGGAAATACCTCTTAAATTTATTGACTCTGGTTCTGTATAGTCAAATTCTATTTGGATTACATGTATGTGTGTTGTATATGTATGTTGTTTTGGGGAGGGAGTATCTGTATGTGTGTTGTGTGTTAGTTTTCAACATAATTTCCTTTCCTACCCACCCCAGGAACTAGAGAGTGAGTGTACCAGCCATGAGTCAGTGACATTATTATATTGTAAATAGAAACATAAACTCTGTTCCTGCATGTACCTTGCACTCTGACTGTCTCTCCAGCAGTTCTCTGCGCCAGCCAAAGAATGTTCAAGGCTTCTGACTCAGCAGTCAGCTGCCACGAGACAAAACATGCAGGATGTTGTCTCCTGGCAGAAATACCAGGTACATGTATGGATCTCCTTGAGAGCTAGCATAACTGAATCCTCTTCCCTTCTCTGGCTTCTTCAACTCTCTTCCTCAACCTTCTACCCCTCCTCCAACCCTATACCAGAACTCTTACATGTCTAGGATTTCTAACTCTTCACCTGCAGATTTCAATGTCTGTAAGGTCCTGTATAAAGAATGCATAATTTTTATAGGGTGGTGTAGGGTCAACTGCGTAAGAAGATTCAGAGAAAGACCATAAAAAGTAGCATTTGGGTTTTTTACCTTTAGGAATAAATGGATTACCTATTATCCATCATAAAATGGGAGTGGAATGACATGGCTTTCTTCTCCCTTGTGTAGTAACACATAATTTGAGTTCAACTTGTGTGTAAAATAAGACACATTCAAGAGGGAAAGTCATAGCTTAACAAAACTGGCTAACAGCAGAATCATAGAATGTGCCAAGTCGGAAAGGATTTCAGGCCTGAACCAGAATCCCCTCTACAACATACCCAATAACTAATCATCCAGCCTTTGCTTGAAGACTTTGAGTTAGGAGTATGGGCGGGTGAGGACAGGGCAACCAGTAGATCTCATTGTAATCATTTCCACTTTGGGATCACCCTAATTGTTTGGAGTTTTTTTCCTTTACATTAGGTCTCAATCTGGTCTTTGCAGTTTCTACCCATTATTGCTAAGTTCTTGGACTAAGCAGAACAACAATAGTTCTTTCACTTACAGTCCTTCACATAGTTGAAAACAGTCTGTCACCTCTAAATCTCCTGGATAAACGACCCTGTTCTTTCCACCTACCCTGAGGCCATCATTTCAAGGCAGCATAGTAGAATGGATAGAATACTGGACGTAGAGTTAGAAACACTGAAATTCAAATCCAGCCTCTAATACTGGACACCTGTGAGACCATAACAAGTCACTTTTCTGAGCTTCCCCTTCCTTAAATGTAAGACAAGAAAGACAAGAGTATTATGAGGTGCTAGTTAGATAAATGATTTAAAGCACATTGCAAATCTTAAAATGCTATGTATCAGCTGTCATCATCATCATTATCCTTGATGTTTTTCTTTGAATGCTTTCTTGCTTATCAGTGCCTTTCCTAAAATGTGATATTTCTAGAATGGAGCACAGTATTCCATACGCGGTCTGATCAGGGCAGAGTACAGTAGACATTTTACTTTTTGTAATGTAGCCTGTCTTGGTGGGTAGGGAGAGGAGGCTGATATATTCACAGTATTGATTGGGCTTAACAGTGCACTAAAACTCCCAGATATTTTTCAGACAACTTACTACTCACCACAACTGTAATAAGTGTCTAGAACTAAATGTACTTTGGTTTGCCAGTTAGAGAGATACTCCAGCGCATCTGAAGTCTTGCTTCTGCAGTCATTTGGCTTGCAAAGTAGGAAATGTGAGGCAGCCCAGGAGAATTAATCTTGTGTTGTTTTACATTTGGTGGCTGTCACATTGTTCTAGGAACCAACCTACCTCTTTATCTCTTGTCACTAGTGACCTGAAGGTCTTAATCTCTTTTCACTGTGTTCTTAGTATTTGTCATTTGGAAGCAGATATTTGACTGCTGTCTAGGAGCTGTGGATGAAATTTATTGGGGGTTATTGGATCGAAGGGGGCCCCAATAATGCCTAAGCAGGATAGGTTGACGGTAACATAAGTGCTCTGCTGTTTGTGCAGGGTGGCGAATGAAGGCAGCGGATGGAGAGGGGAGAAAAAAAAGTTATATGGTAACTTTATATATTTAAAAGGAATAGCAGGTTGTACATAATAGATTTATAGTTTCATGTACAATTATTTTTTTTTCCTATTCTACTATATCATGGAAATGCTTGTTTTATTTCTCAAGTTCAGAATAAAATAAATACAAGTTTAAAAAATAGGTATAATACAATGCCTATGAAGCCAACTGAAAGCAAAATTATCCTGGCTTGTAGCCTATAAGAAAACATTGTAAAAAGTGCATGAAGCACTCTGTTTAATGTCCTGAACTAGGTGTCAGAAGACCTACATTATAACTCCTGGCTCAGCCACTAACATTGAGATCTTAGGAAAGTCATTTTTTTCTTTCCTCACTGATAGAATGAGAGGGTTGGACTTAAGAAGCACTAAAGGGATTGCAAGTGGGAAAAGTTTAAGGAGCCCTGGACTAAATGATCTCTATGGATGGTTTTGGCTCTGTAATATTAATAAGCAAATACAAATGATCATCAGTAATATTTTTTTAAGAAGAAAAATTTGGTTTAAAAGCTAATCAGCAAGTTTTAGAACTGATTGTAGACTTTTAGCTGAATTGACTACCTCAGATCCTTTTGTGTAGGCGTTAATTGAACAGCTTATGTGGCAAAAAAAAAAGGTTATTTGAAAAATGATAGAATGCCTTTTGCCTGGACTGATCATGATGGAAACATCAGCTGCCAGAGATATATGTTAATCACCTTAAAAGGTTTCAGCAAGAGTGACTTACTGTTAGAAACTGAGAACTTAGAAAAGTTCTAAGAAGAAATATTGTGAAAAGAATCACAAAGATGATTAGTATTGATTGATTCACTGTTAGCCAGTTGACTGCAAGTCCAAATTTTAAGCTATTTCCTAATATAGGATGAGTCTCAGTGGGTTCTAAATATGGTGATGTTCAGAATCTCATTTGAAAGTATTCTCATGCTTATTTAGAATAACACTGTAAGTTACAGAGGTCAGGGAAAAAGTGTGAATGGTAATGTTTGAATTGGATTTGTGAATAAGAAAACAAAGCAGAAGAGTGATAAATTTTGTTCACACACTTCTAATTTCTGCTTTTCCTGTACTTACCCCCCAACAGTTTTTCAAAAATATAACTTTTTTTTTTTTTTAGTATATCATTTTTAGCAGGAACTGGGTAGTATCGTGAATCTTCTTGGCACCAAGAGGGAAAGAATTGCTGTTTAGGAACAAAGGAAAACCATTTTCTATTTTGATAAAAGACAAAACCAGATAAGACCAGGTGTACTCCAAACATTTATCCTCTGCTAGAGTCAGTCAAGGAAACAGGCTGAGTATGTGTGGTTGCAGTCTTTGTATGGTTGCCAGAAGCAAATCAAGCCTTGGAAATCCCCACAAATAACTCACGGGGTAAAGCAAGTCTCTGACTCACTAGGGACCTTGTTTCTTCCCCTTTTTCAGCCCCTCTTTCATCTCCGTTACACCTTTATCTTTGAGTTCTTGAGCACATGCCCCCTAGGCATTTCCTCTCTTTCACATCACTCTTATTTAACTATTTTAAATAAAGCCCTGGCTTATAATAAAAAACTTAGATTGTTTTTAGAATTTGTAAACTTTTGCTACTTTGAACCAATGTGAAATGGGAAAGCAGTGAAGAACCAGAGAACTTCCAAGGAGTACCCTATCTTGTCCATCTTGTTCACATTGGATTTGGAAAGAACTGACTATATTAGTTTTTCAGGGTAACTAGAGACACGAGGGATTGTTCAGTAAGTACCACATGATGGATTTTAGACTGGAAAGCACATATGCATAAGTCAGATATAAAATGTAAGATACTAGCAACATAGCACGTATATATAAATAGCAGTGACCCTCTTTAAACTGAGACTTAAAGAGAAAATGGCAGTTCTTTGAATTTGATAATTTCTCCATAAGTTTAACCCTAATGTTATAGCTGTGTGACATAGGTTCAACCCTCACTATGATCCCAGTTTCAAAGATGTTGTTGTTCAGTTATTTTCAGTCATTTCTGACTCTTCATGACCCCATTTGGGGTTTACCTTGGCAGAGATACTGGAGTGGTTTGCCATTTTCTTCTCCACCTCATTGAGGATGAGGAACCTGAGGCAAACAGGGTTAAGTGACTTTCTCAGGGTCACACAGCTAGTAATTATCTGAGACCAGATTTGGGCTTGGGAAGATAAGTCTTCCTGGTTCCAAGCCTGTCACTCTATCCACTGTGCCACCTACTTATCCCAAATTTCAAAGCTAGGGCTGCAATAATTAATAACCAAATAATGTTAACAAGCCTAGAGGAAGGCCCCTAGCAGCACATTAGTTAGACCTCCAATAAAGGACTTAAGACAGTGAACAAATTACACAAAATGAGATGTGGATAAGTTGAAATCTGTACTGTTGGAGGGAAGACCCTCATTAGTATATGTCCTAGAGCCACTGAAGTATTGAAATGGTCAATTAACAACATTTATTAAGTGCCTGCTGTGTGCCAGGTACTATGCTAAGCACCAGGGATACAAAGAAAGGACTGGGGGAAAGCAGTTCCTACTCTCAAGGACCTCACAGACTAATAGAGGAGACAGACATGCAAACAGCTGTGTTCAAGCTACACACACACACACACACACACACACACGTTATGTAGAAATAATCTCAGAAGAAAGGCACTGAGATTAAGGAAGTTTGGATATGGCTCTCATAGAAGACAGAACTTGATCTGGTTTAGATGAAACACAGTGTATGAAAGTGGGGGAAATGTACACTATGCCTGGAAAGTAAGAGTGGAGTCAAGCTTCGAAGGACATTACGTGCCACACAGAAAAAGTATTTTATCCTAGAGGCAACAGGGAGCCATTAAATTTTGTGGCAGAGAGGTCGCTTGACATTCCCACAGATCTATGGGATTTTGCTCTAGATCTCCTGTTTCTGCAGTATTCACTGTTGTCCTTTTATGGCAGAAAATAAGTAAAAGGTTTAATTTCCTTTCTTTATTCTTATACTATGACTTCTCTCACACCACAGTTAATCTCAGTAGGTAATTAACTCTACATATATTTGACCTAGTAGATGAAGTGATGTCCTTTCCTCATTACAAACTGTTGAAACTAAATGTTGAGTCACAAAATCTCAGAAGTAGAAGTTATCCCAGGAGTCACTTACTTAAACCTACCTGACTATTAATCCGCCTCAACATGGATCCCCTTTTCAAACAGTCTTTATTTCCTAATAGCCCCCAAACCATGTGTTCAAGGAGTTTTCATCTCTTGTAAAAATAGGAAACCACTGCCTGCAACTCTACTCTCCCTCCCTTACTACAAAGAAAAAGTTAAGTCCTCTGGAACCAAGATGGGTCACTGTGTTTAAAAAACAGTTGAATCACCCAGGATTCCACTGTTAGACATATACCTTAGGTCAATGACAAAAAGAAAGGCGCCACACCACAATATTTTACATATTACATATAACGTACATCACAATATTTTGTAGCACCACCGTTTGTAGTAGCAAAGAACTGGAAACAAAGCAGATCCCTATTGTTCGGGGAATGACTAAATAAGGTGTGGTATATAAATGTAATGGAACATTACTATGCTGTTAAGGGATGATGAATGCAGAGAAACCTGGGAAGATTTATGATCTTATATAAAGTGAAAAAAAAGCCAAGATATGTGATGACTGTAATGTAGCAATATAAATGGAAAGAACAAGAAATAGTCAAAATTGCAGCAAAATTATGAAGGCTAAGCTTAGCTCCAAAGAGATATGAGAAGGTACCTCTTCTCAAAGGTAGGAGGCAGTGAGTATGGAATACTGCATATAATGTCAGGTTTTTTGACAAATTAGTTTTGCTGAACTTTTTATCTTTTTTATTTTTTGTTATGGAAAAATAATTCTCTGATAGATGAAGAGGAATACATTGGAAAATGTAGGTGATATCAAAAGAAAAAGTGTTTTTTTAAATTTCAGCAACTTTAATTTAGGGTGTATTCTCTTGGTCCTGCTTTTCTTCACTTCATATCAGTTCATATAAATTACAGGTTCATAGATTTTAAAACTGAAGGGACTTCAGAGTTTTTGTGCAGTCTGAACCCAAGTCTTTGCCTTTTTCTCTGAATTCTTCCTATTCCTATACCGCAGTTTGTTTAGCCATTTCCTCAAGTAAGGGATATACTTTTTTTTTTCCAAATTTTTTTTGCTACTACAGAAAGTGCTGTTATTTATATTTGTTATATGTGGGACCTTTATATCTGTCATTGACCTTCTTGGTGTGTATGTCCATAGCCATCTAGTAAACATAATAGGTGTCATAGCTCTATAATCCATAGCCTTTGACCAAGTTCCTGGTTTAGACAAATCAAGTTTATTTAACCTTGGGGCCTTCCCTGAAGAATCATACTACTTTTCTACAACAGAAAGGAAAAGATCTTCATTTCTTATATAAGCACTCAGGCTATATATACTGAATGTTAGACAGGTTTTATTTAATGAAATGAAAAATTGAAATTCATATTTAAATCCAGAAACAATCATGTCACCCTATCCTTTTCTCTCTGATGGGTCTCACTTTGCCCAGAGACCTATAGAGTCCTCCAGACCTATAGTACTTCCCTATGATTGAGACTCCCCTTCAAGGGGAGAGTACTTGGGGTCACTAAGAAGGCAAGCAACCCATCCTGTCATTGAGTCTCACTCCCTAGGGATGTGCTGAAGTCATCTTGAATCAGCACCAGCCAATTGTTAAATTTTCATTGTGAGCATTTACCGGTCAGCAATTGGCAAAGGCTACAAATCAGGCTTTGACTTATTGTTTTGTTGATTGTCTAGACTTGAAGAAAGTGATGGAGAAAATGTTAATCATGTGGATGTGTTGTGTACATTTGTTTTTTGGAGAGCCAGGTTATTCACCAACATACCCTTGGTCTCACCTCCAGGAGCCTAAATGATGGTACCACTCTGAAGTGGTGAAGCTACCCTTTAAGGAGGAAGTCATTGGAAAGTCATTAGAAGTCATTAGAAAGTTTACCCCCACCCCCTGAACATTTATAGCCCGTATGATTCATAGTTACCAATAAATGTTAAGTTTCTTGGTTATCTCCACATCAAGGCTCTGTCCCATGCTGTCCTCTAGGTCTGGTTCCAGCTTGGTCCAGGAACTTATGTTACCACTGTTCCACTGTTGGTAGCTGGTATAAGTGTTGTTTTGGCACATAATATGAATTGTACTCTCTGTTGAGTTTCTTAGCATTTACACTTTCTGGAAACAGGTAAATAACATAAAAGATAGTTAGTACCTTACATTGTCCATTTTTTAAAAATCTGAATATTTTTGCATAAATATGTCTTAACTTTTGTGGTCATAATACAGTAGAAAGAGCACTGTTCTGGAGATGGAGGACCAGGATTCAAATCCTCCTCCTGATGATGCTTACTTACTTTTTATGATTTGGGGCAAATCACTTAAACTCCCTGGGTTTCAGATTCTTCATCCATAAAATAAAGAAGTTGGCCTATATGGCCTCTGAGTTCCATCCACCTCCAAATATATGTTTCTACTGTGTGTATATTTATATAATTTTAGCTTTGTTCATTCTGCATCAGTTCATATCAGTCTTCTATATTTCTTTTAAAATATTTTAAATTTTAGTATTCTGTTAAAAGTCTAACATTGAACACTAATATAACCAATTAAACTTGCTTAATGGCTATTTATATGCACCGCATATAGGATCATTATTTTTCAGTTATACCTGATAAGTCCTTATCAGGATTATTGGCCAGTTCTTATTCATTTCTCCTTTTATAGTTTCTCAGTTAGTGTATGCTTCGTTCTCTGTTTCTGACTCCTTGCTTTGCATTATTTCATAGTGGGTTTTCTAGATTTCTTTATTATTATATCACAGTTATTATATCACAGTATTGCATCAGTACACCACAGTTTATTTAGCCATTCCCTGTTAAACATTTAAGTTGTTTAAAAGTATGATGAAGTATAATGATACTATGAAAATCTGAACTAATGGCTCTTTTTTTATAATATTTTTAGGGTTTCTTTCCCATATTTTTCTGACTTGTTTTTAGTCATTCCTTTATAAGGCAGTAACATTCCTATATATATCTCATTCCTCATCAGGCTGTATTTCTCCCCCCCCCTTTGTTATTGCAAATAGTGTTACCAAGAAGATATTCATACAGTTACATCTTTGTCAGTAAAAACTTCATTGGAAGTATGAACACCTTCTGTGGAATTACAGGGACAAAGGGTATGAAGAGTTTTGTAACTTTTCTTGTATAATCTTAAATTGTTTTCCAAAATAGTTTTTTCAGCAGTGAATTAATGTACTTGTTTTTCTTCATCCCCCAAAACATGAAAATTTTCCATGTTTTGCCATTTTTGTCAATTTGATAGATTCCTTAAGAGTTGTTTTAATTTACTTCTCTCTGATTATTAGCACTTTTATAATGGTGGTTGATAGCTTGCATTTCCTTTAAGAACTATTTATTGGGCATTGCTGACCACTTATCTGTAGGGAAATGGCTCTTAAACCCATAAATTTCTGAAGATTTTGGATGTCAATCTACTGGAGACATTTCATGAAAATATATATTCTTAGTCAACATCTTTTCTTCTTCTTCTGGTTTTATCTGTTTGTTTTTTTTTCCAAGACCTTTTTTGTTTAGGTATAATTAAAGAAGTCCAGTCCTCTGAATTTGCATTCTGCCTTTCCCCCCCCCAATACTTCTGAACAGTTTTCTTATATAATTTCCTTCATTACTTCGCTTCTTCATATTTTTATGGCAGACTAATAATTCTCAGATTGTCTTGAGCTCTGCCTCGGAGCTCTGATGCTTTGGTCTGTGGGATTCTGAGGTTGTCTTCCAGTTCTAACATTTCTTAAAATTCTGCTCTGTTCAACATTATCTTTTTGTTATTGTTGTTCTGCCTAAATCTCTCTACACATCAGAGTCCATAGCTTCGTTCAGATTTCCTGTCTTTTCTACTTTATCTAATTTTCCTGTTCATCTTTTTTAATTTTTTCCTCAGTGATCTTAATACCAGATCTTTCTTTAAGTCTTACTGTTGTTCTTAGATTCTCACAGTGTGTCTAAATTTTGTATTTTAAAGGTGTAACTGATATTACAGTCTTCTTTCCTTCAGGAGATTTCTTCTTACTTTCTTTAACCGGTAGAATTTATTCAGTTTGCTGACACTTTCCCACTTCCTCAACCCCCACCCCCATTTCTTTTCAGGTTTTCTTGGTAGTTTTCCTGCAGAATTTTTTGGGGTGAAGTTTTTGCCTCCTTTTCCTTTTTTTTTTGTTCTTTTGTTGTATTTGACCTCCATCTGTCTTTTGTTTTGAGTTTAGTACAAAGGAACTAGCAGTCATTCTACCATCTTTCCGAAGGGCCTGGCTTGCATTTTAGCAGCTCCTGTCTTGGTCTCAGGGGGGGCAGCAGCAGCAAAATGGGAGAGTTCCTGGACCAGACAGTTCCCTGCATATCCCCAGGATATGAAGGCTTCCCCTCATCTATCCTCACTGCATTTTTCTGTCTCTAGCTCTTGTTCTATCCTGTTTTTATTCTCTTTACTTAAGGCCAAGTCCAAGAGTATTGAGGGTTTATGCTTTTATTAGGGGGATTTGTTCTGTTACCTTTGGGTTACGTCAAAGGGCCACACTTAAGGACCTAGAGGGCTGAGAGCTATGGCCCAAAGGTCCGTTCATATCACCTGGATATGAATGTCATTTACGTTTTACCAAAGGGCTTTCCTTGTCAAGAAAATTTTTTATTGGTTAAAGAGAGGTAACAGGGATTCAGGAAAACCTTGCCAAGACTCTTCCTGGGCACACCTTTTATCTGTGGTTAATTGGTGAGCCATCTGTAGCAAATTGTTCTGACAGGGGAATCAGGAAATGTTGAGGTCACTATAATGTTCAGTTCCCATGTTAAAAGCATTTTCGGTAACAAGTGAACTTTCTTAGTTGGTTAACACTTGGTCTGCTTCCTAACATCAACTCTCACTAATGATATCATATGTCATGTAATGTTTTAATACAACCACTAATAGCCAGATGCTATTAGAACCACTCTAATCTTTATTAGAGACACTACTCTTCAGAAGATGAAGCCAAGGATATTGTGGGGGTAAGGATGATTCAGATGGATGATGCTGCTTGTTTAAACTGCACTGAGAGAGAAATTAGTTGTAGAGGGCATCATTATTTAATGTTCTGGTGGGCAGAATAGAATAGCTTTATGAAATCTTTGTTCTTGTCCTTTAGTGACTTCAGAATTCCACTTTGAAAAAATCATAATTGGCCCCATGTATATAAAAATATTCATAGCAGAACTTTTCATGTTGGCAAAAAAAATATTGTAAACAAAGTGGGTATTTATTTCCATTCATTGGAAAATGGCTGAATAGATTTTGGTTCATAAATGTAGTGGAAACCGAACTAGGAGAACAGTGTATTAAATGACTGCAAAGTAAACAAAAAATGCAGAAATAAAGTGGCATTCTGAACAATTAGTAATGACCAATCTTGGACACAAAGAATAGAAAAAATGAAACACACATCCTTCCTTTCTGTGGAGAGGTGAATGACTGTAGTTGCCAAATGTTACTGTTTTGATTGATTGTGTTTAATTTTTTTCTCTATTGCAAGGGAAGAGTCAGTCTAGGAGTTGGGATTATATAAAGCAATGACTAATATAGAACAAGGCAAAAGTAAATAAAAAGTACTTTTAAGAAAGTAATTGTTTAAAAAACAGAACTGCCTCCTAAGAGACATTATGAAATTCAAGTCTGATGACCATTTCTTTTTCTTTTTCTTTTGCTAGATTAATGTAGGTATCAGGAGAAGACAACTGCCTGCCTCCCCTTATGCAGGGGTTACCAAGAGTGTGGAAGCATGGAGGAAAGTCGAAATGAGAAGACAAATGAAGCCCATATTCTCTTTGACCGATTTGTCCAGGCCAGCACCTGCAAAGGAACACTGAAAGCTTTCCAAGAGCTTTGTGACTATCTGGAGCTAAAGCCCAAGGACTATCGTTCCTTCTACCACAAGCTCAAATCCAAGCTTAATTACTGGAAAGCCAAAGCCCTCTGGGCAAAACTGGATAAACGGGGCAGCCACAAAGACTACAGAAAGGGGAAAGTGTGCAGTAACACCAAGGTAATAGTTGTTTGACTGTACCAGCATTATGGGGCTACAGGTTGAAGGGTTTAGAACGGGTTCCGCAAAGTGTTGGAAGACTGAATGAGGTTTGCATAGATTTCGGCAACAACTCACTGTGGAAGAGAGACTCATTTACCTTGTTCAAAAGCCAGGTGTCTGTTAGGTACATTCACTTTATGTTAGTAGTGTCATGGGAGCCTCAGCTATCCAAAGTAACAACCCATAAAGATGTGTCCTACATATGGACTAAGATTTTTATGTGTATTTTTCATTTAGAAAAGGAGCATTTCCTTCAAATAGGTGAAAAAAGGCTATCAGCCTGAGCCATAGGATAGAAGTGAACAAATAAATATAATATGAAAAATGTATTTCTTGCTTCCCCCCCCCATATTTCATATTTATTTTTACCTTCCTCTCAGTCATGTCATATGTTGCTTATAAAAGTGCGGATTTGGCATATACTGTAAATACTCACTATTGAAGCAGTCCATGCTTGCTTTTGTTACATTTTGGAAAAAGCTGGTGGGGATGTGAAATTACAAGTCAGCAGTATACTGTGCAAGTCCAACACACAATTCTTCTCAAACGATTTTTCGTGGTTTTGAGTAAAATTTCCATTCCTTGGGCCAACGTACTCCTAAAAAAGATTCTACCAAAATACGTTATGTTGATGTCATGCCTTTCGTTATTGTTCAACCTTTTGTGTACCTGCTAAGACAAATACCTGATCTCTTCCCATAGAATCTTCTCATGGAGTTTTCAAAATGGAGAACTTAGATAAGTAAGGTTTCCTTCGAACTGGAATTTAGAATTGTGTTGGGGGTGGGGGAGCCCAAACACATTTGGATCTTGAAATTACCATCCTGAGGATCCTTCAGAGCTGTTTTAAGCCTGTCCATTAGTAGGATCTCCAAGGCTCAATATTTTGTGTGTGTGTGTGTGTGTGTGTGTGTGTGTGTGGCAATTGGTGTTAAGTGACTTGCCCAGAGTCACACAGCTAGTGAGTGTTATGTGTCTGAGGCTGAATTTGAACTCAGGTCCTCCTGACTTCAGGGCTGGTGCTCGATCCACTGTGCCACCTAGCTGCCCTTAAAGGCTCAGTATTTCAAGGGCTGGAAATTAAAAAAAAAATTTAATTCCTTCAAAGCTGAAGGAATAAAAAACCATGCATACTTGCTGCCTACATTTAACCATCGTGGGCAGGTCAGTGGGATATTGTCTTGCGTGTGTTTGGGTTTGTACATAGAACTATTAAGCAAGCAGGCTTTTGAGACCCTTTTATTGATACTTAGCACTAGACTTGCACCCATCTCTTATTGATGCTTTATTCAGACCTACATGTGATGACAAGTATTTATTAAAGCATTGAATTCTGTGGCAATCTTGCTCCAGATGGGAATGTTGAAAGGAATTATTTCAGAGAAAACTTTGGAAGGCCTATACAAGAGTTTCATTTTTCTTTTCTTTCCCCCCTCCTCCAGCTTGGGGCAGGGGGAGAGGTGGGAAGGAGTAGGGAACTAGCAGTAGGATGTCCAAGAAAAGACAAATAAAAAAGGTGGCCATTGGAACATTTTTTTAAATGCATAAAAGTAAACAGAAGGAATGACAAATAGGACAGCTTCAAAAGTTATGTGTTGAAGTTATCACATACTTTATTTTTTTGCGTTTTTATTTTTATTGTTATCATATACTTAAAGGAAAAACTACCTGCATTTAAGAAAGATTCAGTTGCACAAATTACAGTCTTGCTTCTCTGTTCTACATTGTATATGGAAATGCTCATTTTATTTAGTGTTTTATGTTCAAAATGAAAAAAGAGAAATGGGAGAAAAAGTAAATGGGAAATGTTCTTCGGGTGGGAGTTGTGAAATTATGAATCTATTATACAACTGTGGATTATCTCTAAAGGTGCTTCTCTTGCCCTAATAGTAGCTGTGTGTTTCAGTGTCTCATCATTGGAGCTGGGCCTTGTGGCCTTCGCACAGCCATTGACTTGTCCTTACTGGGAGCCAAGGTGGTGGTCATTGAGAAACGGGATGCCTTCTCCCGCAACAACGTCCTACATCTCTGGCCATTTACCATACACGACCTGAGGGGTCTGGGTGCCAAGAAGTTCTATGGCAAGTTCTGCGCGGGGGCCATTGACCACATCAGTAAGTGACATGGAGTCTCTAGAACTTGTCTTCCAGAACCTTTCATTTTGTTTCGGTAGGAAGGAGCAGGTGGTACATTGGAAGAATTCTACTGTAGTCCAGTTTATGTGGTAGTGGTAACATGGTATGTAGCTAGATTAATTCTAGTTGTGTTCTCTCCAGATGTCTTGAACTATATTTTGTGCTTGGATTTCTAAGATAGCTGCAACTTATTGCAAACTGGCATTGCTTCCTTAGGCAGCAGTAGCCCATCTGAAATGGTTTGGAACCATAGGATATCTGGATGAGAAATTAAATAACAGTCTTGATGCCAAGGCAGTTTTATTAATGAGCCTATATCCTGAGTGCACCCAGATGTCCTCCTTTGTTTCTCTTAGACTCCATACCCTCTGTAGCAGAGGCAGCAGTGGCTTTGAGCAGTTGTACAATTTTGTATCGCATTATCCAGCACCTACTGTCTTCTACTGGCTAGAGAAATTATTTCTTCCTCTGCTAGACTAGAATCTGTAAACTGTCCTATAAACAGCTGTCTACAAATAAAATGCATAATAACAGGGGATGAAATTGCCATTTTGGGGATAGTTATTCAAAGAGGTAGCAGTTCTGGCAGCCAAAAAGAAGAACTACGCTGGATTGTAGTAAGATGGTTGTGCTCTCAAAAAAACTATGTATAGGCCATGGGTTGTATTGGTTTTAGAAAAGGACCTAAGCTGTATTAATTCAACAGATCTGTCTGCCTGTTATTTGTCGTTTTATTTGATAGGCAGTGTGGTAATAGTGCAAAAGAGGAAGATCTAGATTCAGATTCTGTCTCAAATACTTAATAGCTGTGTGACCATGGGCAAGTCCTATGAACCTCTATTGACCTCATTTCTCTCATCTGTAAAATGGAAATATAATTTCTCTACCTTTATCACAGAATTATTTTGAAAAAGTGCTTGTTAGACCATCAGATGCTATATAAAGGTGAACTACCATCACTTTTGCTGACAGTTTATCATGGAAATAAAAGTTTTCAGAGATCATTTAATCCATGTCCTTTAAAAATAATGGCTTTCTCATATTTTTGTAGCCCCACCTAAAGGCAGGAGATAACTTAGACAATCTTAGGAGGTTCATTTCAACCTAAACATTGTTGGCTTAGGTAGTTCTTAAACTTCCTTTAAACTTTGCTTCTCCCAAGTCTTTCTAGCAACCCAGCTTTCTTGTCACCTAATCAATACAGGTAGCATCAATATTGAACAGTACTTGGTAGTGGAAGGAGCTTGGAACAGAATTACAAAATGATCATCCCAGCTTTGCCATTAACTATCTGTATGACTTTTGGTACTTTACCTTTTTCATCTGTAATATAGAAATGACATTCCTGAGAAGTAGGTAGGACAAATATTGAGAAAATAAGAAAACAAATTTGAAAGGAAGGCACTTTGCAAAAATACGTGTATGGTGGTATTATTTTGGAGAAGTAATGAGATTATTTCCAGCCCAATGGAGGGTGGTGGTGGTGGAGGAACTATATTTCATGGCAGGGCTGGCATTTTTAAGATCAAATCCAAAATTACTGATTATTACTGCTGATAACTTGTATTTGTTAATGCTTCACAGACTAACTTCATATACATGTTTTTGTTTGATAGTCACAAAAATCCCACAAAATAGGCAAGAAATGTAATCCCATGTTACAGTTCAGGAAACTTGAGGTTAAGACAAATTAAGTGACTTGCTCAGAGTCTTATGGCTAATAATGACAGAGGAAAGATCAGTAAATAGCCAGTTCTTCTGGCTCCTTATGTAGTGCTTTTTATCTGTCATTGTATTGCCTGTCTTTGCAAGCAACTTTGCTAGGCACTGTTGAGAACAGAAGAAGTATCAGACATAGTTCAAGTCCTCTAAGAAATTTGTATTCATTTTTCTCGGTCCTCTACTTTTCTTAAAGCCTTCCCTTATATAGACTATTGGGAAAGACTTTGGACAGGGAACCAGCTTTTAATTTCAGACATATCAGATTGTGTGACCTTTAGTAAATGATTTAATTTATAGGCCATAGGTGCAGGGTTACAGGTTCCTCTCTAGGCAAAATTTGGGATTGGATTATGCCCCTCCTTATTTTATATATTTTATATGTTGTAAGGATAAATGAGGTAATGCAGGTATATGTAGGCCTTTTCAAAGAAAAGTGCTTTGTAATTCTATAGGAGTATAAAAGTTGTTTTCTCTTCCTTAAGGCTTATTATGTGTGAATGTAAACACATGTATTATCAGTCTTACCTTATTCAGGTGTGGCATTTCTCCCATTATGTCAAGATAGCCCAAACTAAAGAACCAAGTCTCCAGTGTTTTTCTACATTTTACTTGTGGAAGGAGGGGGAGACAGGAAAGTTGTACATGTTGGCCCTCTCTATAACCATCCCATAAAAGAAGGGAGTGGCTTTGGGTCTGGCTGGAGGGTGGACACAGGAACATATCTCCACATAATCTGTATTTGCCCTTTAAAAAAAAAAGGTTACAGGATATGACTTGGAAAATGTTTCCTGCCAGTGGAGGCATTGAGAATGTGAAAAAGCCAAGAGTGGGTGGGTGGGGGACTTGGAGAGGTGTTATGGAATGGTACCCTCTTTTCTGTATAGCTTTGCTTAAAACTGTTCTTGTGTCTATCCCTGACCTTGTTCTATAGGCATCCGGCAGCTCCAGTTAATCCTTTTGAAGGTTGCTTTGATTCTTGGCATTGAAATCCACGTCAATGTGGAATTCCAGGGGCTTGTATACCCCCCTGAGGACCAAGAGAATGAACGTAAGTTAGACCAAAACTGTTGGGGGCCTGCAGAGAGTAGAAGAATGGATGAGAAGGGGTGGAGTCAAAGAGAAAAACTGTACAAGATTATGGGTTGGTTTCAGAGGAAGAAAATTTAGTTTCCTTGTACTGCCTGGGGATCTTTGGGTCTGAAGAGTAGGCAGTGGGGTCGCTTACGACTTTGTAAGCATTGCATTTCTTGTGGCAAATGTCTTCCTTTGTGAGTCTTCTGAAGGACTTCTCTCCTAGAATTTGTAAGCCATGATTCTTCCATGTTGCTTTAAATATTGTGTATTTGGTTTGATAGTCCTCATGTCTAGAATGCCCAGAGATTTGAAGATAGCCCAAATAGGGATTTTGTAGCCTTGTTCATATGATATAGGGCTGAGAGGCAACATTCATTTGCATTTGCTTCACAGGAATAGGTTGGCGGGCACAGGTACACCCCAAAACACATCCTGTATCGGAGTATGAATTTGAAGTGATCATTGGAGGGGATGGCAGGAGGAACACCTTAGAAGGTACTAAATATAGATACACTCCTTTGCTTGGGTGGAGTAGAAAGGTGACTGTTGGCATACTTGGCCTTTTCAGATACTTGCCATGGTCATAAATGTTTTAAATGCCTATATATGGTATCAGAGTTCCATGTCTGATATACCTCATCCTTATACCTTCTAGTTGTGTGTGTGTGTGTGTACGTGTGTGCGCGTGCATGCGCGCTCGGGTGCCAGCTGCTTTGAAGCTTAAAAAATTACATTCCATGACAATTGTTAGATTTCCCTTCCTTCTCAAACCGTACCCCTCCTCTCCTCCCGCAAGCAACCCAGGGAATACCCTTAGAGTATTGTAGTATATTCAGAAATATCTCCTAAAGTCCAAATAGAAGAAGACAGGCTTCTTATGTTGCTCATCTCCTTAGTAGTAGCAACACTGTCAAGTCACAGTTCATGATATTGGGATTAAAATCAAACTATAAACTAGGTAACATCTCATCCCTGGATGCTCTCCTGCGTATCAGTCTTCTTTTGTAGTTGAAAGGAGGGCGTGACAATTTCGAGTTTTTCTCCCTTCTCCTCCCTGTACCCTGAACCCTGTCATGTTTCATCTCTCTCATTCAAATTGATCATTCTAGTAAGACTTCTCTGGGAAACTTTATTTTTCTCTAGGGTTTCGTCGGAAAGAATTTCGAGGCAAGTTGGCCATTGCCATCACAGCAAACTTCATCAACCGCCATACCACAGCAGAAGCCAAAGTAGAAGAGATCAGCGGCGTAGCCTTCATATTCAATCAGAAGTTCTTCCAGGAGCTTCGAGAAGCTACAGGTTGGTGGTAGATGTTGTGGCCCTTGACAGGGTTAGAAATACAAATACTCAGTTTAGGTGTGGAAATAAGCAAGGAACATGGGAGATAGTTTAGTAAAACCATAAGATTCTTAAATATGGCATTTTCTACTATTATTTCCCTTCAACTGTTTACCAGTACTCTGTCCTTTTCAGAGCAAAGAAGTTATGTCAAGATAGTTTAAATTTTAGGTTCTCTTCTCCCTTCAACTTTCCACCCCAAACCTTGGTGATGAGAAGAAAATTACCATTTATGTAGCTTCAGGAGTTTCAAAACATTTTATATATAACTGATTTGATCCTCACAACCACCCTGAATTAAATCCTCTTGTTATTTCTAATCCCCACTTTGCAAATAAGAAACTAGAACTGAGAGACCTTAAGTGACTGGCCAGGTAAATGTTTGGGGCACAGTTTGAACCCATATCATCCCCACTCCAAGTTTAGCATTCCATCCAAGATGCCAAGCTTCCTCTTATTACGAGTTAAGGCATATTGGTAGAAATTCATTCTCTAGTTTTTCACTGGGGCAATGAAACTCACTTTAAGGATAAGGTGTGGTTTAAGTTCTCTGGCTCTGTTCTAAGATAGCCAAGAGACTCATGTTCTAATCTTACTCCTACCACTGAGCTGCTGTATGGTGTGGGGCAAGTCACTTATCCTCTCTGGAACTCAGTTTTCTCATTGATAAATTAGGGAGTTTAAACCATTTTAAAATTTCTACGATTCCAGTCTTCTAAAATCCAACTCAAATGCCACCCTCTCTGTGAAGCCTCCTTTGATTTCACCCTCATTAATAATCTTTGCTACCTTGGACCTTATTTGGTTTTTGATTTTACAACTTTCTAATGCACATAGATATGGTTGTATTTTATCTTCCCTTTTCTTTCTTTACTTTAACTTGGTGACCTTCTCAACTCCTGCGAGTATCTCTATGCAGATGACTCTTACTCTCTACTGACCTCTGGTCCTGAATCATTAGCTGCTTATGTTTCAAATGGGATGGCTCCTGGACTCAATTCGTGCAAAACAGAGCTCATTAACTTTATCCCACAACCACACCCCTCTTTTGAACTTCCCTGTTTCTGTTGAGACCAATCCTACCAGTCTCCTAAGTTCACAATCTTAGCATTATCCTCAATTCCTCACTTTTACTCACCCCATATATGCAGTGAGTTGTCAAATCTTATTATTTTTACAGCTATAACATCTCTCATATCTGTCCCCTTCTCACTATTCACAAAGCCACTACTTTAGTTCAAGCTCTGATTATCTCTTTTTAAGACTGTTTCATTGGCCACCTAATTAGTCTCCCTGCTTTAAGTCTCTAGCCGTTCTAATCTATCCTCACAAATCTCTAGTAATTTCTCTTGAGCACAGATCTCAGCGTGTCAATTCCACTTGCTCCTTATTGCCTCTAGGTTAAAATATAAACTTTTGTTTGGCTTTGAAGCCCTACCTACCATTCCAATCTGCTGCCTGCACTCAAACTACCTTGTATTTATTTTGTGTATATACTTCAATAATATACATAGTGTCTTCTACCTCTTCCTACCTGGGGAACTGTTTGAGGGTTATTTAAGACCAGGGACTATTGTAGGGTTATTATAAGGATCAAATGAAACAATAGATGTAAAGTACTTTGGAAATCTTAAAGTCCTATATACATTTTAGCTATTACCATTATTTGTTTGTTTATTTGGCTTTGATTGTCTATAACAGTGGTGTCAAACTCAACTAGAATGAGTACCACTAATCCAAGAGTCCCTATGGGCTAATCATTTACTTAGAGTTAAAATGTAATATTATTTGTGTTTTATTGTATTTTTATTTTGCTGAATATTTCCCAATTACATTTGATTCTGGTTTCATGCCCACACTCAGGAGTGTTCTACACCATAGTCTGTAAGTTCCATGATAGTAGCGATTTTGTTCTCCTTCAGCATTTAGCACGGTGCTTTGAACAGAATAGGCAGTTAATAAAGATTTGTTGCATTAAATTGATTTTAGATAGATAAACTACAGTTTTTTTGCTTTGATGTTTCTTCATTCTTCACTACTGAAAACTCGGTTTTTCTCTCTAGCACTCATCTTCATTTAAATCACTGGACTAAAAGATGATCTAATCTACTCTCTGCCATCTAGCTAGCATGTATGTCTTTAGTTCTCCTACCTAGATAATTCTTTATACTTCCCATTTAGAACTGAAATCTTTGCATTTCGTCTAAGGCCTTCATACATTTTAAAACCATTTCTTTTATTTTTCCCTTTCCTTAGTTCTCTTTACTAAAGTTAGATTTGTTCTTTTTCTGTACATTTCTCCTTGGTTCTCTGTGGTCCCATATTCAGTCATGTTAATGATGTTTGGGAAAGCAGTTAAATTTATACATTTGTCTTCTGGCTACAGGTATCGATTTGGAGAACATTGTCTACTACAAAGATGACACACACTACTTTGTTATGACAGCCAAAAAGCAGAGTTTACTAGATAAAGGAGTGATATTGAATGTAAGTTGAGTTTGTTTTAAAATATTTTCCTTTTATACTGAATACTTTCTGGTAATGTTCACCAGGGGGCTGAATTATATGATTATCCTAGTCCCCAACCCCTCTACCTTATTTCTTCCAAGAAAAATAGAAAGTAATCCCATCCCTATCACCTGGAAAAATAAGCTTTTCCTTTAGTGCTGTGTTAACAGTGTTAAGCCACTGAGATTTCAGAGGCTAATTGATGACTTAATTTGAAGTTGTAGAGGATGCTATGTTATGGGACACAGCAGATTTGACACAGAGGAGCTATTGACCTGGCTCATAAAAGTGTGGGTGCTGTTCTGTACTTACTGTATACGTTTTTATCCAGATTACGCTTGAGCATAGGCCAGGTAATGGTAAATTCAATTCAAGCCAAATTTGGTCTGTCTTCCTTAGAAATAACCACTCAGGGTGTATCTTCCTGTCTTTAGCCTATTGTGTCCCAACCTCTTGCCCAGGTGATTAATTGTAGGGTCCTTGCCTTAGGATGATATCTGAAATGCCAGATTATCAGGTCCCATTTGGCTTGAATAGTTGATGTCTTCTTATTAATAACCTTAGCACCAGGACGAAATCCTACAAAAGGGAACCTTCCCTTGGAGCCTCAGAATCCTAGGGATTCACTATTGTATTGCTGTATGAGGAGAGAGAGAGGTAAAGAGACACCCAGTATTGATACAGGTCTATTCTAGACTTCTGTTCTCACCAGAAATGGGCAGGTGTGTTTTAGATAGTTCTTTGTGTTTGCGGGGTAAAAGTACATGATGAGTTTCAATTTAATTTCAGGGATACTGTTCCCTTATCTAAGCACAAAGTAAGTTGGGAAATGATAAGCATAAATACGTAGCACAGTTGTTCCCTTTTGCCCCTAAATCTAGCCCTTGATTAGCCTACTTTTCCTTCAACCTAATGGGTATGAAGAAAACAAGACACTTGGGCAGTTTGACATAAGCAGTATATGCCCTATTGTTGCTTCAAAAAAACTGGACTTTTTTTTTTAATGTCTGAGCTGTCATCTATATCCATCAAACTGTCATACCAGGGAACCAAGACTTATTTCAGATCCCCTGCCTTAGACAGACTGTATTTGGTGAAAGGAAATATGTAGGAACAATTTTAGAATTTCAAGACCTGATTTACTTTTCCTTTTTATTTCCTTCCCTAGAAGGCAACAGGGATTATGCCATATGTATATCCTGACAAGCCTCCTTCAGACTCTCATTCACCAGTGAGCAAACATAGTTTTCCAGGACAAGCTTGAATGTTTCTGTTTTGGCTTTCAATGATTTATAAATAAATGCTATCAGTGGTACTTTAGACCGTTAGGGCCTACTTCGATAAAATAGGAAACATCAGTGCTACTGTTCAGATCCTACAGTTTCGTCATAAGGGAAGGAATGTCTGATACCATTTTACAGAAACTTTGTTCTGTCATCATTATTTTCCCCTTTGAAGATGGAGTCTTCTGGGTCCTTTCACAATTTAATTTTCATTTATTGTGTTGAATACATTTTTTTCCTATTTGCAATATATTTCTTCTGCCTAACCTCCTGGGCTGCTGTTGCTGCCTACCTTAAGCACTGAACTTTAAAATCTTTCCTTTAGACTGTATTTGAGATAGGAAGGTCATTTGGTAGTGATGATTTAGGTTATTTTGGTTGCAGAATCCCATTTTAGAGTTTAGCTTTTTGTGAGCTGAAATGATTAGAAACATCCTTTTAAAATTTCTTTTATTGATATTTTCTGTTTTTATATCACCTTTATGTTTTTATATATCTTTCCCTCTTCTTACCCAGAGAGCCATCCCTTATAACAAAGAATACAGTTGGGGGGGGGGGGCGTGCACCAGTTCTAAACAACACATCAACTGAGTCTGAGAGAATATGCAATGTATGCTTCACATCCTTCATCATTCTTCCCCCTTCTGCACCCCTCCCCCAAAAAACAAAAGGAAGGAAGGAGGGAGATGCATTTCCTTGTCTGTCCTTAGAAGTTAAGCTTGGTCGTTATAATTACACAGTATTCACTTTTGGGAATTTTGTTTTTATAGTCGTTGCATATATTGTTTTCTTAGTTCTTGGTTTGCATCAGTTCACATCTTCCCATTCTTCTTTGAATTTTTCATATTCATTGCTTCTTAGAATGTAGCAACATTCCATTATTTTTATGTATCACAATTTTAAAAAATTTTAAGTCTCTACCTGAGTTTTTCCATCATGAATCTCTTCTCTATTTGGAGACAGGACTATGCTGACACAGAACTCTTACTGTCTCGGGAGAATGTAGACCAGGAGGCTCTGCTCAGCTATGCCAGGGAAGCAGCTGACTTCTCTACCAATCAGCAACTGCCTTCATTGGACTTTGCCATCAATCACTATGGGCAACCAGATGTGGCCATGTTTGACTTTACCTGCATGTATGCATCAGAGAATGCAGCCCTGGTTCGGGAACAGAATGGTCATCAGTTATTGGTGGCCCTGGTTGGGGATAGTCTGCTTGAGGTGAGTATGAGGGAAGTTGTTGTTCACTTGTGTCCAACTCTTTGTGACCACATTTGGAGTTTTCTTGGTGAAGAGGAGTGGTTTGCTATTTCCTTCTCCAGCTTATTTTACAGAGAAAGAAACTGAGGCAAACAGGGTTAAGTAACAGGCTCACACAACTAGTAAGTGTCAGAGGCTGGATTTGAACTCATGAAGATTCATCTTCCTGATTCGAGGCCCAGAGTTCTATCCACTGCACCACTGGCTGCCTGAGTATGAAAGAAGGGGAATGATATTTTATAGGGGAGTAATGTATCTGATACTACAGAATGAGCCATAGTTAGTGATATGAGTGGAGTTTTTATATATCATATATTTACTATAGCAAAACTTCCAGCAGAATGTCATGCTTTTTCAATTCATGTTTCCCTTTTAACTTATTTTACTTTCTTTCTCTTTCTGCACTTCCCCCAACCCCTCTTCACCCTCAAAAAAACTTTTATGCAGCCTTTTTGGCCGATGGGAACTGGAATAGCCCGTGGCTTTTTGGCTGCTATGGACTCAGCCTGGATGGTCCGAAGCTGGTCTCTAGGAATTAGTCCCCTGGAGGTCCTAGCAGAAAGGTAATGGAAATGGGTACACTCCTGTTTGATAATTAACACGGATATTCGTTACTTCTCTCCTGGAAACCTCGTTAGCTTCTGTGAATTTAACTGTCACCTCCTTACAGATGACTCCCAGATCTGTATTCAGCCCTGTTCTTTCTCCTAAACTTCAGTCCTGTTTCATCAATTGCTTCTTGGATATTTCAAACTGGATCTTCCTAAAACTATCTTAAAGTCAGCATGTCTAAAGCTGAATTCATTATCATTCCTCATAAACTCTGTCCTCTTTCAAACTTCCTGTTTCTGTCAAAGGCACTATTATCCTTCTAGCATCTCAAGTTTGTAAGCTTGGCATTATCATTATTATTATATTATTATTATTATTATTATTATTATTGACTCCTTGCTTTCTCTCATCCCACACATGCTATCACTGGCCAAATCTTGTCATTTCTTCCTTTACAACATCTCTCACATGTAACCCCTTCTCTCTACTTGCACACCTAACCACCTTCATTCACCTGCTAATCATCTCTTGCCTAGGTTATTGTAACACCTTCCTAATTGGTCTCCCAGCTCAAAGTCGTTCATTACCCCACTCCATTTCTCACAAGGTTGCCAAAATAATTTTCCTTATGTACATCTGACCACGTCAATACCCTACTCTGTCAATTCCAGTGTCTTCCTGTTGCCTTGGAAAGAAACTCCTTTGTTTAGCTTTTAAAGTCCTACACAACATAGCCCACCCTACCTTTCCAGCCTCATTAGACATCATCTCTCTGTCTCTCTCTGTCTCTCTCTGTCTCTCTCTCTCTCTCTCTCTCTCTCTGTTTCTTACTCTCACACACACACTCTACAATTCATCCACCACCCACCCCACCCACCCCCACAACGTACACATGTACTATACAGCTCCCACAAATTCACCTTCTCTGTGTTGCTCACTCATAAAGCAGCATCTTCTATCTCTGTGCCTTTGTACTGGCTGTCACCTATGCCTGGAATGCTCTTCTTCTATACTTCTGCTGCATAGAGTCCCTCTCTTCCTATAAGATGAAGTCCATTCACCATTATCTGCAGAAAACTTCTCCTGATCCACCCAACTGTTAGTGGCTTCCCTCCCAAACTATCTTGTTTTTAGCTATTTTGTGTGTACATTTACAAAGTAAACTAAGTAAATACACATATACACAAATAATTATACATATATGTATGGATTAGCTTTTTATTTTTGCTGTATATGTGTGTGCCTTTTTTTTTTTTTGGTGTGTGGCAGTTGGGATTAAGTGACTTGCCCAGAGTCACATAGCTAGTAAATGTTATGTGTCTGAGGCCGTATTTGAACTTGGGTCCTCCTGACTCCAGGGCCAGTGCTCTATTTTTATATGCACTTGTCTCCCCCATTAGAATGTAAGCTCATTGGAAGTAAGGAAATGTTTCATTCTTTGTACTTTTATCCTCAGCACTTAACATAGTGTCTGGTACATCGCAGTCACCTAATAAATATTAATTGCTTTAACTTGGGTTCTCATGTCTATCTAACTTTGTCACTCAAAGACACCTTTTTTTTCCTTGGTTTAATTTTCTCCTATAATATGCAAGAAAGACAAGGTTATTTTGTGAGATCTTATAATTGGAAGGAACCTGGTGGTCTAGTCTAACCACTACCTGAAATTTCTGCTTGTAGATCAGTATTAAGGGATGATAATTCTACTGTGTATTTGATTAGGTGGTACCTGGTTCTTTTGTGATAACATTAAGAGGTTAAATACTTAATTAGTTGCTTTTATCATTAGAATCAGGACCTCATTCTTGCCCTAAGCAGTGGAATCTATGGTGGCTCTCTGGCCAACAGCCAGTCTGTTTCCCATGTCATCCTTTCAGTGAGTCGGGAAAGCAAGAAATGTTATATGATGTGTGGCAAGTAAGCAAGAATAGAATTTTTCTCTGTGTCCTTCAGTCCTCTTATGTATACAATTAGAAGAGTAAATGGATGTTACTGATATTATGGCAGGTCTTTTGAGTAATATTGGTATGTGATGTTGCAGGGAAAGCATTTATAGGTTGCTGCCTCAGACCACTCCTGAGAATGTGAGTAAAAACTTCAGCCGTTACAGCATCGATCCTGTCACCAGGTATCCCAATATCAATGTCAACTTCCTGCGGCCAAACCAGGTGAGGTCCCTTTAGTAAGCCATCAGCTGGACTCAGTTTTATGATAGTTCTAAGCTCGTCTGTTCACAAGGATCTATCTGATTATAATATAATACTTTTTTTTTTTGGTGTGGACCTGTGATTTCACCATGTAGGTGCCTGATGATGTGCATTTATAAAACATTTTTAAAAGTCTGAAAGCTTTGTTATAGTATCTCCCATTGCCTCATGACATTCCTGTATGATTGAGAGTGGTGGATGCAATTTTCATTTGGTAGATGGAGAAACCAAGGCATTGCTGATGGTGGCACCAGCACTACAACCCAGGTTTACCTGACTTAGTCCCCTGCTTTGTTTTTTCTCATTATTTATGTAGTAGCATTAATGTTTGAGGCAAGAATCTGAATTTTTCAAAAGTACAAATACGTGCCTCTTATCCAAAGTTTAAGTTTTGGGGAGGGGTCTCCTCTTATTTTCTTCTGCTTTTATATTAAGAGAATTGAGTCTCCTCTTTCTACAAAAGGCAAGGGGTTCTTATGTCTCTTGATAGAAGGTTGTTTTGTGAAGTATCCCTATTGCACCATCACTCTTCTGTGTTGTGACTAAGAGAGTGTCGATTTTAACTGCTTGGTTGCAGAGTTAAATGCAGCACAGTATATCAAGGCTTGTGGAGTCTTTCTCTGTTCTTCTCAAGCTAATGTTTTTTTTGTTTTTCAAAATAAAAATTGTTGGTCTTCAACATCTTCAGCCTTGAGAAAATTAGGATGTGGATGCTAGGATGTGGGATTTTAGCATTTCTCTTCCTAAGCAACCTATTGTGCTAATAACTTGAGATTTACTAGTGAGGCATGGCATTGTTTCTTTTAACCCACAATTCTTCTCTAGGTGCTTCATTTATATGACACAGGAGAGCTGAAAGATGTTCACCTGGAAATGGAGAACCTAGTGAACTCTCAAGTAACGCCAAAGCTCACCCGAAATGGTAAGTTCAAGCAATGGTTTCCCCAAGTGGTATTTATTCAGGTTAAGTACACTTAGACGGCATGGTGTGTTGAAGGGAGAGCTGGCAATAGAGTCAGGAAAACCTTGGTTCAGCTCCCCCTCTGACCCATCCTAGCTATATGACATTGAGAAAATCCTTGAGCCTTTGCATCTCAGGCAACTCTTTTAGACTACAAATTGCACAATTGCAGATTTGTAAAAGGAGTTTCTTCACTGGACCCTCCCTTAACCTAATAAAACCACAAGTTTGAGGGGGGAAAAGGCACCCCAAACAGAGATTATATGATGTGCCCTCTAATAGTAAGAGGTAGATGAGAAGATGATCCTGAATTTTTGTCTAAAATAACATTTCCACTTTGAAAAGTACTGCATAAAAGTAAATGTTCTTGCTTTTAATTAATATTATTGTCATGTGGGTAAGATACTTGTGACCTCCTTTAAGTTATTGAATAAACTTTGGTTGTGAACATATAGTATTTAACAGGTTATTCTTCAAAGTTAGAACTATGATAGTATGAAACTAATTTTTCTTTTAAGTATTTTTTTATTATGTACTTGACAAACACCAACAAACATGAACATTACCATATTTAAGGAAGAACAGAAAAAGGATTATGTCTTACATACAGCTTATTTCAAGTATATATTAGACTTAGCATTCTAATTTCAACCTGGCCCTGCTTGTCCTCATCCAAACCTTTTCTTTTCTGTGTGTTTTTAAAATGTTTCATTGATTCTTTTTCCCTCTTTCCTTGTTTTTAGTTTTTGGGGTTTTGAAGAGTTTTTTTGAGGAGGTGAGGCAGGAGGGGAATAATAGTGACTCTTAAGAGAGTTTATTTTTATAAGAGTGAATTAATGTACCCTAGTATAAAATGTGCCCTCTGGCATTCACTTCCCAGTGATGTGGGTTTCATTGTTCCTTACTACTCAAGTTGGTTTTTCAGGACCGTGTGGTTGAGAAGCTGGTTTTTAGCAATAATTCTCAGGTACTTGAGAGAAACATACCAGCCCCTCTTCACTAATTCTGCTGCTGTCTTATCATCCTATTTATTTCTCTGGATTCAAAGGAAATCTTACGCTATGCTCTGGTATTAACATAAAAACTCTAATCAGCTTTGTCCCATCCCTGGTATATATGAAGTCAAGTAAGTTTCTTTTGCTATAAACTTTCTGTGTTTTCAAATATTGAACTTATAGACTTTAACAAATGTCACTGTTTCTAGCCATGAGATTTATTCATAGTGTCAGATAATAGAGAAATATAGATTCTTGAATAATTTATTCCATTGTGTTGGGTGTCATAGCCATATTCACATCTTGAAAAGAGAAATAAGAAGGCCTTCATTGGACTTCCTTCTCTAGCTGCTGGTTCAGCCTTATCCCTGTTCCAGTCACTCCTATCATTCACTTACCCACTTATGTCTGGAAAAAAGTCTTTCCCTCCAAAAATATCTCATCAGTTCTCATCAGTGTAGTTATGTCAAAATGCCTATCAGAATTTTCCCAGTGGCAGCAAACTCAGTTTTAAGATCTTTCTCTAGCAAAGTCTGCCCATTTATCTCTGATTCCCTTAAAGATAAAAAATTTTCTATAAGAAGGACTATTTAAGCTGGGATTACTCTTTAAAAGTACCTTTCTCAATTTTAGCAGCCTTTAAAAAGGAGTTTTCTCACCTTCCGATATTATTCCAGGTAGGGCTTCTTTCTGTATTTTTATTTCTGCTTTGCAAAAATATGAGGCTAGAACTTCTGGTTATTATTAAAAAAAAAAAGATTAGCTGCTAGTTAGAATGGGTCTTTGGAAACTCATATATTCTTCTCCATTGTATTTGAATGAAGGATTTCCTTCTGAGTAGAGTCATCAGCAGATTCACAAAACATCTATGGGACCTAAGAATCAGTGATGACTCAGTAGTTCCTATCTTCCATTTGAGCTCTTCAGTGACTGGCTTTAAAAAATAAAAACAAACAAACAAACAAACAAACCAGCTATGGAAGTGAGCAGAACCAGATCATTTTAGACAATGATTACAATATTGTGAAAGAAAACAGCTTTTAAAAGTTTAAGAACAATGAGCAAGACTTAAAATTAATGATCAACTGCCTCTTTAGATGGATGATAATAAAATCAGGATTCTGACCTCTTGGCAGACAGATGATGGACTAGAGGTCCATAGAAGGAGGCATATATTTTTCAGACGTAGTGGTGTGAATTCATTTTGTTTCATTATACTTAGTTGTTAGAAGGAAGGGCTTTTATTTTTTGTTGCTGGACAGGGTTATGAAGGGAGAGGAATAGTAATAGTAATGCCAGAACACAGAGTGCCTAAGTTCACAAGGGGATACAGATGAGCCAGTGCTGTGTTAAATTTAATTAATATGTGCTTTAAAAGATAAGAGGTGCATAATAGAGATTCATGGAATATACAGATCCAATCTTCCTTTTCTGTTCTTTGAGGAATGAGGTAGTAGGATTTGTCTCTACCCATAGAGGCACTAATGTGTAATGTGGGGTCACTCCTTCTCACTTATAGGTCACCCCTCCCCAGGTACTTGAATACATCTGATATTTAATCTTTTGATCCTAAGCTTTAGGGTAACTTAGATATATTTTATATTTCTTCATTAATTAATAACATTTCAACATATGCCTTAACTATCTCAGCTTAGTACCTCCAGCTAATTACATATTATTTAATAAACTGAAGAAACCTCTTTTCCCTATAGTAGTTACTCATGTCTTTCCAAATATGAAATCTCTTAATATCCAAGGATTAAACAAATATTAAAGTTTCTTGACATGGAATACTTTAACTGTGAATTCAATAATAAAACAAAGACGTAATATTTATAATAGTTTAGCAGTGAAAATGATCACAGCCAGAGTCACCTACAGTGTTCACAGTAATTATAGATGACTTTACTTCAGTTATGAGAACACAGTTTGGCACTAATCTGTGCAGGATAACACATAAATTCTCTTCACAAGATGAAGTTTACAATACTTTCATGAAGAAATGAACTATTTCTGTCTTCCATCTCTGTGTCTTCAGTTTATCTCCAGCCATGATGGGAAAACACAGTCTCTTCTGTTTCTCTCAAGCCTTCACTCTTAATGTTTATTTTTTCCAGTAATTTGATATGTAAAATATACGTGTGTGTGTGTGTGTGTGTGTTTTTCCCCAATCACATGTTAAAACATTTTTTGACATTTTTTTAAAACTTTTGAGTTCCAAATTTAATTCCTCCTACCCTCCCCTCTCTGTAAGCAATCAAATATAGGTTATACATGTACAATCATGTAAAACATTTCCTTATTAATCATTTTGTATAAGAAGACTCAAATAAAATAAAAAGAATGAGAGAAAGTGAAAAACTGTGTGCTTCAGTCTGTATTCAGACAATATCAGTTCTTTCTCTGAAGGCAGATAATATGTTTCATTAGTCTTTCAGAATTGTCTTGGATCATTGTATTGCTTGTTTTGGTTTGGTTTTTTTGCTAGGTAATGGGGTTAAGTGACTTGCCCAGGGTCACACAGCTAGTAAGTGTCAAGTGTCTGAGGCCAGATTTGAACTTGGGTCCTCCTGACTCCAAGGCCAGTGCTCTATCCACTGCACCACCTAGCTGCCCCGGATCATTGTATTGCTGAGAATAGTTAATTCATTCACAATTCTTCATCGTACATTATTGCTGTTACTGTGTATAACTTTCTCCTGGTTCTTCTCACTTCACTTTGCATCAGTTCCCAATGTTTCTTTGTTAACTAACATTTAAGAAAGGTCTAATATAAAAAAAGTTTCTCACCTTTTTCTTGGTCTTCTCCATTGTTTATCTCATATATCAAACTTTATTTTACACATATTCTCCTTGACTCTAGGAAAAACATCTCAATATGATATTAGTTACAACTATACCTCCAATTTTCTCTCAAGACAGCTACAATTTCTATAGCCTTCGTAGGGGAGGCTTTTGAAATAGGGGTTACATTTGTATATAGAAAAGAAACTTTTTAATATTTGTTTAGTTTAGAATAATAGGGGCAGCTAGGTGGCACAGTAGATGGAGCACTGGCCTTGAAGTCAGAACAACCTGAGTTCAAATCCAGCCTCAGACACATAACACTTACTAGCTGTGTGACTCTGGGCAAACAAACAAAACAAAACAAAATAAAAATAAAATTTAAAAAAATAGTTTAGAATAATAAAAAAAGAAAAAAAACAGCTACAGACCAGTTCATTTATTTCTTTTCACTGTTTGAAGGAAGTAGCTCTGACTTCTGAAGTTAGAGTCCAAATAGGATGATGGTTTCTGGTCTAGCCCCCACATTCCTCCTGTCATTATCTGAAGTTGTTATTCCTCGTTGGCTTCTTTTGAGAACAGATGATTCTTATACTTCCTCCACAGACAAACTTTGCAGACTGCATTTGTATACTGTACAGTGTTTTTGGAGGATTCCTTAGCTATACTGTTAGGTGACCAGTGACTGCTATGACTTTCTCTGTATTTTTAGAGTCTGTAGCTCGTTCCAGCAAGCTGCTAGGCTGGTGCCAAAGGCAGACAGATGGCTATGCTGGAGTGAATGTGACAGATCTTACCATGTCCTGGAAGAGTGGCCTGGCTCTTTGTGCAATTATCCATAGATACCGCCCTGATCTCATGTAAGTTGTGGTAAACTATATTTTTATTTTTTTTCTTGCCCAGAAATCTCAGTGTCCTGCCTGTGGTTAGCTATATGTTTTTCTTTTAGTCGGGTAAAGTGCAGGGTAAAGCAGTTTATCTCAATGACAATAATTCATATGCAGCCAGTTATAATTAAGCATCATCTGCAAGGCACTATACAAGCTCAGTTTAGACACAGGGTTAAGAAGCCCCACACCCTTCATGTGGGCCTGCTTTTTTCACATATAGAAAAGCCTATCATTACCCTTGAAGAAACAACTAAGAATACTGATATGGTCGGTGGTGTTATTTCCTTCTTATCTTCCAGTTCCATTAAACAGCTGTAAGTAAATACTTCAGTCCCCACACAGAGTCCCACAAAATAGATTCACATGAAAGTGAAATGAAAAGATACTATTTTTTACATAATAATCAATATGCAATACCTTTGTGCCAGTTTCCCCATTGATTTTATTTTCATAGCTAGCTAAGGGATATTTAAAAAGCATTCTCATACAAAGTAGAGAAAGACGTTTTCAAAATGTTTTGATAATAGAAATTTCTAGTTTTCTTGAATAAGATGTATTTATGTATTTTACCCCTCAGCCCATTTGGTGGTTACTGTGAAATGACTTGAGGGATGGGAAGGGGATGAGAAGTTTGAGGTGGGTGTTGAATAAAGAGATTAGGTAACTACATTTGGGACTTAGAAGTCAATTCTGTGCAAAAACTGTGTCCAAGAAAAATAAGCATAAGGAAGGTGTGGGGGGGAGGGCGGGGGATGGGGGGAAAAGCAAAAAAGGCTCTTGCTGTTACAAAATGGCAGATGCTGCCTTGGTTATTTCTAGCAGGTTAGTTGTTTCCTAATGGCAAAACAAAAGACACTGAGGTCATTTGGCATTGCTTAGACCTTGTTCACATACTTGACTCAGTTTGGGGTCCTGTGTTTTGAAAGGCAGAATCTGTTGACAAGAGGAATAAATTTTTTTTTAATCCCATTAAGAAAAAAAAAATAACCTCTGAGGTCTAGAGGTTAATATAGCAAGAGAGACTGCCTAGTGAGCACCAAAACACTTACAGAGGAATCCGTATCCATTTTTCCTCAGATTGAACGTCAGGGAGCTTCCAGTACAGTGGGGAAAATGTTCTTTTGAGTACTTTGGAAAACTCAGGAAATTTAGCAATGGAAAAAAATCTTCCAAGGAAAGTTGTGGAATTTCCCTTGGAGGAGTAATGCTGATTTAAGAATTACCAGAGCTTGCTTAGCAAAACAACATCTTATTATAGAGAGAGGGATACCAAGTGCCATTTGAGAAATCTGGTCTGCATATGATTGTTATTATTGAGTATATCATCAGGGCCAATAAGATAAACTAGACAGTATAAGACATATATTAAGGTTAAAGTCTGTCCATGAGCTTATAAATTTAGCTAGGTAAGAATAGTTCTAGTTTTCCCTCACCTGCTTCCCTGGAATAGATACTTGAGCAAGGATTTGCTTAGAAAATGTTTTACATTCTGTAGATCAAAGAAAAGAGAAATAGGGTCAGGTAACATGCAAGTTTCTGCCTTCAGATTCGGTAGATTGACATTTCCTTATTTGTTCCTTTAAGAAATTCATTTTTTTTAAACCTCACTTTTCAGAGATTTTGATTCTTTAGATGAGCATAACACAGAGAAGAACAATCAACTGGCGTTTGATATTGCTGAAAAGGAATTAGGAATTTCTCCCATCATGACAGGGAAGGAAATGGCTTCAGTTGGGGAACCAGACAAGCTGTCAATGGTGATGTACCTGACCCAGTTCTATGAGATGTTCAAGGACTCCATCCCCTCCAGTGGTAAGGAATCTAGGACGAAAGTCTATTATAAGTGGCAAATGCTATAAAATTCCTTCATTTCCTGTTTGTCTGAATTTCTTCCTCCCCCACCCCACCCTTCCAGCCACATCCTTCAGCTGTACCACCAAAAGCAAATTCCAACAGGGGCGTCAGTGACTAAATAGAACTTTGCCTCTTGGTCATGGAAATATATATATATTTTACATATATATATCTATTTTTTTCCATAGAAACCTGAGGAAAACCTGTACAGGCTGTTTATTTTAGTGCAATTGAACTGAAAACTAAATTTGAAAAGTGTATTAGCTCCTCCTGCAACTGCTGGCAAGCATGTAGAAAAATCAGTGTTTGGTGAAAATCTGAGTAGGCTGGTAACTCCTTACATGACTCCTCTTCACGTGCTCCGTGGTCCAGCCAAATGATGCTGCTCCTTCAGACTAGATATTCTCTGTCTCATTGCACAAGCTGTCCCTCTGCCTAGAATGTGCTCATACCTCTTAGAAAATCGCTAGTTTCCTTCAAATTAGAGATCAGACTCACTTATTTCTGACTCCTCCCTCCCCCACCTAGCTATTAGTATGTTTCCTAAAATTACTTTTTGTCTTATATTTACATAAATATAATGTGTCATTTCTCCCATTTGGACTCCAGTCTCAATCTGAGTAGTCTGGTAACTCTTTTACCAGCTCTTTGAGTGGAGGGACTGTTCATTTTTTATCTTTATATTCAGTCACTCTATAAATATTAAACACCTACTATGTGCTAGCAACTGGGCTGTGGGTACAAATAAAGGCAAGAGATAGTTTCAGCTCTTCAGGAGCTCACAATCTAATGAGGAAGATGTATTACGTGCAAACAACTACATGTCCATATGATATAAATACATTATATTCATATAGTACTAGATACATTATATTCATATAGTACTAAATATATTATATCTATATAGTACTAAATACATTATACTCATATAATACTAAATACATTAAATCTATGCTCAAGAACATAACATCCATTATTTAATACATTCTATGTATATAGTACATTCATTTATTTACCCCTAGCATATAATAGTATATATTAAACCTAAATTGTACTAAAAATGTAAAACTTAAACAAATAATCTGTATATGGGATAAACTGGGATTGCTCAGAAGAGGAGCGGTCCACTGGGTATCATGCCTCCTGCCTGATAAACATTTGTTGGTTGATCATCAAAAAAGAGGCCTGGTCAAGACTGACTACTTCTGAGTTTCTCATGGAAGTTTCTGACCCAAGTATTTTTGTTCACAGTTACTTTGGATGCTGAAGAGAAAGCGGTCCTAATTGCTAGTACCAAATCCCCCATCTCCTTCCTTAGCAAACTTGGGCAGAGCATCTCCCGGAAGCGCACTCCCAAGGTAAAGAGGGCATTTTCTTCTTATGTTGGGAAGCTGATCACATGGTGAGGGAATGTCTGGGTATGTTGACCTACAGAATAAATGTTTTCTCTCCCCTTCTCGGTACAGGATAAGAAAGAGAAGGACTTGGATGGTGTGGGGAAGAGAAGGAAGACCAGTCAGTCAGAAGAGGTGAGAATAAACTAGAAAGATAATTAGATTGAATTACCTTTATGTTCAAATTCTGCTCTTGCTGAGTCAGATTTGGGCATATTTTCATATTCATCCCTAACCTTTGTATGGACTTCTGTGGTCATATCATCTCTCTCCTTAATGTTTTCCTTTGGTGTTTTTGTTTGTTTAATATTATTATTGTTGTTGTTGTTATTGTTGTTTTGGGAGAGTAATCAATAAGATGCATTCATAAAACATTTATTTGCCATCTGCCCTACCATCATTGTCTTGTAAGTTTCTCCCCCCAGGCCTTACTCTCTGCCATTGCCTCTAAGCTCTTCAGTCCTCTGACACTGGTATTTGACATTTATATAGCCTTAGGACCTTTGGGCCTTGCTACCTTTTCTCCCATTGAAGCCTTAGGACTTCTGGTCCTTTCTAGCTACCCTGAAGCTGAACTTTCTTTGGTGTATTGTCTACCCAATTAGAGTGTGAGCTGTGGGAGTTCAGGAGCTCTCAATTTTTCAGTTTGTATCTCTACCGGTTAGCAGTGTGCATAGCATATGTTAAGTGCTTAATAAATGTTTATTCATTCATGCATTCTGTCAAAGGGATCCTCCCACCTGGCACACTGTTAACACCAGTGCCTTCTCCCTTCCTGAGTCCTGAGAGAAGATAGAACATTACTTGCTAAGCCTCAACAGAAGTAAAAACTGAAACTCTCTTATAGGGAAAGACACTTGGGGGAAGCTCTGTTATAAGACTGAGTGTTTTGATTCTTGGGTTTTGCTGTCCTAGGAGGAACCCCCTCGAGGTTACAGGGAAGAGAGGCCCACTCTGGTAAGCGCCCTAACCGAGAGGAGGATTGATGTTGCTATTGGTAACCAGAATAAAGTGAAGTCCATGGCTACCCAACTACTGGCAAAATTTGAGGAGAATGCACCACTACAATCCACTTCTGGCATAAGGAGACAGGTAGGACACAGAATCATGTCTTATCCTTGGATTCTTACTTGGATTTGGGTTGAGGTATAGGAAAATAAAGGTCACTTTGTATTTCTTGATTATCAAGAAGCAGCTCTGCTGTGTCAGCCTGCTATGCTAAGTCTTTCTGGGCCCAAACACTACAAAGAGAAACTACAGTGCTGGTCATACTGCCTGAGTGTGTAACATCCAGTGAAGAATTGTGATCAGGGGGAGGTTGGACCTTAGAGAAAAGGTGATTAGTATTCCTTGGCTGATATCACTGGGTTCCTGCTTACTCACTCCCACAGTCCAAACAGGCAGAATTCAGGAGGAATCTGAGCCCACTGTGAATAATCCTCTCTGTCCAGAGGACTTGGGGTGACCACATTAGTTTTGCCTCTAAATGTCCCAATTCCCTTCTCCAAAGAACCCAACCTTCTCAAGTTTATGGCAGATTAGATTTTGGCCAGAATATAATACATTTCAGCATTTGATCCCAGGTCTTCTTACTATAAATCCAATGTTCTTTTGTACAACACTCCTCTGAGGCTTGCTGTCTCTAAATCTATTGATGTGTTTCCTGTCACTCTGGAAAAATGTCTCATAATTTAGTAACGAAGCCACTTCCAATCCCACAAGTTTATGAAAAGTCTTGAAAAGGTTTTGACTTGCAAAGAGAGATATCTTTATCAGATGTTACTCCTCTTCTATCTTCACAGGGATTGTGGGGGGGGGGTTTAGAATCCTTTTTTCTTCAATGAATTTTTATCTTTTTGTTTTTACATCGCCTAAATTTTCCCCTGTATTCCTCCCCATGGCCCTTTCTCCCAGAGAGCCATCCCAGTTATTTCAAAATCTTACAGGAATTCCTTTTTTTTTCACTCAAAATGATTTGGCAGTCTAAGATGATATCTTCTTGGTGTTTCTTTATCATGAGAGATCTTTTGTCTGTTCTAATCACTCAGAGTAGCCCCCTAGTTTCTAGCATATCAGGAGCAGGGTTGACTTTATTTTCAGGAGCAGCAACCTAGCTGGCCCTCTCTTTTCTCATTTGGCATTAAGAGAAAAGTTGCGTTTAGCTAACCATATTTCTCATTCTGGGTAAGTAATCTGGTTTTCTAAACTGAAATAAGACCAATCCAGGGAATTACTGAACCTCGGAAAAGAAAAGTCAAAATCATATATACTCTAATTTTCCTGTTTTGATTTTACTTTGATTTGTTTTTCCTGCAGTTAAAATTGTGACTTTCTTGGGTAACCCGGTCTTACTAAGAATCATTTTTATCAAGAATTTTTTTAGGTCATAAATATGTGTTTGATACCATGTCTCATTCTTCTTCCCTCCAGTCATCAACTTCCATTCAATTCCTCTGCTTCTTAATTTATGTTATTTTGTCTCTTTGTCCTGACTCCACATCCACTCTTGATTTATATGTGACAGCCCATCCACGAACGTTGTATCAGCCAGCCATCCGGCAGACAGCCTGAGCAGGGCCGCCCTGCTCCGATACCTCAGTGGAAACAGGTAAAGGAATTATCTAGTGACCAGGATGTTTGTCTTCTTGTATCTCACCTCCCTGATCTTCCTCCTGAACAAGAGAATGATGAAGCCTGAAATCTTTTAGTTTAGGCTTCCTTTGGGAGTAACTGTTAGGTTTACAGCAACCCTGTAAATAGTTACTTGCCAGATTAGAACAGGAAATTAATAGGTGATGCTAATTTCTTATTTCATTACTTGTATACTTCCTTTTGGTAAACCATTTTAAAGACTTGTGGACCACTGGGTGTTGATGAATGTGTACTTGAATGTGTATTTAAATCTTCTCCTGGGAGAGACTGAAAAGCTGAGCAGGGTTAGGCTTCTACTCTTGGAGAAAGGCCATTGCTAAGCAGTACAGTACAGGAAGGGGAGAGGTAGAGGAGGGTGTCTATTTAGATGTGTCAACTGTAAGAAGCAGAAAATCCACAGGTGGAGTCTGGTTGCTTTTCTACTTGACTTTCCCCCACATCATAATTAGACGTGTTGACTATGACCTCATTAGCTCCATTAGACTGCAAGATGGTCCCAAAATTGGGTTTTATACTAAACTTTAATAAATAAAAGTGAGCCCCTCACCTCTAAAATGAACCCTCATTAGTTGAATTTACAAGTGAGAACAGAGCTTCCTTCCTAATCCAATATCTTCCTAGCTTTGATTATTCTATTTGATTCCCTACTAAAAGCAAACTATTGGCTGCAGAACAATCTGGGAGTAAGACCATGACTGAGAGGAGAAGGCAGCGTGATGTTTCAGTGACAATCTAAGTTTGGAGAAGTCTCTGAGGAACTTGGCATTCTACTTGGGATCTGTCCTGTCAGATTCCAGTTGTGAAGAGAAATGCTTTTAAGGGGCAGAAATGAGAAGTCTGTTAAAAAGGAGAGCAGACTATTTCAAATCTCCAAGCTTTCAGATGCCTTTCTTAAAAGGCCTTGGAAATGAGGATATCACCATGTTTGGAGGCACTTTGAATAATGATTTTTGTGTCAGTGGGAGAGGAAAGTACTGTAAATACCATCTGCTTGGGGCAGTTTCAGACCGACCTGCTGGGCAATATGAATACCCAAATAAGAATAAGAATAACCAAAAATCTTCAGTTAAAAGAGTTTCTCCTTTTGAATCTATATAGAGCACTGAATCTGGAGTCATGAAGCCCTGAATTCAAATCCAGCTTTAGGTGCTTATTGGCTGTGTGATCCTCAGCAAATCACTTAACCTTTGTCTGATTTTCCTCATCTGTAAAATGAGGATAATAATAGCACCTACATCCCAGAGTTGCTATGAGGGTGAAAGGAAAATTGTGATTAAAGCACTATATAAATGTTAGCTATTATTATTATCACTATTATTATTAATCAATAAATACTTATTAACTGTCTACTGTGTACTGGGCACTGTGCTAAATGCTGGGGTTACAAATAGAGGGAAAAGATAGTCCTGCCCTTAAGGAACTTACAATCTGTAATTGTTATTATTATTATTATTATTATTATTATTATTATTATTATTATTATTATTATTATTATTATTATTATTAGCAGCAGCAGCAGCAGCAGCAGCAGCCACAAGGAAGTTGGTAAATTAGGGAGCCATGATTGAACAGGAGTTGTCCAAAAGTGGCAGGTCTTCTTCTTGGCTACTTCAAGCTATTTTTGTCATTCCTGTCGGTCTGCATGCCATTCTGTCTTGTTTTGTCATCATCATAAAGCATTTGTGAGGTGCATAATTTGTTGGTGGCCCTCTTACAAGGGGCTAAGCAGAGAAAAAACATGTGGGGGCCATCTTGCTGTCTTGGCATGCCTTCAGTCTCAGGCCACACTGAGTTGGAAACACATTTAGGAAACATAGCATAGAGTAGGGGGGAAAAAATGAATGAACACACTAAGTGAATAAATAGGGCAAAGATTTGTGCAGAGTATTTCTCAAAATTTCATCTCCAGCACTAGATGGGGAAGAAACCATGACCCTTTTTTTTTTAAATGGTACTTGAAAAAGGATTTAGGTGAAAGAAAAGCTTACTTGCTCTGGCTTTTTCTCACATGCAACAGATTTCTTTGAGAAATGATTTTACATGATTGCAAAAAAAACATTCGTGAGAAGAATACAGCTCCTTTCTCATGTGTGTGTGCACGCGAGCAAACTTGTGCACGTGTGTACACACTGCACATTACCTAAAATTTGCATGCTGATATTTTTTTTCCAGAAGAAAAGCAGAGGATGGGATCTTGAGTCTTGATCTAGAATTATCATCTGAAAAGTGTAGGACAGAGTAATAGTGTTCTACAGGAGCTTTTTGGTACTGTAGAAAATCTTCCATTTACCACTTCTCTACCTCCATGTCCCATTACACATGTGAGATGGACAGCAGGTCTTTATGACTTATGGTGTGGTCTTCCCTTTAAACATTTAAACATTTTAAACATTGCGTCTCTTCCTCTCTACATTCTTTTGCATCCTTACTTCAGAAATATATCCTTTAGGTACACTCTGTATGTGATGTGGTTTTGATTGGGTTTCCCCTGCTGTGCAAGGCCTGAGTAAATTAGAAAACTCTTTTTTCTGGGACTTGTACTTCTCATAGACCGTACTCTCCACTAGAATCAGATGCTGTAAGCAGGGCAGCACCTGCTTCATGGCAGAAACCCACATAATAATTCTCAGTACCAAGAAGTGTGAGACAAAAAAAGCAAAATTAACTTCTCAGAAGGTCACTAGAAAATGTAAATACAAAGAGGAAGCAGCAAATGTCTTGGAACCAGTCAAGGGTTCTTACAGGAAATGACTAAAAAGGAGGGAATGGAGGAAAGAAGCTAGGGACAGGATATCCAAGGTGTTCAGTTGGGTGAAATGTGATTTGTTTTTACATCCTCCTTCTTATACTTCATTGTAGTCCTTTGGCAGTCATCCCAGAACTCTGTGAATATGTAGAAAGGACCACTGAAGAAGGAGGAAATGGCAAGATGGTATTACAGATGGTTTCTGAGTCTCTGCTTTGCTGCTGATTGTCATTCATGTATCCGTTGGTTCTTATCTGTTTTTGTGTTGGAGACCCCCTCTGGTAGTCTGGTGAAGCTGATGAACACCTTTTCAGAATAATGTTTTCAAATGTACAAAATGCATAGGATTACAAAGAAATATATTATACTGACGTATACTGTAATATAATATAATAACACATACTGTAGTATGTGAATATATACTACATTATATTGAAATGTAGTTCATCAATTTTTTTAGGGCTCAAAGGATCCCTCCTAGTTAAGAACTCGCAATCTTGGCCAGTATTCTAGCCATAGTGATTAACAATCAAACTCTTGATCTTCACCGTACCATCCCATCTTCTAATATTTTACTAAACCCACCAAGTAATAATAGCTTACATGCAGTGCTTTACTTTACACATTATCTCATTTCAAGTGAGGTAATATACACAAAAAAAACCTTACAAACCTACACAATATATAAATGTTAGCTATTATTATTCTTTTATCCTCATGGCTTTAAGTATTTGAGTTACTGAGTATTGCAGGTGTCATTCCTACTTGATGGATGAGGAAAATTTGAATCAGAGGGATTAAGTGACTTGGCAGGGGTCACACAGCTAGTAAGGGGCAGAGCCAGGATTTAAACACAGGGCTTTTGAGGATACCAGGCGCCATGGTAAGGGCTGGGGATAAGAAAGTCTTTGCCTTCAAGGAGTTTATTATTCTAATGTAGGAAGAAGACAACACAGAAAGGGGATGGGGAAGACAGTTATGTATTAGTGTGGTGTGAAAATGGCCAAGAAATGATATGGAAGTCTAGTTCCAAGCTCACTTTTCAGAACTCAAAATGGTTCTAGGGGCAAAATCCAGGGTTGCAATGGGAAGAGGAGGAGGATTATGGCTGGAGTGCAGATGGTCTGATTCTGAAGTGGCCAAGAATTGACCAAATCAAGTGATTTAGAAAGTGCCACACTTCATTAGCACAGGGGGTTTTGTTTGTTTTGTTCTTATATTTCCTTTCATTTTGAACCTGACAGTCATCAAAAACCATGAACTTTTCTATATACAAAGGACAGAAAAATTGGATTGTATGTGAAATTTTGTGAATTTATTATGTACATATAGTTTGGGGGTTTTACATAGTAAATTTATTATTGGTGTACCATTACTAACCTGCTTATCTTTGTTCCATTCTGAATGCATAGTACATTTTAACTAAAATTTCCACCATATTGGGTAGCCTGTGAGCTAGCCCCCTTAGAAATGCAAATCTGATGGGGGCAAAGGGAGACATTGAAGATGAAAAGTCAGCTTCTCTTTTTGACTGTACCATGATTTCTTAGTGATGTAGAAGGGGCAGAGGAAGGAACCCATCTTGGTGATCTGTCAGAGGCTGCCCCTTAGCCTTTCCAAAGCTAGCCTGTACTTTCCAACCAGCTTCAATGTTTTTTTTTTCCTCTTTGTGTGTCTTGTTAATGCAAAAGCGACGGCGAAAGGAATGTTCTCGGACATGCCCGAAAAAAGTGATTACACTTTCTTCTCCTTCCATTCCACCTTCTTCTCGATTATATTGCAGTCAACAGGTGATCCTTTCTGCATGCCCTCTCTTCCCTTTTTCTTGTCATTCTCACCTGTGCAGGTGGCTAGACTAGTGACTGATTCAGTGGTCCCTCCTATTAATGAAAGCTTTACAAAACCCAAACAAACTACTTATCTTCATTTCTATAAACTACGTAATTCCTGACTGTTCAGACCCTGAACAGTCTTTTTCCTACAAAATTCTTATCAAAATTCATATTACTTTGAAAATGAATAGAAAGGGTAAAAAATGTCACCAAACTAAGGGCGCAAAGTCCCAAGTAGAAGGAATGACAAATTGGTTCATTTTATGGTACAGGCATGCCTGATGATGAAGTTGGGCAAACAGCATTTTTCAATGACATCTTATATATTGTAGCCAAACCTCATGGGAAAGTTGTAAAACGTAATTGTGAAATCCTGAGGCCCTAGACTCCGTTGTTTCTTTTCAATTAACTGTCCCCATAACATCATTTGGCCTAAATTTATATTTTCACAGAACTAGTTAATATTAAGCAGGGCATAACCTACATATAGCTCAGGTCAGGGTTGCCATTTCTTTATATTCTGTCTCTACAGTGGAATAAAGTCAGATGGGCATTTCCAAAGCATCAGGGCATCTTATTCTTGCTGAGGTCATGAAAACCCCTAAATCTGCCTATTTCCTATTAATCCATTGAATGATCCACTTTCCACATTCCCCTGACTCAGGGCAGGCAGTACAAGACCACTTCAGAGAGTGTTGTATAACACTGAATCTACAATAACAATTGTGTCGAGAATATATTTCTCAGAGCAGCTTTTTAAAAAGTGTATTTACAGATAGGATTTTTCCGGCCATCAAGAGTAACACCTGTAGAGTCCTGTGAATTCTGATCTCTGAGGCAGAATACAATGATTGTAAAGGAAGTTTTTGCCACATCTAAGATGGCCTGTTTAAATGATATGTGGTTTTAAAACCCTTGAGTGTATTATCAGAACTACCTATGAAATAGATAATTTTAAACTAAAAACATCCCCCTCACCTCTGTTGAATAAAACTGGGGATGCCTTTCAGAGTATCCACTTAATTCTGCCATTTGGTTTTTACGTGGTCTGTTTGAAGGCATTTAGTAGCACCTGTGTATTTGGGTCCAAGAACTGAATCTTTAAAAGATCTAGTGAATTATTGTGCCTTTTACCTTTGACATCCTGCTAAGGCTATGTGCTTATGTGCCAGGGAAGTCCATGTAGCAGCAACTTTGAATCACTTCTTCAGCCACTACTTAATTTCAAATTGAATGCTCCGTCTTTTCAAGGCCTTTAGCTGGGGCAGCTAGGTGGCACAGTAGATAAAGCACCAGCCCTGGAGTTAGGAGGACCTGAGTTCAAATCCAGTCTCAGACCAGACACTTGACACTTACTAGCTGTGTGACCCTGGGCAGGTCACTTAACCCCCAATTGCCTCACCAAAACAAACAAACAAACAAACAAAAACAAGGCCTGTAGCCATGGAAAATTATTCCCTGCCCCAACCCCAGATCTGTGTCAGTTGCTTCCTTAATTAAACTGAGCCAATTATATATTTCTCTTTAAGGTTTACTGTCCCCTTGCTCAGTGGTAAAATTGCTAAGATGTATTTCTATCCTATCTCCATCTGTTCTTTAAATAAATTAAAGTTTTGGCCCTGTGTTCTTCTAGGGTGGGGACCACTCCCCACCCTAGAGTTTCCTCTGGACTGTTTGTAGTGGTCATTTATTCTAGCCAGTTTCCAACTCACTGCCTTTCCTTTCTAATATCTGGTTTGGAAAACTTCACTCTTCTAACCTGCCCTTTTTTTTTTAACCCTTCTGTTTAATTTCTTTGCTCTCCTGCCACTGTGTGAAAGATATGAGTTTGCTCCACCTTCGTACTAACTATAGTTTCATTTATCTACCTGACCTAAAGTTGGACACCCTGGCCACAAACACAGATTTGTCCTTGTGTGTGGGATTTGCTACAGATGGCATTTAAGGTTTTTGGGGAGAGGGAGGCATGGGAAGAGGGAACAGATATGTTTGAAATTAACACAGTGAATTTTTTCCAGTCTCATTTCTCACTGTCATTTAGTATGTCCAGATAAAGCCTTTGGCTGGTGCTTAAGTTTACACTTTGTTGCCCACAGACGTACAGGGATCTTGATGCTGACAACCGTGGCAAGCAGAGTCCTCAATATGAAAGGGTAAAAAGCATGAACCCATCGCATGGGGTGCTGAGAGCGTATACACACACATAGGGTACAAAATGATGGGAAGGCACAGCGGATGGTAGAAGGCCCTCTTGGTTGCTTTTTGCACTCTTGCTACTCAAACAGAAAACAGATGTCATTTGGAATTTGTTAATGAGGAAGATTCAGCACTGACCATGCTCCCAGGACAATACAGCGCCCAGACTCTATGCTGATGATAATGTAGATATTTCTGCTGCTCTACACAATCTTGATGGCTTTCTGTTTTCTGCCTATTACATGTCCTCTCTTGGGGTCATGTCTCATTCTCTCTAAGTGTCTTATAGCTACAATGGGACACAAATGGTTAATTCCATGGGTGAGCTTTTGAGAGCGCGTTTTATTAAGCAAATGTCATACACTCAGCCTTTTTGATAGCTATAATGTGTTGGGCATAGGGACGGGTAGAGGTATTGGAGAGGCCAGAGCTCTTACCATTGTTGAGAATTTTAATATTAAGGAGATGGGAAGAGAAGGAATACTAGAGACAGACTTAATGTAAATTGTTTACTGAGTTACTTGAATGATCAGTTGGAAAATCTGGACTCGAACACAGAACTTTGTCATTGGACAATTTGGCTAATGAAATAATATTTAATGGACAACTTGAATACGAGAATTACTTAATTTGTCATTAGCAGAAGTTGCCATTCAGTCTAAGTGTATATGGAAGATGCAAAGAATGATCACTTCCCATTGAGTTTATGCAATAGTTCTCTCTTTGCTTTGTTTCTAGATATATAAGAATACATTTAGGGCTGGCAGTTCATTTATATTCAAGTGTCTATGGAAGCAGACTAGTCTTATGCCTCACCCTCTGCCTCAGCCTCTTCTTCGAATTAGGAGGGAAAAAAAAGCTAGAAGTGTATATATATAAGCTGCTGTGGATACCAACAGATGAAGTGCATGATAGAGGATGAAATGAGGATTGAAAGGCATCATCTTGTCTCTTCATAGCCTGCAGGCTGTGGTTCTATTAAGTCTACTTTTTTTATCAGGTCCTTCATAAAATCAGCTTTTCTATTTAAATGTCAGTCCAGACTGACATTCTCTCAAAAAGGAAGTTAGCTTCACTGAGAAGGTATTACCCCATATGTGAAAGGAAGCTGAGGTTTCTTTTTGGTCATTTGTATTTAGTGGGGTTAGAATTTAGAGATAAAAAGGTGAGGAGTAGGGAAAAGACACGTCTTGGAGTTTTGCCCTCAAAAGATAATGAGTTGAATGCATTTTTCATTTCTTTTTGGAAAAAACTAATTCCTTGGCTCCATTAATGTACTGGGCTGTAGTCCAGTCATTTTGGAGGGACCTCATTTTCAGTGACTCTTCAAGCCCTGTTCATTATCTTGCTTGTGACCTTACTTTCCCTCACATCTCCTTTCCCGTCACTGAATAACATTATTTTTGCCTGTTCTACCTCCTTAGGGAGGCTTGTTTTTTTTTTTCCTGTTAATTTCTTTCTTACTTTCTTGTACTGCTACTTCCTGCAGTGGTTTCACCAAGTTTTTTCTGGTGGCCTGCTAGTTGAAGTTACACTGAATATTGACCACAGGGAATGCCAGTTGCCCCTGCTTCTGGAGCAAAGGCCGATCAAGCATTAGATGACTGCTGCCCAGTATTGTTCTCATCCATTTGCCTACTAATAAAGATGTAGGGAGTGATGGGTATGGGTCTCCTTGGAGATGCATTAGCAGAAAGTATGTGATCACTTCAATATGTTGCTTCACACTTTCTTTAGGGGACTCTAATGTTAAATCCATCCATAAGTCTTGGACCTCTAACAATCAGTAGCTTATCAAGGGATTGCATAGGCTTGAAAAGTTCCAGGTTTAGCTAACCTCATCATTAAAATAGCAAACCTTTTGGTTGGATCTTTCCATATTTTGTATAGTAAATAAAGGGGTCAATGGCTTGAGTTTTTTATCCTGTTTTTTTTCTTCAAGCTTCAGCTAGAAGCATGATTAATGGATCTGATACTCCTCTGAGGATTAGCAGAAAAGAGGAAAAACAGCAGGTATTGACCCTATTAGAGAAGGGGATAACTTCCCTTCTTTGCATTTGATTAATTCCTTTACTTGTGCTCTCTGTAAAGCTTGTGGGAGAAGCCCACTTTGCTCAAGGGGTAATCCTACTCTGTCTAGTGGAGAAACTCTAGTGGAGTGCACAAATGGGCTCATCTATTGTAGGTGCCTGTTCTAGGCTACCTCTTCCCTTCACCTCTTATTTTCTTGCCTTTATGCCCCTTTCTTAGAGTGTAGCAGCCATGAGGAAGAATGATTACATGCAGATGATTATATATAGTTCTACGTTCCACTTTCTAGGAAGGGTAAGCTAGAAAATATCCAAAGGAGAGCAGTCAGATTGATGAAGGGCCTCCCTCTCTATACAAGGACCTGTTGAAGGACCTGATGGCTTCTCATTTAGAATGATAGGTGCCTTCAAAATAAAATTATGTGAAGGGCTTTTACGTAGAAGAGTAATTTCACTTGTTCTGCTTGGCCTCAGAGGGCAGAATTAGAAGCAGTGGGTATAAATTGCAGAAAGACGAATTTAAGCACAATGTAGAGACAAACTTCTAGCCATCTTAAGCTATCCAAAAGAAGACTGAGTAGACCTTGAAACTCCGCTTCACAAAAGGTTTTTAAGTGATGGACCAGAGGGCTGCTTGTTGATCTTGTCATCAGGATTCACATTCAAGAACAGATTGAACTAGAGAGTCTTTGACCAGCCTTTCAACCTTGGACACAAAGCTGATTTTTTTTTTGGGTGGCTTACTGGCTCTGCTTTCTGTCTAGATTCAAGAGTAGCAGTAGCCTGAAGTAGTTTGAGTTTACCCAGAAACCAAGGATGTTTCTCTCCTGCTTCTCTGTGATTTAAACATTATTCTGAAGCTAAGGAATTTAATAAGGCTAAGTCTCCTCTCAGATCAGGCTTGAACTCTGAATTTAACACTTCCTTTGATTTTTTTTCTCCTTTTTTTTTTAGCAAGAAACTGAACCTTCTCGTCGATTTTTTGTTGAGCAATGGGAGCTTTCCCTTAGCCTCCGTTCCTCCAACCGCCCTGCCTCACCCTCCTCTGACTCTCTCCGACAGGTAGCATGCCTGGCTTTTGGCAAAACCACAGTTGGATGTATGACCTTTGCTCACCTCACACCGACTAATGCAGTCACAAGAGGTCTCTGTCCCTGGGGGAGTTGACAGAACCTCTGACTCTGGTTTATCTCCTTTTTAAGAACTACAGAGAGAGAGAGAGAGAGAGAGAGAGAGAGAGAGAGAGAGAGAGAGAGAGAGAGAGAGAGAGAGAGAGAGAGAGAGAGATGCATAATTGAGTGAAATAAGCTTCTAACTTTGGCAGACCCTGATCATTCTATATTTAATATAAGTCATATACTGATGAAGTAATTTCAATCTTTCATTGCCTTAGAATTGTTTTGGCAAATATTTATTAGAAAACCAGATCAGCTAAAGGATTGGGAAATGTTTCCTTAAAGAGAAATGTGTAGTAATATTTCTTGTAATGGAATTTGAAGCACAGTGAATGGTATGTGTATAGGTATGTATGTTTATGGTTGTTATGTGTTTGGTTGTATCTGATTTTGGTCCCTAAGGAATCAATTCTGCTGTTTGGCATACTAGAATTCATCAGGTTATGGGATGGTTTGTTTATAGGACAATTAGGTCTTTTTTCTCTTTGTTTATTGCTTCTTATTTGTACCAAATTAGTGGTGTGTGTATATGCATGTGTGTAGTCTTAAATATTGCTAAATTTTAACAGTTCCGTAACAGCAAAATGAAGAAAATTGGCAAATAGAATTCGAGTTTTTATCACTTCCCCAGAAATGCTTGCCATTGTTAACACATTGCTGTTATTGAAATGAACCCAGTTGAAATACAAGGATGGTCCTGGACCATGATCACTCGGAAGGGGCTATTGGTCAGGATATTAGTGCTGTGGCCAAACCTGGAAGAACCTAGATCTTTAAAGAAAGGTTGCTTAATTTCCCAGTCCAATGTTTTTGGTTTCTGGTCTATGCTTGATGTTGTATTCTGTGGAATGAAAGATAATATAATTATCTGTTACCTCTGTTTTTATTATTGCACTACCTTGTCATCCCTGTTTGTTCTTGTCTTTTCTAGGCCTAAGTTTCTCCCTTATCTCTAATTTTTAAAACTTTGGATTTGGTAGCCATTCATTTTTCATTACTTATAATAGGGAATAATGTTGTGAAGTTATAGAGGTCATTAATGGATTAATGGCTACTTTGAAATATGCTACTCTGTTAAGACTGAAGATTGCAGTGATTTTCCCAATCCCAACTAAATCATGGATAATTACTTTCTTATCTATATCTGGTTGTACTCTGGCATTCGTATCATCATAGTTCTTTCCCAGAGTAAGCATTTCCCTTGTTTACACAGCTCACTCAGGTCCTCATGTCAAACTACACACTCTTTCTCCTTCAAAAAGTTGCTAAACTAAGAGTAACCTTAGCATGGCAACTATTTCTGGATGTCTCTTAGAGTTGGAATTAAAGACAAGACCTCCAGCATTTGGCATATATACAACAGATTGGAGCTCTCTGCTTTTAAGTGATGTGTAGCAATAACATTATATGTCAGGATCTAGGCCATTAGCCATATGGAAGGTTAAATTGAACAAGGAGAAATTAGAAGGCTGAGTGTACAGCAACCTGTATTCATATAATGAAACAAAATAAACATTCAGAACTGAAACTGTATAGTCTGTGCAGCTCTTCAACCAGCTCCTAAGTCTAAGAGATATAAACGGGATATTTTATGCTAAAATTGGTGAGATTTTCTCTATTCCATTCTTTTCCCTAAAATAATAGATTGTTTCAATGTCTTTCACACTTTTGTCCTAGACCAGAAAGATCTCAGCTTTTCCAAGGCAAATTTGAACTCATTGAACAAATGGTTATCTGTGCTATAGTATTCGATCAAAATATCCATCCCAGCCAGGGAGGCTTTGGGTACAGTATCTTGATTGGAAAGGAGATTTGTGTGGGTGGACTCTTCCTGATTTTTCATGAGTATAAGCAGAAATCAGCTGAGGGTGGTTCTTCCAGATAAAAACTGGGAGTATTTGTAGGTTCAAATAGATGCTGAGGCTGCCACTAAGAAGGAGAAGGGAACATCATGGTTATAGTTTTTAAAAACTTTGGCCTGGAAAGCAAGAGACTTGGATTCTCATTCTATTTCTGTCATTGCCACTCTGTCACTGTGGGATCTTCGGCAGATCATTTCACTTAACTGGGCCTTAACTTTCCTCATTTGTAAAATGAGAGGAGTTTGACTAAATAACCTGTAAAGAACCTTCAGGCTTTAACTCATAGTGTTAAATCACTAGGAATATAATTGGAGATTGTCACTTTCTATATGTAGAAAGAGGTTTTAAGGAGCCTTGAAAGGAGTGATATGTTCTAGATGTAGAGAAACCCTCCAAAGGTGGAACCATGTGTCTGGATGGGACAAAGTCCTTTTGACCTCTGTATATAGTTCCCATTGTTATTAGATTCCCTTTTTATCCCCTTTTGTCTTTTGTACATCTGTTCTCCAAGTGCTGAAAATTCTCCAAAAGGAGTGATTACTGGGTTTCAATGTAGTTCACATAATTCTTGCTGCTTTTTTGACAGTTGTGCTAAAATTAGCTTTTATGTCATCACTGACACCGGTTCCCTTCTTATCACCCAGTTATCCTGCTTTGAGGCACTGTGCTGGCATGGTTTGTCTGCTGCACCTTTTTCTCACTTTATATTTTTTAAAAACTTATTTCCTATCTTCTTAATTTATTTTTTTGTTTTCTCGTTTTCCTTAATTTCCTGGTTATTTTATGTCCTCCAACCAATAGAAGTATATAAAGATGTACACGGGCGGAGTGAGCTCATTGGCTGAGCAGATAGCCAATCAGCTTCAAAGGAAAGAACAGCCCAAAACCCTTCTAGACAAGAAGGAACTGGTAAGAGATGTTCCAAGGGTACTGTGTGTTTAGACATAGCATAAAGCTATGGTAAAGTGAACTGGTTAGTTGTCCTCATATATTTATGGTTCTATGGACTGTCAAAGACTGGTGTGATTTACTTTTTTTTTAAATGTAAGGATATTTGAACTCTGATAAGTAAGTATGAAGCGGAAAATATCCGTAAGAAATGTATGAGTATTGAAAATATTAAGTTGTCTTATCCTAGGAAAGAGTTTTTCTCTTCACAAATGCCAATTCATGAAAGAACACAAGTATGGGAGTGTTCATCAGAAAGTGAGTGACATCTCTCTATGATTGTCCTCTTCAGTTGTTTGATATTTTTTTGACCCATCACATGATGGGTCACTCCACCTTGGTGGAGTGAATGTGAATGACTGCTTCCACAGTAAAATGAAGTGTGTTGGAAGGGATGCCCCTCAGACATTGAGGAGCCAGGATTCCTACTGAGTGATGCTCTAATCATTTGATTGCCCCATCTCATTATGGCTTCGTTGGTTAGGACTGGTTAGTTGTACAGAGGACAATGTGCACCTGCAGATATCCCTTTCTGGAGTGCAGGTAACCACAAGAGCCAGTGACTCTGACCTGTTTTTTCCCCTTCTTCCCATCCTGTTTCTCACAGGGCTCATTGAAGAAGGAGTTCCCCCAGAATATAGGAGGCAGCGATATTTGCTATTTCTGCCGTAAGCGAGTCTATGTGATGGAGAGGCTGAGTGCTGAAGGGAAGTTCTTCCATCGAAGCTGCTTTAAGTGTGAATACTGTGCTACTACCCTACGCCTGTCTTGCTATGCATATGACATAGAGGATGGTAAGGAGCAACTTTTCTTCTTCTCCAGTCTCGGGCATTAGAAGTCCATTATTCATATTGCATGGGTGTCTTTCAAGATTGTTCTGAGTCTGATTATAATGGTATATGCCTGTAACACCAGCTACTGGGGAATGCTAAGATAGTCAAATCCCTTGAATTCAGGAGTTCTGAGCATCATTGGGATGATGGTGATGATGATGATGATGATGATGATGATAATGATGGTGGTGGTGGTGGTGGTAATAACTATCATTTATATAAGGTTTACCATGTGCTAGATACTGTGCTAAGAACTTTACAAATATTATCTCATTTGATCCAATCAAATATTTACAATGCTTGGCATCAACATAGTGAACCTCTGTGAGTGAGAGACTGCCTGGTTGCCTAAGGAGGGATGAACTGACCAAGTTGAAAACAGTTCAAAGCTGCCATGCATATCAACAGTTGGATTAGGGCCATGAGTGGACCCTTGTACTTCTAGCCTGGAAGAGATTGGGGAACGCCAATGTTTAAGAAGAACAAAAACACAACTCTCCTAGGTGCTCTTCTACTTTATATTCCCCCTCTTAGTGACCTCATTGACTCCTATAGATTTAATTATCATTAGGTAGATGACCCAGATACATATAAGGAGCCCCAGTCACCTCCTGTGTTGGTCTTGAATCATGAACTACCTAGTAGACATTTCAAACCTGATGATCCAGAGATACCTCAAACCCAGTGTGTCCAAAGTAGAACCTATCTCTTCTCCGAATTTTCTTATTTCTGTTGAAGGCCACACTAGTCTTCGGATCTCCTCAAGTTCAAAACCTTGGCATTATCCTCATGCTCCCTCACCCCACATATCTAGTCTCTTTCCAAATCTTGCTATTTTTACCTCTGCAATGTCTCTCATATCCAGTCCCTTCTCTTACCTTAGTTGAGGCCTTTATCACCTCTTGTCTAGATTATTACAATGGCCTCCAAATTGGTCACTCTGCCTCTAATCCCTCCTCATTCCAATCCATCCTTCTTCATACAACCACCAAAGTGATTTTCTTTAAGTAAGGGTCTTGGCACATCCCTCCTTACTCAAAAAATTCCTATAGTTCCCTATCATTTCTGGAATAAAATCTGAACTCCTTTATTTTATGAAACCTATTGCTTCCAAGAGCAAATACAGATTTCTTTGTTTGGCATTCAAAGCCCTTCTTAACCTAGCCACTTCCTATCTTTCCTGACACTTCCTGACACATGGTTTTCAGTCCGATGATGCTGGCCTCCTGGATGTTCCACGAATAAGACACTCTAATCTCTCAACTGTGGCCATTTTCTCTAATTGTCCCACCTCCACTCCAACTATTAACTTCCTTGACTTTTTTTTTTTTTTTTGGTGAGGCAGTTGGGGTTAAGTGACTTGCCCAGGGTCGCACAGCTGGTAAGTATCAAGTATCTGAGGCCAGATTTGAACTCGGGTCCTCCTGACTCCAAGGCCAGAGCTCTATCCATTGCGCCACCTAGCTGTCCCCTTGACTTCTTTAAGTCCCAACTAAAATCCTACCTTCTACAAGAAGCATTCCTCCAACCCCTCTTAATTCCAGTACTTTCCCTCTGTTAATTATTTCCTCTTTATCCTGCATATTGCTTATTTATATATATTTGTTAGCATGTTGTCTCCCCAGTGGATTGTAAGTTCCTTGATGGTAGCCACTTTCTTTTGCCTCTTTTTGTATCTCCTGAGCTTAACTGGTGCCAGACACATTACAGGTACTTATAAATGTTGACTGACTGATTGGGTGATTTACAGCCTGATCCATCCTATCTTTTTAGTGTTCTTATACATTCCTCCTCTTCCCACACTCTAAGGTGCAGCTGAACTAGCCTTCTGTCTTTTCTTCCACATTCCGTCTTTCATCTCCAGGCTTTTGCCCTTGATATTCCTCTTGCCTGGGGGATGCTGACTCCTCTCCTCCACCTCATGGATCTTTCAAGATGCAGCCAACATACTCCCTTCTGCAAGAACACTTTCCTGATTCCTCCCAAATGCCTTGTATTTAGCAGCCTTGCATTTACTATTTGTATTTTGTATATATTTATACGCTTTTGTTGCCTGGTAGAAGGTTAACTCCTACAATGTAGAAATTGTTTTGGTATTAGTGTTTGTATCCCAAAGACCTAGCACAGTATCTTGCATAGGTACTTAATTAAATACTTGTTAATTGATCAGATTCCCCTTTTTGTCCCTATCCTGTCACCGAAGACAATCCAACATCATCAGGAGGATGAAAGTATTTAGGCTTCACCAGTAGACCTCAACCTCAATTTATTTCAGATTTGTGAATATGCATGTTGGATGGAAGGTGGAACAAGAAGAATAAATTAGTTATCAAGTGAGAATATTTAGAGTGCCTATGTTTACATGGAAGAAGTATTTGTTTATAAGCTATTCCCAGAGATTTTTTAGGTCTGTTAATGTCCTAAATGGGGACTAGTTAGTAAGAGAGAGCAAGTATCAGAAGAGTAGGAAATTGAGCAGTTCCTGCACTTCAGAGCTTATCTTTGTGTCTTTAAATCATTGCAACCTCTTACAGTAGGCTTTGGCATGAAAGAGATTCTCAGAGCATAGAACTTTGCTTTTATTTATTTTTTTTATGTTCAATCAATCAATAAGTCTTTATTAAATGCTGGTGATATCCCAGGCACTGTGCTAAGTACTGGAGATATAAAGAGACAAAAGATAATCCCTGCTTTTGAGGAGCTCACAATATAATGGGGGAGAGAACAAACAAATGAATATATGCAAAGGAAGTATATACAGGATAAATAGGAGATAATTAACAGGGAAGGTAAGAGAACTCTTTCTACAGTGCATTCCTCCAGTAAGAACTTTGCTTTTAAATCAGCCAATCAGGAATATTTACTGAGCACTCATAATAATGATGGCAGCTAACATTTATATTGCATTTATGATGTGCCAGGCACTGTGCTAAGTGCTTTACAATTATTATCTTTTTTGATCCCCACAACAACCTTGGGAGGTATGTGCTATTATTATCACCTCCATTTTATGGATGGGGACACTGAGGCAAACAGGGGTTAAGTGACTTGCCCAGGGTCACACAGCTAGTAAGAGTCTGAGGCTGGATTTGAACTTGGGTGTTCTTGACTCTGGGCCCAGATTTCTGTAAGTGACTGTACCATGTATGTCAACATTGTGCCAAGGTGCCGTGAAAGACAGGAAGAGGGAAAATAATTGACTCTCCGTATTATAAGGGACCTCAGTAATAATGTAGTCCCATTAAGGAGCTAACAGTCTAGGGAGATAAGATTCCTACATGAAACAGCAAATAACACAAGATTATACAGTTAAGTAAAGTATAGGTTATTAGAGCTATTAGCATAGGATTTCAGAAGGAAGTAATCGATGAGAGGTGAAGTAGAAGGCTTCTTAAAAGAAGTTGTCCTCTAAACCTTGGTCTGTGAGTAGGTGTGATTGAACAAAACGAGTCAAAAACAGGAGTAGACTTGAGCTCAATAAGAAGACCAGCCTAATCAGAGGAGAGGGATGAGCCTGAAAACCTAAGATTGTAGATTTAAAGCTTTAGGAGGCAATATTTAGAGCAGGCCTGCACAGCTTGCACTTACCTTGCAGCATGCCAAAGGATTTTGGACGGCCCACAAAAAATGTAGAGAAAAACATCCTTTGTATGTAGAGGAAATCCTTTGGCCGTGCTGCAAGCAGCCCTTGGGCTGCCAGTTGTGAGGCCTGATTTAGAGGGAATGAAACCCACTCCCTTCATTTTGTAGATGAGGAAATTGAGGCACAGAAAGATTAAGTGATTTGGCTAGTCACGTGTCTTAAAATTAGCAGAGGTAGGATTTGAACCCAGGTCTTTCTGACTCCAAGACCTAGTCTAGTTCCTGTCTACTAAAAGTTATATGATATACAGGTCTGGTGACTAAAAAGGTTTATTGTGGATAAGGGAAATCTCAAGGAAACATGTTCTTCTTCAGATATTTGAACGCCTGTAAAATGTTACTGAGCCTGGCCTGGATTTCCTTGTGGACTCAGGACAGTTAGTGACTTTATCAGTACTGCCAAGAGCCAACTGCTTTTTGTCCTGAAGGTGCTGAACATTATGGTCTGGGGGCAAGGTGATCCAGGCTTTGGCTGCTGCCTACTGAAATAGTTGACGTCTCTTAAGCTTATCCCTTTGAGGTAGGGGTGGTTTTTTTCTTTCTTTCTCTGAAAGAAAGTGGATTGTATTTAGAGCCTTCTTACTCTGTTCATGAACCTCTTTTCTTTGGCCTCATCATAGCCAGTGGCAGCCTTAGGCTGGTACCTCAAGTTTGTGGAGGAATTAGGAGGAAGCTCACTCATACCGTTGTAGAGGAGTTCTTCCCTAAGGCTTTTAGTGCCCCATTTATCAGTAGCAAATTCTCCCTTTGGACTTCAGTGTCTGGCAGCATTCACTCCCTCAATATTTTTCTGCATGGATCTTTAATTTAAAGAGCCATTCATCAGTTTGATTTGTCTCAGATAATATAGATCTTTTGGTTTTCAGAGAAGATTTTAAGGAAACGTGTTAACCGCTTGTTCTTTCTCCTGAGCACAAAGTGAAAAAACAAGGAAGTAACAATTTTCGTTAAGATGTAGCAAGGAGGGGTTTTTTGTGTTTTGGGGTTTTTTGGGTTGTTTCCCTGCTAAGGAATTATTACATTCATTAGTCTTATATTGAGAACATGACTGCAATTTTAAAGCAATTTACTCTAACTCTATCCTATTTTGAAAGAGGCTAGGTAATTTAGAATGACTAGGGGAAAGAAAGCTAGATCTGGAGTCACAAAGATCCTGGTTTCAAATCCTAGTTTTATTACTACCTATGTAACTTTGGTTAGGCAGGTTAACTTAACTTTTCTGGGTTCTCAGTTTCTTCAGCTGTAAAGTGAGGGGGTTGAACTCAGTGATCTCTGAGGTTAACTCTTAAGTCTGTCACATGGAAAGGGGATGAGGCTTATTTTTATGTACCTGGACAATACAGAAATACAAATTGGTAGAAGATATAAGGAGACAAATTTTGGCTCAGCATAAGGGAGAACTTTCTCACTATTAGAACTATCTAAAAATCAAATAGACTATCTTTTTTTTTGTGGTGGGGGAGGAAGTGTTTCATCCTCATTGTATATTTTCAGTTAGAGATTAGATTACATTTAGGGAGGTTTTGGGCAAAATTACTTGTATTGAATGAGAAGGACATTCCGGCTCAAAGATTCTGTAATAATATCAAACTGATGAACTAAATCGCATGTACTTTAGAGATGTACCATTTTTTTTTCAAACATGAAAAACATGCTTTATTATTTTTCTATAGAACATCCCTATTGAAAATACATTTAAAATATATTCTTTTATACTTAGATGTCATGCTATAATACAGTGTGAAATAATGGTAATGAAATAAGCAAAAGTGATTTATTTAATACTTGCATTCATAAACAAAAGACTTTGCACAAATAGTCTGAAGAAACAAGGAAATAAATTCAGATTTTCTAGTAAAGTAGTATTTATTTGTGCAATGACATAATGACCTTGGTGCTTCTTGGAAGAAGTAAACTACTTACTATGTTGATGTGTTAACTCTTTCCAATCATTATAGTACCATATTCAGTAGATTTCTGATCCATTCTCCAACACGGATCACCTGGTACAGGTACAGTTTTAGTCAACCCACTTTAAAAGAGGTGCACCATTTTGCCCAGATCGCAGATTTTCCTCCGTTCTGCTCCAGGATGGCTTTTCACTGGAATTCAGATGCTTAGGGGAAAAAAAAAATAACCACTCCATCTCTCGCCAAAAGCTAGTTCATTTCCAATTGTTGCCAACTCTCAAGACTAAGACTCCAAGTTAGACAATACGTCATGTCTTTTCCCTGTTATCTGGACAGCTGTAGTCTTACAATTGTGTCTTAAGGATGTTGTTGTATTTGGAGTTCCAGCACATGCTGGAATGTGGACACTGCAACTCAGGACGAAAGGCTACTTAGTGATAGCTTTGCTTTGTCTTTGGGCCTACTCTTTAGCTACCATTTATTTTTTTGCCAATGTAGACATTCTATACTTAAATACTTTCCTTACTCATACAACATATATCATTTAGGTTCTTTAACTAATGAACACGTACAAAATCAATGATAAGACTTGGGCTGCCTTTTCCTGGATTCTCATTTATGTCTTAGAAGTTCTAAAAGTTCTGTTTTCAGATAGAGTAATTTATTTAAGTGTTTACTATATGCCAATTACTGTGCACAAGTGCTGGGGATACAGATATAAGCAAAAAGAAAGATAGTTCTTCAACCTCAATAGTCTAATGGGAGAAGACAACATTTCCCACCCAGCTGTACTCCTTTGGACTTCTCCATCAAGACCCCAAGAACCTAATCCCCAGGAACCTCATTATCTTACAAGAAGGCATTAGCCTTGATAACTTATATGACATCAGTACTCTCTGTCCCTCGGGCTGAAGGACAGAGCTATGAGCCCCTCCCAAAAACTCCATTTAAGGACAGAGCCCAGACCAGCTAGCTCTTTGTTTCCCACCCAGTTGCTTTCTTGGATTTCTCCATAATCCCTCCCCTAGCCCTCCTGCCCCCAAGCTTTTCAGCTTTATTGTATGTATTGTCATTCTTCATCAGACTGTAAGCTCCTTGAGGGCAGGGACTGTCATTTTGTATTTGTATCCCCAACATTTAGCACAGTGCCTGGCACACAGGAGGCCTTTAATAAATGTTTATTTATAGCAGTCAGTCAACTAGCATTTATTATATGTTGCGCTAAGTGGAGATACAAAGAAAAGCAGGAAAAAAAAGTCTTACTGTCAAGAAGCTCATAGTCTAATGAGGGAGACAAAATGCACACTTGCACAAATAAGATGTGTACAGGATAAATTGTGGGTAGTGTCAAGAGGGAAAGTATAAGATTAAGAGAGACTGGGAAGGACTTCTTGTAGAAAGTGTGACTTTAGCTGGAACTTGAAGGAAGGCAGGGTAAGGAAGAAGAGAGTTCCAGGCATAAGGGACAGCCTGGAGTCAGAGACAACGTCTGGTCTCTGAGAAGAGTAAGAGGTGCAGTGCCACTGTGTTGCAGAGTATGTGGAGGGGAAAAATGTGTAAGAAGACTGGAAAGGTAGGAAGGGGATAAGTTATTCAGGACTTCAAAAGCCATACAGAAGATTTTCTATTTAATCCTGGAAGTCTGGAGATGTATTGGAGTTTATTGAAGGGGCAGGGGCAGGGGGTGATACAGTCAGACCTGTGCTTTAGGAAGACCTTTGACAGCTAAGTAGCCGAATGAAGGATAGATTGGAATGGGGAGAGACTCGAGGCGGGCAGACCTACCAGTAGGCTATTGCAATAGTCCAGGCATTCTGCTAATAAAGGTACTAATAAGTACCTTCTACCAGGGTAATGAAGACTTACTCCAGGGTGCATACAGTCAGAGGAAAGAAGGGGACTTATACAGGTGATGTTACAAAAGTAGGGACAACAGGACTTGCACCTGATTTGGATATTAGATGGGGGAGGGGAATCAAATGACATCTAGGTTACAAGCATGGATAACTGGGACAATTGAGGGTGGTACCCAAGAGTAGTAGTGAAGGTGGAAAGATAGGAAAGTTGAGGTGGGGAGAAGATGATGAGTTCAGTTCTAGGCATGTTGAGTTTAAGCTGTCTTCAGGACATCTGTTTTGAGATGTTCAAGGTGACTAAGAGGCAGTCAGAGATGGACAGGAGGTCAAGAGGGCAGTTAGGGCTACACAAGTAGACATAAGAGTCATGCATACAAACAACACATAAAAAGTAACTGAATAATGGAGAAGGTGGGTGGATGGGAAGGTGTCATAATGGGGGCAGGATGGAGAAGTCATCCTGGGAGTCATGGGTAGAGCCAGGTTTGAAGTGAGCTTGTCTGATGCAGGTGCTTCTGGAGATTGGAGATTCTGGGAAAGAACATTCAGTTCAAAGATTATTACCAAAAGAGACCCATCAGGTTGATGAACTACAAAAAAGGGCAAATTCTTTGGGATTGAATTATTGTTAGTATTTCTAGAATCCCTCGCAAAAGCTACATGACTATCTTTTTTTTTCCTTTTTTTTAATTTAAGATAAGTTAAGGTTTAGGGTTGTTGCCAAGACTCTTGGCCCATTTTATAGCATCATTTTGCCCCCTCTAAGAGCTTAATTCTGGTACTTGAAGTCCTTAAAGATGGGCATTATGTTGGCAAAGTGATAAAATTATGGCTATTACTACTTATGCCCTTTTTCCTACTTGACTCATGTATTGACAAAATAAGGTTTATTGACTTATGCTTAAAGGTATGAGATTACACCCTAGAATCTTGGCATCCCTAGTTTTCTTTAAGGCTCGCCTAAGGTGCTAACACCTTCTGAGTCCCCTAGTTACTAATACTCTCTTCCCTCAAATTTACTTGTATTTATTTGCCTACATGCAGGTTGTCTCTCTGGTAGAATGTAAGGTCCTTGAAGGTAGGGACTATTTTGTTTCTGCCTTTGTATCTCCAGCACATAGAACAATTCTCTGTGAATAGCAAGCCCTTAATAAATGCTTAAAATGCTTAAAATTTTTTTAAAAAGGGGAGGGGCGGTAGGTGGTGCAGTGGATAGAGCACTGGCCCTGGAGTCAGGAAGACCTGAGTTCAAATCCAGCCTGAGACACTTGACACTTACTAGCTGTGTGACCTTGGGTAAGTCACTTAACCCCATTGCCTAGCCCCCCCCAAAAAAAAGGCAAAACAAAAATAAATGCTTAAAAATTAAATAGAGCCAATCAGTTCAGTAGAGGGAAATAGCAAATGTAAAATTTCATAATCATCAAATACGTTTTTTCCATGCCTCCAAACTGTTCTGGGAATATTAACAAACCTTCAAAGAAGTCAAGTGACTTACTCCACATCATTAAGGAGGCTGGTGGCCAAACAAAAAAAGTAGAATCCATGTTTCCTCCTAACATAGTCAAATCAAATAAGCAGAGGCCCAGAGCTTAGAAGAAGTCCTAGTATGACCAAGTAAAATATTTACAACCCATAATTACAAGCTATAAGATTGTTATTCTTTTAAGCTACTAATGGTTCCTGACAACAGATGCATCATCTCTGTGACACTAGTTGAGCTGGCAAGAACTAGTGGAAAATTTGTGAGCTGGGAAAATATTCTATGGGCATGAATACTTTTTAAACCTAACTATAAAGCTGTTATAAAGTATGCCCCCCCTCCCTCCCAGTAGACCTGTTTTGGGGTCAGTGAAGGGGGAAAGAGGAAATCTCTGAAGGAAAAGAAAGAGTGGAGCAGGTAAGCAGGTGAAGGGTAAAAGGAAACAGACCGAAAAAATAAGGCATTCCAGTCTATTTTTGTTTCTTCCCATTTTTTAGGTTATCTCATTTTGGCTTTGAGAAGAAAACATTTTTTAAGGGAAGATACCCAGTTTATCATGCCTTTTTCAAGGATTGTTTCTAAGAGTGTTGAGGTTGTGGGGCTGTTAGACCTTTAAGGAGATCCCATAACTGCTTCTCCGGAAGAGGCCAAAGGGCAGAACCCTAATGAAGCACTAATCTGTTTCAGAAAATTCACCTTCTCACTTTTTGAGGTGCCCCAGGCACTATTAGTTTCTCTGAAAATGGCCCTTTCAGCATTCATGCTTAGCGCTGCCCCACACCCTTGTCTCCATCCCCCACCCTTCCAGTTATATTCATTACTGCTTTCCCCAGAAATGCAACTTCCAGCTTTCCATGTGATGCAATCTTTGTTCTTTATACACTACTGCTTTGTTTGTAGATGATGCCAGGCAAGCCTCGCATCTCTGCTCTGGGAACTGATTGGGATTTTGTTCAGTGACTTTCAGATGCCAAGTGAAATAGGCCTCTGCTTCAGGCGAACAGGGAGAGACTAGCTTTCATCAGCTTATAGGGGCCGATTGTCTCCATACGTTGTCCTGGAGGGAGGCTAAAGAACCTAGTGGACATGCACAGATAAAAGAGAAGCAGGACTGTCTGGAAAAAGAATGGTACCGATTTCAAGTTAGTAACAATTTCATTTACTTCTTTCCTTATCTCTTATTGCCCACAGGTAAATTCTACTGTAAACCTCACTACTGTTACCGACTTTCTGGATATGCACAGAGAAAGAGACCAGCAGTGGCTTCTCTGTCTGGGAAGGTAACATCTAATTTTAATTCATTGGGTATTGGGAGGTAGGAGGGAGAGAACCATTAAATACCATTTGGGGGTGGGATGAAGGTAGGCATTAGAATAAAGTAATACCTTATTAAATATTATAGAGCTAGTTGAATAGCTGTTTGTAAAATCATTTGCAACGCTTAAGGAAGGACAGGAACTTTAGGAAAACCTAGTAGAAACAGTCCCTATCAAAGGAACCCAGGATCGGTTAAAGAAAGTTAAAAAACAGTATTTCAAAAGGAATCAGATTCTGTGCTTTCTTTGGGTTCTTTAAGTCTCACTACGTAGGCAAGGTTTGGAGATTAGATGGGTACGCCAGTCTTTCCAGCTTTAGTTATATTGTTTATATGACATAAAATAGGACTCATTCTGCGTAGTACAGTTTCTTCTCCACTTCTGGTAAGATGAGGTTCTCATTAGGAATGGCATTGGAGTCACATTTGAGAAGGTCTCATTGCTTACTCTGAGATGTGCCTAAGTGGAGAAGAGACAAAATTTCAATGTTTCTTACTTCCTTTTAACCATCCTCATTCTATAGATTTCACCTCACTTAGGGTATCAGTTGCTTACTGAGAGCTACTATTTTTGGGACATTTTGGGGGTGGTTTTTGGGGTTTGGGGTTTTGGGGTTTTTTTGCAACAGCAGCTGGCCCCCTTATTTCCCTCGGTATTATTCATAAAATAGATTTCACTCACTGAAATAGACTCCATAGCATGAGTCAGAAGAGATCTGGGTTATCTCCTGGCTCTCATATCCCTGTTTTTATGATCTTGGACAAAGTACTTAAATCTCTCTGAGCCTCAATTTTCTCATCTGTAAAATGGAAATGAAGCTTGTAAATGCTGTTTATTAGGGTTGTGTGGAGGAAATGCGTTTGTAAACTTTCAAGCAATATTCAGCTCTAAGATGTGGTGATGCCGCTTGTCATCATTGTTAATGGAGAAAAGCTGGAAGGAAAGCTTGGCTGAGGCTAGAATTTGACTCCTGGTGACTTCTAAGATGAATCTGGCCCAGATCATAAAATATCTTATCTAGTGAGTTTTAGAGTCTGAGTAGGGCATGTGTATTATTAGCAGGTGTGGGAGAAATCCCACAACAGTGGAATAGAGTAGCAGAGGGCAAAGATTGATGGGATAGTTAAAGGTAAGCCAGCTTTCTAGGCTCTGTTCTTCTGGGCTAGATCTCATTTGACACTTTGTTGCTCCTTCATGCTCCTTCATGGAATCTAAAACTGTCAGCTATTGACTTTCTTACCCCTTTCTCCTTTGGTAGGAGACTAAAGGGCCCCTGCAGGACGGCACCACAGCAGACAGAACCGGACGCTCCGACTCTACCGCCAGCGCAGTGGAGAGGACTCCAGGTAGCCTCGCTTCCTTGTTTGGCTGGGTGGTGCAGTACTCTCTTGGCCTCTATGACAAGGCCAAGGGGATGAGCCATCGACTCCAAAGCACCATTTCCTCGCTTGGGCACCAGGTAGCCCAAAACCCTTTGGACTCCTTTTTCATGTGTCAGCTGCTTGCTTTTGCAGTCCCCTTTCTCTATGTACTATACATATTACTCATACAGATTGTGGGGGAATTTAACTGGCAGGCTGCTAGCCCATAGAGAAGCAATTTGTAGAGTTATTAGAAATTGCTGCTAAAATAGCTCTGGGGCCTGACTCCACCCATCTCACCAGGGAAATTGTGCAGATCTTCTCCAAGCATACAGAGGGTTACAAGACAAATTTCTCATGTCGTTGACCCCAGGTGAGAAATCTGGCCATTCCTATAGCTGGCCATTTTGGACTTTATTGGCATATTATTTTGGAATTGAGAAGCCTCACAATCTGGATCTTTTGTTTTCACTTAAATTCTAGAGATCCCTCTGTCCTCATCCTTTCATTAAGTGTCTGGATAAGATGCTGATGCTGTATTTAGTTCCTAACTGTTAAAAAAAAAAAACACACCCAATTCCTGTCTACTTTGGTGGTCAGTTGTACTTCCCTTAATTTCAGAGAGTCTTTCATTGACCATCCCTAACAACATCAGCATGCATGTTAGTGCCACTGTCATTACTTAAAAGAGGTACTTATCTTAACTAGTGCTGAGGGATGGTATAGCAAGGGTGACCAGAATGGATGTGAAGTGGGAGGAGGAAGAAAGTTTGTCCTTTGGATAAATAACCTGTTATTGAAAACATATGGTTTTATTCTTAAAATTGCTTTTTGTTTTATGGATTAAGGCTGTGACTATGTTTTCATATAAGAGATTTAATTGCATATATCCCTTTTTTTAAAAAAAAAAGTCTTCCAAGCAGCCATTTAAGAATACATGGTTTTTAAAGTGGGGAGAAAAGGGGCTTTAGATTTTTACCAAGAAATTGGGTTTTAAAACTAAAGAGTGTGATATTAGCAAATGTCCAGGACTATGAACTAGTTGGTAATGAAGGTGAAAACAGAAAAGACTTGTCCCTCTCTGCAGCTCCCCACTCACAAACAGCATCTTCCCAGAGATGAGTCTTCCCTGTACCTCAAAGCCTGTAGAAGTCACTCTGTAGAAACTAGCACGTGCTTCCAGCTGTGGGCTGGGCAAGAATGGCAAGGGCGGGTGACTTGGTATAGTGAGCCATGCCATTCTTGGCTTTTTGTATTATTCCGTAGTACATATAGCCCGTTCTATAAATCTAGGAAATGTTTTCATTTACTATCCTTGTGAGGCTGACATTTTATACAGTAAACCAGTAGTAATATTTAACCCTTAGCAGTACTTGATGCCCTTTCCTCTGATAGAGTGCTGACAGCTGTCCACAGTTGACATTTATGAGATATCAAGGAAGGTAGTATTTCCATAGTGGAAAGACCAGGAAGGAATCTTCACAGAACCTTTTTCCTTGTCCTTGAATATATGTTTGACTGAGTAAGAAAGCTTGTAATCACATGTACTGGTCAGTCTATGAGGCTTCCAAAGAAGTCTCTTTGATATCAATGAAAAAATATGGAGGCACTAAACTCACAAGGATATCTTTGAAAAGAATTGAACTGAGTTATAAATTCAGATCATTCCTGACCATATCATATTTCCATTTTGCCCATCTAGTTTTGGTTTCTATTCTTGTCTACTAGTTGAGAAAATCGTAATTTTCAGTTTTGCAGCAGTTTAATTCTTCTTTTAGGCCTGTGTTTTTTACTTGTGTTCCCTATATTAATTATTGTTTTTACTGCATTGTGGTCTGTAAAGGATATGTTTAGTAAATATTGGTAAAACTCAATTTTTTATTTTTTTAAATAAAATTTAATAGAAATAGAAGTTCTAATCTTTCTGTACCCCAATGGGATCTTTTTGCACACCCTACTTTGGAGACCACTGCCCTAGGAAATTATTTTTTTTAAAGGTACTACGTGGTGCTAAAATATATATATTTTCTTTAATGTTTCCAATCAGAAGACACCATAAGTCATTAGATCCAACAGTTTTAACTGTTCAGTCCTATGATCTCCTTTGTTTAAATTATGATTAGATTTGGCTAGCTCTGAGACAGGAACATTAAGTCTCCTACAGTTATTTTTGTTGTTTTCTGCTCTTTTTGCAGTTCAATTAACTTTTCTTTTTTTCTTTAAATTTAAATGCTTTGTCATTTTCTTCAAACATATGCTTGATTTTTTTTTGCATTTCCCTATCTATATTTCCCTGATTATCTGTCTTGAAATTATAAATTTTAAGTTTTTTGCTTTGTCTGATGACACGATTGCAACTCTTTTTTTGAATCAAAGTGATGTATAAGAAAATTTGTTCCAGCTTTTTGTTACAATAATAATAGTTATAATAACAATACTTATTATTTTTGCTTCATATATGTCTGGTTTTTAGATGTGTTTCTTATATGCATCAAATTGCTTTGTCTGTTCTGCCACTCTTCCATTTTATTGGCCTCTTTAATCTCATTCACATTTGAAATTTTGATTGTTAGGTTTGCATTTTCCTCTTTTTTTTTTTTGGTATTGAGTTTCATCACCTTCCTTCTTTATCCCTGCAATTTGCTTACACTACTTTGATGCTGTTTTATTCCATTTTACCTACCCTTTCTCATTCTTTGACTTCACTTAAATTAGTTTGTTTTTATTTATTTGTGTTTTTCCTTTTATGACCTTCTCTTCAAAATCATTCCTTCTCCCACCCTTAAATGACATTCTTTTGTTGTGCCCTTTCCTAAGAAGTTTTCCTTTGTTATGATCTCATTGTTATTCTTCCTTTCTAGTCTATTCTGAATTCTAGTCTCCAGTTCATGAACTATATACCCTTATTTATTATTTCTTTATTCCCTTAGTGTCTCTTTAAGGATAGAACATTTGGAGTACCAAATTAGAACTCTTTCCCATTTTTATATTATTCCATTTTCAGATTTTACCCATACTTGGCTCTCTCTTAGAAATATCTATTCATGAAGAAAGCAATGTTGAATTGAAACACTGTTCCAAATTTTGAGGCCTTATCCTGCTGTCCTTACCATCAGCACTCTCTACTCATAAAGCCAAATTATCCTGTCTCTGGTTCTTTGTCCTCCCTATCTTGGGATGCTGGCTACCTTTGGGGACTCATACTTAACCTTTTTCTTTGGTGAATCACAGTCCTGAGGAGTACAACACTTTCTATGAGAAGATAGTTTCCGAATGTGCAAATTCTCTCTAAACAAAATATTAGGTCCCTGTCTCTTAACACAATTATGCACCTCCCCTATTTCAGATGTAAATGTTCTTCAGTGCAGTGACTTGCCCAGGGTCACACAGCTGTCAAGTGTCTGGGGTCAGATTTGAACTCGAGTCTTCTTGAATACAAGGCCAGTGCTCTATCCACTGCGCCATCTAGGTGCCCCGATAGGACACATTTCTTTGCCCTTTCAGGGTAATCCTCCTTAGCTTCTTACTGTGCCTTTCCCCTCATTGCTTTTATCCTATTCTCCCACAGCCCACAGATTTGGAAATTTACCAGGTCCTTCTGTATTCATCTGTGGGCTGGGTACAGTTTCCCTTGGCCTCTTATCCTCTTTCTCCCTTTTCTCCTACATTCCCATAGTGATTATCTTTTCCATAAAAGAGGTTGATTCGCTTCTTGTAAATCACACAATTTAGTCAATGAGTGAATGAAAAAGCATTTGTTAGGTACTTTTTTATGTCAAAGCACTGTGCAGTACAAACATTGAGGGTACAATTAGAACAATAATAATCTAATTTAAGATTAATTTATGATATTTAACTCTTCCACCTTTCCTTCCTGTTTGTTTCATTTAAACCTTTAGCCCCTTAGATTTTTTTTATCCCATGAGTTTCTTTACTGATTTTGATTACTTAGTCTTTTCTTATAATTGTAACTTACTCCTTTCTTGTGTTTTGTTTGAGGAGTTTGCTAGTCAGATATTCTAGTCTTTTTTTGTTTTTTTTTGCAGAAATATCTTTTGCCTCTTTTTTCTTGAAGGTACATCTTTTTTCATTGATTAGGCTCAGCTTTGTTAAATATGTACTTTCAAGTTGCAGCTTAAGTTGCTTTACCTTTTGGAATATACAGTTCCGTTTTCTCCAATTTACCACGACTGCAGAATATAATTCTGGGTTATTCAAATTGGTGTTCCTTCACATTTGACTGTCTTTCTCTTGACTGCGTGCATAGTTTGCTATTGAAATTTCGAGATATAATTACTGTATGCCTTAAGGTTTCAAACATGGTTTTTCCTTCTCCTCTGGTAGTAATCTATGGATTCAATCAATTATTGCTTCGTCTTCTACATTTAAAAGTTTTGAACAGTTTTCTTGTTTTCCTGCTGTGTTGGTATTCAAGTTTTTTAATGTGTCGTATTCTCCTAGGAGATCTATAACCCTTAAGTTACATCCATACATCCTGTCTTCAAGATCATTCATTTTAGGTTGCGTTTTTGGTTTTTTGTTTTTTTGTCTTTTTATAAATATCATTGCCTTTTCCTTCTCTTGTACTTTTTTCTTCTAATTTTCTTTTACTTCCCTATTTTGGTTTTTAAATCTTTTATTCCCTCTTTCAGAGCCTGAAATTGTTTAGAGAAATTCTGTATCATGTCTTTTAAATTGTGTCCTCTACAGTTTGCATACTTTAATTTCATATTAAGAATTTCTGATCTAATTTCATTCCAAATTTCTCTCTTTTTGCGGGGGGAGGCTAGGCAATGGATTAAATGACGTGCCCAGGGTCATGCAGCTAGTGTCAAATATCTGAGGCCAGATTTGAACTCAGGTCCTTCTGACTCCTGGTGCTCTGACCACTGAGCCACCTAGCTGCCCCCCCAAATTTCTTCTTTTGAAAGTTGACTTTCTTTTTGAAATATTCTGGAGTTTCTTATTGTTTCATTGGCTCTAAGGAGTCCACAAAACTATTTTTGTTCAAGGTGTTTTGCTTCATTTTCTTTCATTATTAACATAATAGTATTCTGGCCCTTTTAAGGCTTACTCATTCTTTATTCTGTCCTCATGAGCCTCTCTATTGGTTTATCTGCTTATGAGCTGAACTTTTATTTTATGTCTTCTCTTATAGCCTTTTGGTCTTTCAGCCTCTCTCTTATATTCTTGGTTACCTGTCTGTGGCTTCCTTCCACATTCGCTGTCCCCTCTCTCTTATGGTAACTATAGATCCCTCTACCTCCAAAGTGGGATGTCGTCAGCCTCCTCAGTGCAGAAGATATGGGGTCCCACCTCAATGTTACTATAGTAAACTCTAGAGAGAGGAGAATATTTCCAACTGGGCTTCCAGTTCTTCATGTGAACCACAGAAGGTATTTCTCCTCTAGCCAGCTCTATATTACATTCTTCAGTGATATTTAAGGACAAATACCCCACCATCTGTGCAGATAGGTACAGAGTAGATTGAGCACTGGGCCGAGAGTCAGAAAAACCTGAGTTCAAATGTGGTCTCAGACACTTAGTAGCTGTGTGACCCCAGGCAAGTCACTGTTTGCTTCAGTTTCTTCATTTATAAAATGAGCTGGAAAAGGAAATGGCAAACCATTCCACTGTCTTTGCCAAGAAAACCATCCAAATGAGATCACAAAGAGTCAGACATGACTGAACAACAATAACCCCACCATCTTGCTGGTCACGTCATCTGCCAGTTTTTGGTTTTTTGTTTTTTAAGTTTTGTGGATAGAAAAAAGAAATCCTCTCAAATTAGAGAAACTCTAAACTTAGCAGTTCTAAAAAATGATCTAAGCAACGCAATCAATGAAAGACTCAAGGACATTTCCATACGTAGAATTCTTGAGTCCAAGCTAGAAAGGCTATATGATGTTAGTTCCATTTCTGCTCCCTGACCACTGTGAATAAAAATGGTTATTATTTGGGCACCCTAAAACCCAATGGACTCAGTGTATATCAAAAGCAGAAAGCCAGGTCCAGTTTTCAAGGTTCCAGCTCTTTCATTTAAATTATGGTATAAGAATTCAAAAGTATAAAGGGCTTAGAAATGATTGTGTATTTTATGGAGCCCATGTAGTTCTTTGGTGATTAGGGCTGTGCATTTGAGCAACTAAGTGTTGGTAGACTTTTATTTTATTTGAGGGATGGAGGGGTCATGCCTGTGAATATCATCAGTGAAGGGAATTCCTGGTGAGAAAATTCCATCCACCAATTCAGATTATTGGTGACTGTTAAGACACTTTTGTTTTTAGAAAGTTGCCTGGGGTAGTGAAAAGGTTGTATCTTGCTCATGGTCACATTGTGTTATACTTACTGCCTCTCTAGTGATTTAATAGTTATCATGAAACATATTTTATCTCTTTTTTTTTGATCCATTGTTTTTTATCTTTTTTTAATTCTAGACAAATACTAAAACTTATATGTAATACAAAAAAGAAACATTATAAACAAATATTAAACTTAAATATAAAATAAGAAAAAAAAACAATTCACATGCACAGCAGAACACAGGAGAGGATTCAGAATATATAGCAATCACTTTCCATTTCAAGAAAGCTTACATATTAAATACTGCGTGTTATGTTGAAAGCTGTCCATCTTTTCTTTGCTTCCTTGTAGGTTTTCTTTTGTTTATTTTATCTCTTTATAAGGTTTTCTTCTTTAAGTCTCAAACTAAAACTGTGATTAATCAACCTAGAGTTTCTATATTTGAAAAGACTAGATTAATGACTCAGGGCTTCAATATCGGTCTTGTGTTTGGAAATCTTTAAAGCAAGTATATATATTTCCTACCTTTTCTCACCCTTCCATTCCACCATTGCTAAGACTTCATTATATTGGTACAAATGAGGTAAAAGTAGGTAAATGCTGTGGCTTTATTGGGTGTTTGACTCTGTTGTGCTTGTGGTAAACTCTGAACTATCTCTGTATTTTGTCATCTTTCTTCATTATTTAATGTTCTTTTCTCCTTCTGCCAAAATTGCTGTTCTTGCTTCCCCCACCCTCTAAAAAAAAAACTTCCAACAACAAGAAAACCCACAAACAACTTAAAAGAAACCACCTCAATGAGCCTCCTTTGAATTGCTGTCTGCTTCTGGTAACCCATTTTGTAACCACAGTCTAATTTAGTGCTGGGTGGACATTGTTTACAATATTTTTGTTTGTAATGTGCTTTTCAGACAGAAATTCTACTTTCTGTTCTTCAAGTATACAAATGATTCCTTTCTCAGCCTCCTATAACAGATCAGTATACTTGTCTCAGGTTGTCTTACCCTGACATACCTGCTAGAACTCCTGTGAGGAGAATGGCAGATAATTAAAAGGAGGCTTAAGATAAAAAGCCATAAGTAGCAGTATCTTTCCCATATAGTCAGATATGGTAAAGTTAGATAGATAGTTAGATCTTTTCATCAAGGGGAACTGTAGGAAAGAGAGAGATAAGAAATGTATAGGAGTGGGAGGGGGGAAAGGGGATATCGGGAGAGTGTGTGTGTGTGTGTGTGTGTGTGTGTGTGTGTGTGTGTTTGTATGTGTACATACACATATTCAATAAATATGTATATACCTATACACATTCAGTAGATATAATGAAAAGATGGGCTCAGGGATAAAGTGGGAATTACTCCATTATCATGATAAAGACATAAGGCCTTGAAACAAGAGCCAAGTTTGCATGTGTGTGAGATATGTCACCATTGTCCAGTAACCTGTGATGTGTGCTTCCTTCTTGTCCACTAAGTGTTAGTACACATGCTTTGGATCCTTGGTGGACTATTTGGAAATCCAGTATACCACGTTTTTCAGTGGAAGGAGATGCTTTCATGGCACAAGGTGCTTCAGTAAAGCCTTTCAGGTAGAAGGAGGAGGTCATGAACTCTCTTTCTTATCACTAATTTCTGATTCCTTAGAGATATTGTGAAAAAATCTTTCCTGGGGCAACAAAATGGAATTCTGAATCCTTTTTTTAAAAATCGAATTGGTACTTTTTGTGTTTACATCAGTCATATCACACACAGTTCAGATCAAATCTCTCCTTGTAATACTTCCCCCAAAAAAGTTAAGCAGAAACAGAAAATACAATGACTGTATCTGATAATGTATACACCATTCTGTCTTAGTAGTCCCCCACCTGTATAGGAGGCATATGTCATTATTTTCTTTGGGAGCTACCTAGGTTTCTCTGTTACTCAGACTTGGACATCCTTTTGATGATCTTTTCATTTACATCATTGCAGTTATTGTATACGTTGTTTTCTTAGTTCTACTTTTTTTGTTCATCAGTTCATACCAATCATCCTATGTTTCTTTGAATTCTCACGTCTTGGCAGTAAAGAATGACAACATTCCATTCTATTCGTTCATCATAGGTTTTTCAGCTATTCCTCAATTGATAAGTATCCATTATTCAACATGTCCCACATTAAAGTGATTTAATTGGTGGGAATATGTGTATGTCCAATTTTCTGTGTATGTGTGTATAGATAGTTGTTTACAACCATGGCCTGAAAGTAATACCATCTGGCTGAATATTCATATGCCCTCTGGTTCTGGAAATCTGGGGGGTTTCCACATTAAGGAACCATGCCTCTGCCCCTGGATTCACCCTTTTCTGGTGCAATCATGGTCAATGGTTCCTATTCTAACTTAGTCTCCTTGTCATTATTTTGTAGAAGGGGCTGAGTGTTCCTTCCCACACCCAGACATAGTACCAAAAAGGGCATTATGTCCTAGGAGTGGTACCCCTGGAGAAGAGAGAGAGACACTTAGGGTGGCATCTTGCTAAATTGCCAATACCATCCCCCTCCAGACAACATTCCTGTCCTATAAAAGCCTCAACCAATTGACTCTTGCCAAGGAAAGCAGGCCGTCCTATTTATAAGAGTGTGAGGTCTTATGGAGTGTATCTAGGTTGGGAAAAACAGACCTCTCGGTCCTTGCCCACCATTCTTCTTTCAGAACTATAGATTAGCACTGCTTTGTTATTTATTACTTGAGATTTCTTTTTAAACAGGGAGTTTTGTTTCATTCGTATAGGATGTCTGTGAGTGTGTGTGTGTGTGTGTGTGTGTGTGTGTGTGTGTATTTTAATGGCCTATGTAAAATTTTTTAAGCCATTTCTGATGGAGGCCTTAAAATGACTTGAATGAAGAGACCTTCACTTGAATCTAGTGTCACCTTTATTTCTGCCTTATCTAGTGCAGTTTAAGCTGAGAAATAACTAGCTGATGAAAAGAGGGTTTTTGGTTTTTTGTTTTCTCTGACTAGAGAAGAAAGGGAACCAAGTTGGTACCAGTGACATTGCTAAGAACCTTGAGGGTCAGCTGTGTTGAGGATAGCTTGATAGGTCCACTTCTCCCCTTTCCTAAAGTCTTTTTTCCCCACCTTGTGCCCTTGTTATGGTTGTTGTTGTTTTAACCTGTGCTGTTGTGAGCTTTCAGTGTTGTGTTCTTTTGTGAGGGTTTGTTTTGGTTTTTTGTTTTGTTTTGTTTTGTTTTGGTGGGGATGGGTGGGAGACAGGCAATTCTGTAATGTTTGCTTTTCTTGTTACTGTGAAATTAAGGTGTTGTTTTGTTGTTGTTTATAACTACATGTTATCTCTCTTGTTTGAGAATAAATTCCGAACAATCTTCAGGTTTCTGAGTTTTTCTTTTCCACCCCTTTTCCTGAATTGGTGGGTGGGGAAAGGGGAAATTGAAATGAGCTCAGAGCACATTGGGGAGGAGGCATAAGACAGAGGGAAGGAAACCTGACAGTTTGAAATTTAATGGGAAGAAAGATCTTTAAGCAGGGACGGTGAGGATTTTCTATCAGCTCAACATTTTAGCTATCCAAAAAGGGAAGAGGGAGAAACTTCCAAAATTCAGGAATCCCTGAATTGAAAATTCAGATAGAGCTGTCCAATGGAAAGATCCATAGCAACATGGTGAGAAGGGATAAAATTATTGATAGCAAGCTTGCTACCTACTTGGGCAGGAGGCCAGGTGCTTTTCTCCTCGTTTCCTGCTACATCAAGTTGCTATTTATGGACTAGAGAGAAGAGAAAGTTGTTTTGTTTCTCTTCTCCATCTGAAGGGGCTTTTTGGAAGGGGCTCACTGACCTTCACTGTTGGTCCTTTGATCTTGTGGGATTCTGCTGTTTTCTCTGCCTGGTGTCTCTACTGTTCTTCTGTCTTTGCAATGACCTAGAGACTGAGCTAAGATATCGAGTTCTATTTTGTTGCTCTCAACTCTGGAGGGATTAACCTATATTAAGAAGCCGAGCTGTCCTGTTTTCACTCCTGCTCCTGCTGCTGCTGCTGCTGCTGACATCAGCAAGGCTTCTTCCCTGTTAACATGCAGGCTGTGGAAGGCATAGGCCCAGCCACAGGGCTGAATAGAGCTGAAAGAGGTCACCTTGTTCGGGAAAATTTATGCAATGCCAAATAACCTAGCATCTCACCTGCTGAGAGCTTCCCCACTGCACTCTAGGAAATGTGTGTTTCTACCGAAATTGGATGTTTCTTGGCCTCATTGAGCATGTGAAGCACATCTCGTGGGATTTTATTTTTCTGGCCTGTCCTTACACTAGGCAGATGTGGTCTGAAGCATGGATGGAGAGATCAACAGAAAGCAGGATAGTAGGTTCCTGGGACCTTCTTCCCACTCTGTAAGAACAGGGCTCAGACTTCTACCAGGAAGTATCTGCCTAACTGTATAGGTTCTAACATTGGTATAACTAGCATTTCAGCTTTACATTAATTAGCTTTACATGTAGCATATGCTAATTTTCCCCTCTTACATTGAGCTGTGGGAATTCATGGCCCTGCAGAGAATCCACTGTTATTCCTGGGAGAGTATAATTAGCTGACTTTGTGGCTCCCCTTTCGCTATATGCCACGTGAGCTTAAAGAGAATATATTAGACAAGAAAGGGAAAAATCAAGAAATGATAACTTTTGAAATTGATGGAGAATCTACATAGGTATATACAAAGTTTGTAAAGTCATACTTAGTCTTTTCCCTCCTCCAATTTGTTTATATCTATGTATGTAAGTATAAAAACCACTCATTTTTAGGACCTAAGAAAATCCTATGGCGTATAATAGTTTAAGACACTCTTTCTGAATCTTCTTGAAGTCCATTTCCTCATGTAAAAATTTCCTTTTAATTTCTCTTAATGAAAAACATTCCCTGGGAAAGATACTGAGGTAGACTTTGAAAGGGGGCATATGGCCATTAAAATGAGATATTTTAACCTTTGGCGGCTATGTGGCACAGTGGATACAGCACTGATCCTGGAGCCAGGAAGACCTGAGTTCAAATGTTTCATCAGGTGCTTATATCAGCTGTGTGATCCTGAGCAAGTCACTTCACCTCTGTTTGCCTCTGTTTTCTCATTTTTAAAATGAGTATGAGAATAATGAACCTCCTAGGGTGGTTGTGAGGATCACATGAAATAATAATTGTAAAGGGGTTAGCATAGTGCTGGGCACAGTAATCCCTTATATAAAGTTAGCTATTAATTATTGGTTACTGTTTTCACATTGACTGGTTGAATTGCATATCATCTAAGACCCACAGATGTCAAATGAAAGGTAGACACTTAGAGATGATCTTTTGAACATATTAGCCAGAAGGATTAGTTCTTACTACACAGAGTTCTAAGCCCTGGTGACTTATACAGGTTCTAAAACTACCTCATGAATTCAAAGCCAGCTATGTCTGACTCAGCTTTTACCCTCCACCTCAAATCATGCCAAGCTTCCTGGCAGGTACCAGCAAGCAAATTACACCTCATGAAATGGCAAGAGTCAAATTGGCATTCATTGCCCAGGTTAGGTCATGGAGCCAACCTTTTTTTCTCCTAAACCTGCTGCTATTCTCATATTGTAGCGGTTGGGGGACAGGATGTTGACACGTCTTTCTCCATATTTGCTCCTGCACTGTGGAGAAGAGGATCATTCCCAGAATATTCCTTGAAGGAGCAGTGGAACCCAAATATTGCTCTCCTCTCATGAAGATTTCACAATCCACTATAAAGGCCTTTTCATTTCCTGTGGATCTATATCTTTACATCTTTATGTGTCAGAACACACACACCAAGTTTATGAAAATTTCCTATTTCCAAAGCATCTCAAAGTTTATCTAAGAAAAGGGCTAGCAAGCAGAGCCTCTGGTCTACTCAGTCCAAGTTTGCTCTGTTGCCTAAAACTGTTGTTACATTGGTTTGTACCGATGAATCCAGCCTTGCCTGGCCACAAGAACAGCAGGAAGCATGCATAGTAGAAACAAGACCACAGTGAAAATGTTGGGGGGGGAGGGTGAATGTTTAAAAATATAATTTATCTTTCTTCCCTATAAAACCATTATTGTAAAAGGAAATGTTCGGAAACATTGAATAGGAGGAGTAGCTACCTGACCTAGTGCTACTCTCTCTAAAAGGATCTCTTGACACGGTCTGTATCTTAGCTTGAGAGAGCCTAGCCACTGTCAGAGGCATCACAGGGGAGGCAGAGCCTTTTGTTACCACTACTTGCTCAGTATGATGAGATCAGTGATTTTTCTCAAATCCTTAGAGCCATGTTCAAACAATTATATCATCTCTGCATTTTTCATGAACTGATGCAAGTCTTAACAAACATCTTATGGTGGTGCTTTATTAATAATAGCATGAATAAATACAAGGTGCAGCTCTGAAATAATGAATGATTTCCTAAGCCACACAGGAAAGTGCTTTATCAGTGATTCAGCAGTGTGAGTGCTGTGAACTCTTCTTTTTCCTTTGAAGGGTTGTCACGTAAAGAATGTAAATTTCTTGAGGGCAAGGTCTGTTTTTATTTCTGTTCTTATTATGCCCAGTGCCTAGTACAGTGTTTTGCATGTAGTAATTTTGTTGAAATGACTGTGAAGGAAGGATTAGACCTATTCTTGTCGGCCCATTAGGATGGCATAGTACCAGTTGGCATTAAGTTACAGAAAATTGATTTCATCTTCATGTCCCAAGAAATTTCATGACCATCAGACCTGCCCAAAATGTTATAAACTGCCTTGGGTACAGAAGTACTAGCAGAGTTCAGTTGGGGGGTGGGGGTGGGGGAGAATTGTTTAGAGAAAGTCCATGCCTTAAATGGAGATCTAACTAAATAAATACTCAGATCTCTTCCAACTCTAAGATTTTATCATTCTATTTTTTTAATTAAGCAAGAAAAAAACAAAGAAATGAGAATATCTTTTGTTTAAACACCTAATATATTTTCAATTGTGTGTATACACTCACCTTTGGTTTTGATTATTCTTGGTAGGTAATTATATCTTAATGATGCTCAGAATGGGAACAGACCGCTTTAAAGACAATAGAGTAAAAAGCAAAAGGTTAATTCCTGCCAGTGTAACCATCATGAATCATCGAGGGGAAAAAAACATAAAACTGGAAGAAAGGAATAAAAATCCTCTTCCTGGTACATTAGAGATGTGATGCCTTTCTTTCTTACTTGCCAGTCTTCCTTCAGCCATCACCAAAGTGGAAGTTAAACTTTTAATGATAAGCTTAAACAGCCAGTCCCAATGAGCAAAACCTTCCTTTGTCCAAAATTAAAAGTGTAAACTGCCAAAGACCCTTAAATTTTTTTTAAATACTCAGGGGATGGATCTTATTATATGTTGCATTGACGTTGCGTACCATTGTGTGTCTTTTTACTAGGTTTCTCTTCCTCTTACAGTCCTCATTTTGTGGGTGGGGTATAGGAGCTAGCTAAAATTAGGTTCTAGTTATTATTGAGTTGATTCCTCTATATTTTGTGTTCTGAACTACAAAAGTGTTCCCCCCCAAAAACGTTTTTTAATTAACATTTCCATATGCAAAGTTTAACAGAAAAGGGATTGTTTATTAAATTGCAAATTTCTGATACATGCAACTTGCTTTTCTTTTGAAACATATAATAAATTCAACATGGTACTTTCAAAGCTCTCCTGCTTGTCTTGTGTTTCCTTCAAAACTTTCTTCTGTTCTTGCCTGTATGGTTTTTTTTTTAATGCTTTAGTGACCCTCTTTTCTTTCTTCTTTTCCTCTTTGTTTTTGGCTATCTCATTCTTTCTCTCATAAATCTATCTCTTTCTCTCATAAATCTATCCCTTCCCATAAGAAAAACACAATCTTTGTAACAAATAAGTATAGCCAAGCCAAACAAACCTATATATTTGCCATGTCCAAAAATGTATGTCTTGTTCTATACCTTGAGTCTATCAGGTACCCTGTAGTTCTCTCAAGTTGTGATTGGTCATTGCATTGACTAGAATTCTTAAGTCTTTCAAACTTGTTTCCCTTTTCATTACTTTTTATTATTGTATAAAGTGTTCTCCTGGTTCTGCTCATTTAAGGTTTTTCCATTTGAATTCTCTTTTCGCAATAATTTACATTTCCTAAAAGAAACTACCTGCTTCCAGGTCTTGGGTATGTTTGGGGGTTTAGGAAAGTGAGCAGAAGAGATTCACACTTCTTTCTGACTTTTTGTTTTAAGTCATTAGAACCAGATTGTAGATAAGGGAGAGGGAATATGCCAGCCTTTTGCTGGCAGTTTTGTCCCTATCTTTGCCTTTAGGTTTAGCTAATTGATGCAGAGAAGCCAGTTTTAAGCCTTAGGCAAAATATGCATGTTTTTCCTAATGAGGAATTTCAGCTGTTGTAAGAAAATCTGGTTTTGGAAAATGAGTACAAGGACGTTTCAATAAGTATATCGAACATGTGCAGAGATAGTCTTGCCCCAAATGTCAGGAAAAAAATTGCTGCAGCTGCAGCTGTAGCTATTGGACTCTCCGAAGATTAAAGATGAAAAGAATTTTAAAATGCAGAGCAGCAAACTTAGGTACTCTTCCTACCTGCCAGCCCTGAGCTGGAATAGAACAAGACTGCCATGACTTTTAGAAAACAATCCTGATGGCAGGAAAATAAACAAGTGAATTGACCTATTAAACTGCTTCCCAAACTCATAATAACTTGCATTTATATAATATTTTAAGGTTTATAAAGCACTTTACTCACAACAACTATGTGAAATAAGTAATGCAAATATTATTATCTCCATTTTGGAGAAGAAGAAATTAAAAATCGGGCCACATGACCTAGTGATTAGGAGGATAGCCTTGGAATCAGGTAAGCAGGGTTCCGATGCCACCCTGACATTTCCTAGCTGTGTGACCGCAAACCAATCGCTGACTTTCTGAACCTCATTTTCTTCTTTGTAAAATGGAGATAGTGATAATACCTGTTGTTGTGAAGCTAAAGTCTATATAAAACATTTTGCAAACCCTTAAGCATTATAAAAATGTTAGTTTTTATTATTATTAAGTTGCATGGAGTCACATAGTAAATAAGTTAGTAGGTGGTTGGTGATCAAGATAGATAGTAGAGGTGGAGAGCCTCACACATAGGAAGACAAGAAGAAAACCTATCTTGAGTAGAAATAAGAGAATGGAATAAAAGAAGGGAGAAGGAAGGAAAGAAAAATGAAAGAAGGAGAGAAATAAGGAAGGATCCTCACAACAACCCTGGGAGGTTGTTATCCCTATTTTACAGGTGAGGAAAATGAGGTCAAGTGACTTGCTCAGGATCACACAGCTAGTGTCTAAGGTAGGATTTGAACTCAAGGCTTTCTGACTCTAGGCACAGCATTTTATATATCCACTCTACTACCTAGCTGCCACCATTTTGAATGCAATAAGACATTGCAATGTCCTTCTGTCTCATGAAGATCTAGGGGCATCACTTCATATAACAGCATTAGTGTTAGCATGATGCAGTACGAAGAACAGTCAGGAAAGACTTAGTTTCAAGTCTTGCCTCTGACACTTCTTAGCTATAATTAAAGATAAAAGATATCACTAAAACAGTTTTGTGTTTTTTAAGTCTGACACTAAAATCCCAAAGAAATCGGCACTACTTTAAAGACTCGAGAGTGGCCAAAGGATACTAAAACAGTTTTCAAAAGAAAATGCAAACTATGAACAGTCATATGAAAAAAAAATGCTCCAAATTACTAGTAAGAGAAATGCAAATTGCAATAACTGTCAAAGAGGGCTAAAAGTTGAAATAGGATAATAGAAGACAGACAGATTGATCTCGAAAGTAACTTGGAATTTATGTAACAAAGTTCATTAAACCCTCATGAACTTTGATCCAGTAATCTCACTAGGGAATTGTACTCTCATGGGTCATTGTCAAAGAAAGGTCCCACATGGTCATAGCTCTGTTTATCAAAGACTTCAGAGGATCTCCTCTGAAGATTCTCCTGACAGACTCTAGGTACAAAATGAGACATTTTTGTACATGGCAATTATATGGATTTGTCTGCCTTGACTATACTTATTTGTTACAAAGATTGTAGGGGGGGAGGGGGTTTCCCCCATGGGAGGGCGAAAGCCTAGTTTATTAATCTATCAATTAAGGTTTAGCTGATCAGTTTGCAGCATGTGAATGTCTTGCCAAGAAAGATAGGTTTTGAGCAAATACTCCTATAGTATCTCAGAATCCCTTGACTATCCCCATTTAAATCTTGGAAGATTCTTTAGGACATACTTGTTAGAGATAGTGTGGAGGTTGGGGGGAGACATAGGACCCGAGTTCAAATCCTGCCTCTGGGGCTTTCAGCCTCTGTGATTCTGGGTCTCAGATTCTTTATCTGTACACTGTCAGACTAAATAACCTTTAAGATCCCTTCAGTCTCCAGATTCATGATCTAAAGTCACTTAACCACTCTCAGCATCTGTAAAATGGGAATAATAATACTTTTTTATTAGCTACTCCATAGGATTGTTAGGATCAAATGAGTTAGTAAACATAAAGCACTTTGTTAAACTATAAAGTAATATATAAATTTTGGCTATTGTCATTACTGTTAGATCTAGGTCACAGAGCAACCTATAAAGCACTGTTATGGTATCTCAGGTTCCTATATCTGTTGAGTAAAAACTGAGGGAAGCCTAAGGTGCCTCTAGATTTGACCTTCGTACTCTTAACTTCTGGGGAAGGTACTATTCTTACAGATGAAGATAAGTCTTTTAAGTAGATATCTATTGGGTGATGTTTGGGAAGAGACATTGAGATGGGTAGACAAAGCACTAGAACAGAGATTCTTAATCTTTTGGGGGGTGGGTGTTCTCTTTGGCAGTCTGGTGAAGTCTATGGACCCTTCTCAGAATAATTTCCAAATTCACAAAATAAAAATAAAATACAAACCCTTTGGCAGTCTGTGGTCCCTTCTCAGAATAATTTCTAAATTCATAAAATACATAGAATTACAAAGGAAGCCAATTATATTGAAACATTTTCAAATCAAAATGTTAAAAAAAAAACACCACCAAGTTCATAGACCTTAAGAACTTCTGCATTAGAAGAAATAATCATCCCTGTCTGTGTATCTATATTGCCATATATAAGTATACGCAGAATGAATACAAGGTAGTTTTGGGAGGTAGGGTACTCACAGCTAGGGGAGTTAGGGGAGAAGATGGTACTAGGATGAATTTTGAAGGAAACTAAATCAAAGAAGAAAACAAACCTGATAGTACTTCAGAATCAGAGGTGGCCATGACTATGTGGAAAGCTTTCAAAGTAGGGTAATAAAATGTGAGGGAAAGTCCCACGAAAGCCTTAGAGGTCATGGGAACATCATATCTGTGAATATTAAAATTTAAAAAAAAAAGTTTCCCGAGAAAGCGCTATAAAGGGGAAGGGCTGTCTACTGCTAATTGGGTGCTTTTCATTGGCCCTCCAAGCATCATCATCTCCTTCGTAGGGTTGTGTTCCTCTCTGGTTCTATAGGAAATTGGCCTGCTTCAGCATGATTTTTGTGAAAACAGGAAGAAAAATCATGAAGGCCTTGGCTATTTCTAACTTGTAGAAAGTAGAAATAGGGTGACAGAAATTTACCTGGGTTTCATGCCAGCTTTTTGGAAATACCGTTAAACTACTGCGAATGCTTGGCCCTGTTTGAGATTGCTCTTTCCCCCAGTTTTCATGGATGTGCTAAATATGTCACCCAATTCTAGGACACTCTGGGCTTTAGAGCCCTAGCAACTAGAAATTAAATGGTCATAAATAAGATTTACATTACATTTCGTTTTAGACATTTCACCTGAGAGAGGACAGGTTGGTTTTTTAGTTTTCTTAAATGGGATTAGGTAGAAGTATCTCAGTGTGATGACTGTGGCCTGAATCAGAGCCATGAGGTTACCCATAGTCCTTTAGCATCGCAGGGATACCTGCCTGTATTCTGAGTTTTCTCACAGAAGAGCGATTGGTCCAGGGTCACAGACGAATAAAGAACAGTTTCCCCAGCTGCTTGCTGAATGCTGTGGCTCTGTTTGTTATATAGGATTTTTTTCTTGTTTCTCAGTTAGTGTAACTTGCTCTAATCAATTGTTTTCTTTATTCTTTCTTCTTTATTCACCACTAATCAATAAATAATTATTCGGGATCTGGAAGGTTCCAAGAGACAGCACAATGAAATGGTTAGAGACCTGGCTTTGGAGCCATAAAGACCTGGATTCCTCATCTGTAAAATAAAGATGATAATAGCACCTACCTCCTAGAATAGTTGTGAGAATCGAATAAGATAATAACCAAAAGGAGCAGCTAGGTGGCACCATGGATAGAGTACCTGCCCTGGAGTCAGGAGGACCTGAGTTCAAATCTGGCCTCAGATACGTAACACTCGCTAGCTGTGTGACCCTGTTCCAGTCACTTAACCCCACTGCCCAGAAAAAAAAAAAGGAAAAGGAAGAGGACCCAAATGTACAAAAATATTTAGGGGCAGCTAGATGGCACAGTGGATAGAGCAGTGGTCCTGGATTCAGGAAGACCTGAATTCAAATCTGGCCTCAGATACTTGACACTTACTAGCTGTGTGACCCTGGACGAGTCACTTCACCCCATTGCCTCGCAAAAAAAAAAAGATAACCCAAAGCACTTAGCCTGGTGTATATATATAGCGATAGATAGATAGATACAGATATATAGTGCTATATAAATGTTAGTCATTATTATTATCATTATTCAAGTACCACCTTTGGCATATACTGGTTCTCAGACCCTGGACAACCTTCGTTTAACCTCTCAGAGCTCTAGGCTGCACTCTAAGACTATGTAAGTTGCAGAAAAGGTGCATTGGTACAGGGAGTTAACTCATCCAAGAGTCCTTATACCAATTCAGTCACATGCCCAATTGCTATCTCTTTCCAACTATGTAAGAGGCACTGTATTAAGTGGTGAGGATTTTTATAACAAAAACCTATGCCCCTGCCCTCAAGGAGCTTGCATGCTAATGAGAAATCAACATGACTGCATGTACATATACGTACATGTATATTGATGTATATAAGTATATACAGAACGAATGCAGGGTAGTTTTTGAGGAGGGCACGAGCAGCTATGGTGGGGAGAGGAATCAGGAAAAACTTCATGTAAAAATTAGTATTTGGATACATTTTAAAGGAAACCAGCAACTCCAAAAATAAGAGGCAATTAAGGAGTGCATTCCAGGCATCGGGGATAGACCATATAAAGGCACAGAGGCAGCTAAGTGGCACCGTATTGCACAGAACTCTGGGCCTGGAGTCAGGAAGATCTGAGTTCAAATGTGGCCTCTGATACTCTGTGACCATGGGCAGGTCACTTAGCCTCTCTTTGCCTCAGTTTCCTAATCTGTAAAATGGGGATAATAATAGTACTTACTTCCCAGGGTTATTGTGAGGATAAAATGTGATATTTGTAAAGTACTTGACACATAGTAAGGGACATATAAATAATATGAGCTATTATTATTAGTCACGAGATGGTGATCACACATGGGCCACTGTGACTGGGTCATAGAGTTCATTGAGGGGAGTAATGTGTCAGAGTTTTGGAAAGTTAGGCTGGGGCCAAATTGTGAAGAGCTTTTAGTAATGAACTGAAGAGATTATATTTGATCTTAGAGGGAATGACAACTATTTATTGAAATAGGACAGTGACAAGGCTAGACCTATGCTGTAGGAAAAAAAAATCTGTTTACCAGCTGTGCGAAGGATAGATGGGCCAGGGTGGTGGGTGGGGGAGGGGGGAGGCGAGGCAGGGGGATCAATTAGGAGGCTAATGCAATAGCCCTTTCAAGAGGTGAGGAGGACTTGAACGAAGATAGCAACTTTGAGTGGAGAGGAGACAGCTGCAAAAGGTGTTGCCCAAGATTTCGGCTGCAAGTGAGTGATCTATATTGAAAAATAATATAATTGAATGAATAGATAAATAAGGGAATCAGAAGTATTATGATAATTAGCACAAAGTATTATTGTAATTTTGATCAAGGAGGCAGTGCTACTGGTAAAATGGTATGTTGTCTAAAATGTTTGATATGAAAATTCTACATATAAGGAAGAAACAAAAAAAAGCCATCTTGAGTCACATGAAGAACAGCCATTCATATTTTCTTCACAAAGGTATAACTGTTTTTTTTCCTTCCATCCACTTCCCTGACTTCTTATTTAATTATAGGTTTGCACCTGTTTATACCTTTTGCCGTGGGCGTAACCAGGAGGTATTTTTAATTACTTCCGTAATTCTTAATTTTTGTGGTTGGAGACTATTTTATTACTTTGTTCTTTTCATTTCACACCAAAATGTACAAAGTTGTTAATGTTGGATGGGGTCCTCCAAGGACCCTGGAATAAGCTAGTGTGCTCCCAATGGGTTCCCTGAATATGAAGTTCCTAATTCATTTAAACACTTTCAGTTTGCTTTTGAAACACTATTGAACTGTATCGTTATGCCTTTTGCCCTTAAAAAAAAGGAACAATTTAAATTATAAATCTGGCAGCTTAAAAAAGATTGAGCAAATAGACATTTATTAAGTGTAGAAACCAAAGGGCTTTGGATGCTGAATCCAGGAGTTTTTTGTTTGATGCTATGATAATAACAATAATAATAATAATAGCAATAATAACCAACATTTATTTAGCACCTACATAGTGCCAGGCACTGTGCTAAGCAGTAATAATGAGTCGTTAGAATTTGAATAGGGAAGTGGCCTGGTCAAACCTGTAATTTTTAGAAAAATCTCTTTGGCAACTGTGGGAAGAATGGATTGGAGTGGGGAGAAGCTGGAGATGAGGATTTCGAGTAGAAAGTTGGGATAGTACGCACAAGCCTGGGAGCCTACTTAGGTGAAGCCTGAAAGCAAGATCATGCCTTCAATTAAAATGAAAACTGTGAGCAAAAGAAAGGAAGAAAGGGAAGATTTTATTGTTCATTTATTTCAGTTGTGTCCAACTCTTTTTGACCTCATTTGGTGTTTTCTTGGCAACGATACTGGAGTGGTTTACCATTTCCTTCTCCAGCTCATGGTACAGATGAAGAACTGAGGCAAACAGGATTGAATGACTTGCTCAGGGTCACACGGCTAACTAGCCAGATTTGAACTCACAAAGATGTCTTTGTGATATCTGGCGCTCTATCCACTGCACCACCTACCTGCCCCAAGGGAAGATTAGCCAGAATAAAATATTTTAGGGTATAAGAACCTTGAGAAACCCACCTTCAAGCCTGAATGGTATCCACACCTCCCTGTTTAAACTTTTTCTGAAATATTACTGTGCTATTTGGCTCTTGGATTTCCTCTTCTTGATATCTTTTATGAAATGTTTAACTCAGAATTTCCAAACTTTTCCGGTAGTTAAAGATCTCCTCAGCAATTATAATTGACCACAGAACCAAATTAACCCAGTAGCCCAGTTCATTTATACCTCGTGATGAATAAATAAGGGATGAAATCCCTGTTCATTAGGGGGAAAGTGCTGGTTCCATAATATTTGCTCCCATGCTTGGGCAATGTCTTTTGTCTTCTTGTATGATGGTACAAAAAAAATTCATTCATGTTCCACATCAGTGAGTTGCCATAGAGAAAAACTATTGTAGCATAGATGTAAAGAGGCAAGGGTGACTTTACCCCAGCAGCGTTGTGAAAGTTTGTTTTTCTGGTCTCCTAAACAAGAGGGGCCCTCTCTAAAGGCAGGGTGGTCACCACACTCCTGGAATGAGAGAATAGCTGGAAAAGGCATAAAAACATTCAGGACACGTCAAGTCTACTAAGTTAAATAAGCAGAGGAGGGGGTTGGAAACCAAATGTTTGTGATTATAGTATCTTAATAGTTTTTTGTGTGTTTTGTTTTTTGGGGTTTTTTTTAGGCAATAGGGGTTAACTGACTTGCCCAGGGTCACACAGCTAGTAAGAGTCAGGTGTTTGGTCTGAGGCTGGATTTGAGCTCAGGTCCTCCTGACTCCAGGGCAGGTGTTCTATCCATGGCTCCACCTATCTGCCCCTGTGATTATAGTATCTTTACAATAATCAGAAGATTTTGTGTAAACTGATGGACTTTATAACCTGCTTTTATTAAATCTTTTCTCCCTAAGTTCTAAATTGGGAATTATTTTCTCTGCTTAAAAATAGTTGGATGTCCCTTCATTCACAACAGCACTGTTAGCATACTTGGTAACTGAAACGGGCATACCTCTGAGTCAGATAGCAACCTATTGGTCCATTGGGAGAAGATAATAATATATAGTGGCTCATTTCAGAATTAGAAACCTATCCAAGATGTCATATACTGAAGATGCTAAGTGGCATAATAGAATGCAGAAATTGGAGTGACCACCTAACCTCCTTCTACCTCAGTTTCTACCTCTGTAAAATGGGGGTGATAATACCTGTCACACTCATAGGGTTGTGAGTCAAAAGATAGCATATACAAATTACTCTGCAAATCTTAAAGAGCTAGATGAAAGTCAATTTTTATTTAAATTATTTTTCATTATTGTTTTGATTATTTTTAAATTTTTTTTGTATTTTCTTTTTATGTTTTTTTCATATGCTTTTGAGTTGAAAATTTTTCTCCCTTTTCCTCCCCCCCCATCCTCCCCAAGACGGCGTACAATCTGACATAGGCTTTACATTTACATACCCATTAAACATATTTTCACATTAGTGGAGTTGCAAGTAAAAATTAAAACCAATAGGAGGAGCCATCGAAAGAGGAAACAAAACTCAACAGAAAGTAAAAGTAAGTGATAGCATATTTTTTAAATTTTTATTTAAATAGATTTTATTTTTATTAAATGTATTTTTTTTTATTATTCAATCATTTTTTAAATTATTTTCACTTTTACCAACTGCCCAATTCATGTTTTTCCCCAGAAAAAATCTTTAAACATTTAAAGGAAAGGAGAGCACATAAAGAATAGTGGTAGGGGCAGCTAGGTGGCACAGTGGATTGAGCACTGGCCCTGAAGTCCGGAGGACCTGAGTTCAAATCTGGCCTCAGACCAAACACTTGATACTTACTAGCTGTGTGTGACCCGTGGGCAAGTCACTTTAACCCCAATTGCCTTAAAAAAAAAAAAAAAGAATAGTGGGAGAATACAGTTTTAGCGCCTAAGTCAGGCAGAATAAGGAGACTATAACGTGGACGTGGTAGCTACCATCCCAGCAGCACTTTGTAAATGCTTTGGGTAGAGAGCTGGGCGTGTAGAAGTGCCAAGAAAGGAGAGAAATCCCAGAGTATGAGGATGGTAGTGGGCAGGGACCAGAGAAGGGAAAGTAGTCTTTCCATTCCCAAAAAAGTGTGATTAGAATTTAAACTTATAGTACTAGTCTCGGGGCAGCCAGGTGGCTCAGCGGATAGAGTACCAGGCCTGGAGGCCAAAGACCTGAGTTCAAAACCATCCTCAGATACTTACTAGCTGTGTGACCCTGGGCAAATCATTTCATCCTGTTTGCCTCAGTTTCCTCATTGGTAAAATAAGCTGGAGAAGGAAATGACAAACCACTTCAGTATCTCTGCCCAAAGACACACACACACACACACACACACACACACACACACACGTGGGGGAAGGCGTCACAAAGAGTCAGACACAAGTGGAAAAAACAACTGTATAACAACAGCCACTAATCTAATGGCTTGTTCTTTCGGAGGAGACTTGTCTTCTAATGTTTTAGGCTTTAGGCTGCTACTTCCCTTAATGAAAGGGTTCAATAGGCAGGCTTTATGAGGAGGAGGAAGCATCTGAAATAACTTTAGCTTATTGCCTCTAAAGAAATACACATGCAAAACACACAAATGCTTTTATAGACATTGGTGCAACAGCAACACACCAAAAAAAAACAAAACTGGGAAATGAAGAGCCAGGAGGAAGGATTGCTATGTGCTGAAGTGATGATCGCTTTTTTCTGCTCTAAGTAGCCTGAGAGAATTCTTTGCTGTAAGGGATGGCTCCCTGGGAGAGAAAGTTGTATAGAAGGAAATTTACAGGGGATCATTTATATCATGGTACAAAAGATATCCAGTAGAGGACCTGAGTTCAAATCTGGACTCAGATACTTCCTAGCTGTCTGATCCTCGGCAGGTCACTTGACCCTGATTGCCTCCAAAAATAAAATAAAATATATACAAACTAGCTGTATGACTTTGAGCAAGTGACTGCTCAGTACCCCAAGTACCTCTCCAAGACTTTAAGCTACAAATAAGCTGCCAATCCGTATCAGTAGAAGGACTTTATACGCCAGGAGTTCTCTACTCCCAGGAAACCATAGGTCTAAACCTTCATCTGCCCCACCCCCAAATGGTATCATCATTTATCATTATGGAGTCCCATTATTGTTAGGCAGTAGCTGCAGTTTACATCATTGAACCATTTGTTTCTTCCAGCCAATAGCAGGCCCCTGCACATCTACAGTGACACCTGCCAATGGAAGTGTAGAGTGTTAGGTAAAAATTATTGATATCTGAGTCATACTCCATATCAGCTTGCCAACATGTTTTCTAGAATTTTGCTACCCTAAATCAATTTCAACTCATTTACCCCTGGACTTATAGAAGAGGGGGAAAAGGAATGGGGAAACTGCCCAAAGATGAATATGCAGCAGAACTAATTTAAGGGTACTTACCCCATGTCCCCGACCTGGTGGTTAGATGGTATCACTTAAGTCCTACCAGTTTGCTGATACCACTCAGCATCATGTTTCATGGCATCCCTGGCTCCCACTGAAGGAAAAAAAGGGAGAAGAGAAAGAATATGTGCACAGATCAGCCAGGCAAAGGGCATCTTCCCTTAAGGTTTTCTCTGGCTCTGATTTCTTAATACCAATCAGACTGGGATACAGAAAGGCCTCTGCAAGCTTATGCATATCAGCTAAGAACACGTTGTCCTTTTAGGGGGAAAAAAATAAATATTACCGTTAGGATGATGTGGGCAGTGACTCTTCTAAAACAGAAGCATTAGATTAGGTCTTAGAATAGTTTTCCTGTTTAGAATGAGGCCAGGGTCCCGGTTTGATGCTTCCTTCTTGTTGTATTCGACTCTAGCTCTACTTTGATGCCTGAAAGTTGCGTAGAGGTAGCCCTGGCTACCTAAGGCTATGCACAAGCTGTGGCAGGTTCTGCTATTCTAGAAAGTCTTGGAGTACAGTATAGGTAATGCATGTGCCTTCTGAGAACCAGCCTAAGTGTGGAGAGGCTCATCACTTGTAGGCTGCCCACTAGGTGATAAATTCTTTGGTCATGGCAACGAAACCAAACAGTTACCCTCACAGTGGCTTGAGTTGTGCCTGGCATGACTTATTCAAGAATCGGTTTCAAAAATAGACCAACCCTTTTCTCCTACTTTAAGATACAAGGTCTCAATATAAATATTATCATACTCATTTGGAGATACTGGAACAGATGAGTACTGACCAAATGTTCTGACCCAGATGGTTTTACTTTGGCTCTGTGCAACCCACCAATTCTTTCTCATCGTTGGCATCTTCACCCCATCCCCCATCTTCTTAGCCTGACTCTTCTAGCGTCAGCTAGAGGGTGACCCCCAGTGGTAGTTGTTCTATGTATAAAGTCATGTTTCTGGCTCAATTATGTCATTTTTATGTATCTCTCGGTTCAATTAGACATCCATTTAGGTTTGAAAATAGTAAAAGGATTCAGATTTTATTTTTATTCTCAGCTGTACTTTGAGGTTGTAGGATGGTGACTGGTTAGCCTATTTTGGTGCCAATAGATTCTTGGTACTTGCTAACAAAGCTGATTTAAAAATAGACCCCACATATCATCAGTGGCCTCAGCCTTTCCAGGACTGGTTTCACCTTCTTTTAGACCCACTTCTCCATACCCACTCACTCACCCTAGCACCCTGGTCCTACAAGCAGGAATCAGAATACTTCTGGATTCCCATGACCGTTTGCAAACCCTTCCTCTACCACCACCACTCAACAACCTTTCCTCTTTTGAGATTCACTCTGTCCAAATTTATCACCCAATCCAGATCCTGGTAGATATTATCTTCCTGTCCCCAAGTCATTCTTCCTCCTTTCTCAAGAAGTTTAGTCCCTGGCTCTCAGTCTTTCTCATAAATGTTGACCCTCCTTTAAACACATTCACTTCCCCGTTCTTCAATCTAATCAACTCCTACTATACCTTCAATCTGATCAACCTACTATACCTTCTCTCCACCTCAGCTATTCCCAGGGATGGTCATACCTTTGATCTCACCGTCACCCACAAGGGTTCACCTCCATGACTGAGAACTCTGAAATTCTTTTAACCTCTTGTCATTCCATCTTTCCCTGTGTGTTTATCCATTGTCTTCACTATGAATTTAATCCCCCCACCCCTCATTACTTTCCCAGGCCCTCACTCCTGCTCCTTTGACCATTTCCTTGGTTAACCAGTTCAGCTCATTCACACCTAGTCAAACTCCAACCCTGAATTACTGGGGTAGATTACCATCTACTTCCTCCACTTTTAAGTGTGTGCTACTGAACAAAACTGGAGAAAATGATGCAACTGTGCTGCCTGGTCCAATACTTATTTGTTATCTAATCTCAACTGGTTCCTCACTGCAGCAAGATGATCCTTTTACTCCTTCCTAATCGAGTCTCTATCCCACTCCAGACCTTTTCTCTTCTTATACCTCCTATACCATCTCCATCTCCATTCTCACAGCTGAGAAGATGGATGCCTTTGCCATGAGTTTTCTCTTCTTCCCTTTTCTTTATCTCCCAGCTATCATGGAAAGAAAACCCACTGCTTAGGATTTAGAGTACAAGTCAGTAAAGAGCTGTATTTAGTTACAAGCCAAGGCAGGGAGAAACATCACTTGGTCCATTAGGAAGGAAACAGGTAATTTGTTAAGTACTTACTATGTGTCAGGAGCTATGCTAAGTGCTTTACACGTGCTAAGTGTCTTATTTGATTCTCCCACCATCTCTGCAAGATAGGTTTTATTATTATCCCAATTTTACAGGTGAGGAAATTGAGACAGAGTTTAAGTGACTTGCCCATGGTCACATATCTAGTAAGTGTCTGAGGCAGGATTTGAACTTAGGTCTCCCTGACTCCTGACTCAGCCCTCTAGCCACCGTACTGCCTAGCCTCCTCCTTTTATAGGGTAAGCAGGCTACTGAATACAAGGTGTTTCCCACCAGTACACATACTGCAGTATACAGAAAAGACATAGTCATGCTGAGTTCACAACTGGTCAGTCCCTGGCCTTAGAAACAATTTATTATGTTTCAGGGGAGGAAATACAAACTTCCTAATCTGCTGACCGGCATTAGCCTTAGGGTCCAAGACAGGGTAAAATATATTATTTGTCCTTGGTTGGCCTTGAACAAGGCTCAAGTCCTTATAAAGGAATCCCTTGTAAAAAGAACACTAAAATGTAGGGGTTGCACATGACTCCTGTTTACACTGAAGTGGAGGCTTATTTTAAAATGTCACTTATCGTGTCAAGAAATATAGGAAAATGCGGGGCACCCCACTCCCTAGATATCAATCATCCCTTCTTCCCTCTTCCTTTAATCCAGGCCCGGATGAAGAGAATTCCCTTCATCCTGCCAGGGCCAACCCATCTCCATGTACTCTTGATTCCCATCCCCTCCCTTCTTCTCCAACAAATTTTCCCCTCCATCATTCTCCCTTCTCTCCCGTTCTACCAGCTTCTCTGATGTCTGCAAACCTGACCAAGTTTCTCCCGTCCTTTAAAAAAGAGAAGAAATCCCTCACTGGGTCCTACTCAAGCTAACATCTATGGTTCTCCTTTCCTTCTCAACCAGACTCTTTTTAAAAGTTGTCCATAGGCATTGCTTCTACTTCTCTCCTCCTGCTTTTCGGCCCCTTTACAGGCTGTATTTTGACCTCAGCACTCAACTGAAATTGTCCTCTCCAAAGGTAGCATAGTCTCTTAATTGCCCATCCTATAGTCTTTTCTGAATTGATCTCTCTGCAGCATTTGACACTTCACGCCCTTTTTCTCCTGGGTACACTCTTTCCTCTCTGGGTTTTTGTGTTACCGCACACTTGATTTTTCTCCTACCTGTCCGACTGCTCCTTCTCAATGTCTTTTGCTGCATTATAATCATCACATTCCCCCAACCTAAGACTTTGACCTGAGATTTATCTTGTCTACCTATACTCTTTGACTTTTGGGCCTTATCAGTTTTCATGGGTTTAATTATCGCTATGCAAATGACTCATTATATTTCCAGCCCTAATTTCTGTCCTGACTTCTAGTACCGTGTCTCCAAATACCTGCTGGGCTTTTCAAACTGGATATCTGGTGGACAAATCAGCATGTTTGAAAGTGAACTCATTACCTTTCTGTCCTCACGGCTCACTCTCCTTTGAACTCCCTATTTTCTGTTGAGGTCACCGCCATCCTTCTAGTCACCCAAGTTCAATGTCATCCTCAGTTCACTCTCATGCAGCCCAACCAAATCCTGTCATTTCTACCACCAGAACATATCGTGCATCTATTCCCTCTCTACTCACACAAACACCACTTTAGCTCGGGGCCTCGTCACCTCTTGCCTGAGCTATCACTCTTCCTGCCTCCCTCTATTTGAACCTTTACAAAGCTGCAAAGGGATTTTTCAAGAGCACATCAAACCATGCCCCTCCCCTATTTAATAAAACTGCAGTAGCTTACTATTCCCCTTAGGAGAAAATATTAACTCTTCTGTTCTCCACCTGACCCAGACCTACCTCTCCATCCTTTTGGCACAGTGCTCTTTTCTGTGAAGATGACCAGGCCTTCTACCTGTTCCTTATATGTGGTACACCTTCTTTCTGTCTGTTCTTTTATCCTGCTTTATCCTCCACTCCAACTACTGACTTCCCTGGCTTCCTTTAAGTCCCAACTAAAATCTCACCTTCTACAGGAAGCCTTCCCAGCCCCTCTTAATTCCAGTGCCTTCTCTCTGTTAATTATTTCCTATTTCTCCTGCATGTAGCTTGCTTTGTATATATTTGTTTGCATGTTGTCCCCCCCATTCAATTGTAAACTCCTTGAGGGAAGGGACTCTATTTTGCCTCTTAAATCACCGATGCTCAAAACAGTGCCTGGCACAAAGAAAATGCTTAATTATTTATAATATTTATAATTATATATAATTGTATCTATTACATATATAATTATATATTATATACAATTATTTATAATATTTAATAACATTTATAGTAATCAATTATTGATTAATTGATTGATCATGGCTGGAATACCTTCCCTCCTCATCCCTGCCTCTTGGAAGCCTTGGTTTCTTTCAGGTCTCAATTCAATTGCCACCTTACCCATGAAGCCTTTCCTGACTCCCACAGCTGCTAGTGCCTTTCCCCAAAAGTCACCTTGAATATATTTTCTATCTGCCTTTATATGTATAGTTTCTCTTCTCTAGCTAGACTATACTTTCCTTGAGAGTGGAGACTGTTTTATTTTTGTCTTTGTATTGCAGGTTCCCAGCGCATAATAGGTACTTTAAAATGTTAGATTTATTGAATAAATTTTGTCTCTTCCTGGAGTTATAGTTAGTGTAGTAAAAATTTCCAAACAGTTAGATCTGTTCCAAAATGGAATAGGCTAAGTTTCAAGGCAATTGGTTTCCCTCATGAGAGGTCTTGGGGAAAAGGCTCAATAAGCCTTGTAATGTCTTGTCCTAGAGAGGATTCTTGTTCAGGTATGGGTTGGACTGTATTTCTTCATGTCCTTTCCAATTCCAAGATTCTATGACTTTGAGTTTGTGCCCCTGAAGTAGGACAAATGACATCTACATTCAGCTGTCTTGATTATTAAAAAAAAAATACAGTGAAACAATTCCTCATGCTTCTGAACTATGAATTGTAACCATATCCCCTTTGGGGGACTGATATATGAATAAACCCAGCATCTTAGAGCATTTCTGGTTTCTTTCTTGGCTCTTGGGGCCAGGCCCTAATTAAATCAACATTTCTTCTCCCTTAAGCGGAATGGTATTTCACCGCCAATTTTCCTTGCCTGATAATATGTTAGTCAGTGGTGCTTGTAAACACTCTGGAGAGATGACACTGGAAGGGAAGAAGAATGTCGCTCCAAAACAGACTGACAGAGTCTTTACTTCCAGTCTTATTGTGGGGTAAAGCCTTGCATCCTTCCAGAATATAAAAAGAAAAATCTGGTTGGTTGGTGAAGGACCATCATGGGCTGGCTCTCAAGGGTAAAATAGGCAACTACCTTTTATAGAACAGCATTCATTTCTTTCCCTCTGTTGTCCCACGCTTCACAGGTATGCAGCAGCAAATCTTACTGATTTATTATCCGTTTTGTTTCCTCAAGTTAAATTTATTCAGCCTCTAGACTTATCACCATAAATCTGGTTCTCTCTGATAGCGATGTCTCAAAGGCAGCCAGTCACTCATAATTTCCTCTTTCTCTTCCTGGCTCTCCTTCTCCTTCCATTTATTAAATACACAGGGATGACTATAAGCAAACTTAGAAGATTGCTTGGTTAGAGGGCTACTGCTTTTCATTTCTACCAGCATCAAGGACTTAATCTCATTGCCTTCTTTGCCTGCCTAAAATAAATGCTTTTTTTTTTGGCCATGTTCATCAGATTCAAGAAAAGTTTGTGCTTGAGTAATTGAGCTCTCTCCCTAACATTCTTTTTCTCCCTCTTTTCCCCTTTTAACTTCTCCATAAAGGGTATTTGCCAAAAATGTGAACTAAGAAGGAAATAATCAAATATTGTCATACACAACAGCTTTCTTTTTTATTGACTTTGGATGGGAGAAGGGGGCATAATACAAGTTGGAACAAGGGAAAAAGGGGGGCAACATGAATTATTCTTCTTAACTGTATAATCTTAATATTGTCAACTCATTCCAAATTTTGGCCCATAGCACCACACCTGCACAATTTGTAAATGTTGAAAAAAGGACATGATGAAGATCTATCCTAGTAAAGGGTCTGAAGGAATTTAGGATAAAGAGAAGGGAACATGTTGTCTGCTTTGCCTCCTCCTTTTTGCTGTTATTTAAAATCCACATATTCTGTGTCCCACTAAATATCATCATTTTTACATTAGTTCCCTTGGTGCAATGAGCTCAGGACTGAAAATGAAACAGTGATTACAAAAATAACTCTAGCATGGGTATATATACTAAAAAATAAGGATATCTGAGAGAAAAACTCAGAGGCCACACAAATATACATATCTCTATCCCTCCTTATGCTCATACATGAATATAACAGATTTTCTTTGCCAACATATATCAGCATTGCAGTAAACCACCTTCTGCAGAGTTGAGAGACCTTATTTGAAGACTTTCCCTACCAAATTCCAGATTTCCTTGGTGATTCAAATGTACGCCAAAGACTTTTAAGTAGCTAAACACCTAGATCCAAACCATTACTTATTCCAACCTTGGAGATCAGCTAAAAAATTGGAGTCTGCAAAAATGTTCATCAGTCCATGAAATATGTCTAACTCACATTTATATATGTTGCCCTATCCCTTTTTTCACTACTGAAACCACATGCATGATTTGTCAGGAAGTACCCAAAAATTCCTCAGAAGTCCTAATAGAATGGAAAAAGAAAGGAGATAAAGAGTATAATCAATTTATTTTAGGCCTGATTTTCTTTATCCTTGACCATATGTTGACTTTTGTCATGATCCTAATTCTCTCAGATCTAATTAAGTTTTGACTCACAACACCGCATCTGAACTCAACATTGAGTCATGTGTTGTCATTTTCTTAGAAGAACACTGGTAACTGTGGCAAGGAATGCCCCAAAAAGAAGCGATTTAATAGTTTCTGTGTCATAGAGAGAGAAGTGTGGGAGGCTGGTACTTAAATTGTGATCTGGAAGAACTGAGCGAAGAAATCTAATTTTTTCTGATAGAAAACCAAACGGGAATCAGAGTAGAAAAGGACATGTGGGTATTTAATAAGAGATATTTATTGTGTGACTTCAGTAGTGGCATGTAGGCCATTTACTTAAATAGAGCTTACTTAGTTGTAAGAACTCAATGCCAGTTAAATAAGAGTGAGAAGACACAAAGATAGCAAACTTTTTGTAAACTCGTAAGATTTGGCTTAAAAATCTGGCTACCCTTGGACATCAGACATCCCCCTAGCCAGCAATCAGAAGAGCAGGATTATAGGAATCTTTCTCAGCAACTAAAGAAATATAAAGAGATAGCTGCAAATAGGCAGACAAGAAGGAAAAAAAGATAATTAAATCTAATTGGATAATTCATTTTCTGCTGCTTTTGTTTGTATTAGGAAAGGAGGATGAGCTAATTCTCAATTAAAGGCAGCTGAGCTTTTTCTCCCGTCTTGAGAAAAGATGAATTCTATCGTACATTAAACCTCATTCATAACTTAGCAAGAAGGTATGGTGTTGAGTCACTTTATATTTGATTTTAGAGGAAATAGGGGAGCTTGTTCCGTCATTTTCAGTCATGTCCAGCTCTCTGTGACCCCATTTGGGGTTATCTAGCAAGGATACTAGAGTGTTTGCCATTTCCTTCTCCAGCTAATTTTATAGCTGCAGAAACTCAGGCAGCCAGGGTTAAGTGACTTGCCCAGGGTCACACAGCTAGTCAGTGTCTGAAGCCAGATTTGAATTTACAAAGATGAGTCTTCGTGACTCCAGGGCTGGTGCTGTCTATCCACTGTGCCACCTAGCTCCCCCAATAGAGGAACTACTAGAGTTCATGGAATAGGGGAATGAAGTGGTCAGACCTGTATTTTAAGAAAATCATTTGGGGTGGCGAGGTAGCACAGTGGATAGAGCACCAGCCCTGGAGTCAGGAGGACCTGAGTTCAAATCTGGCCTCAAACACTTGACACTTCCTAGCTGTGTGACCCTGGGCAAGTCAATTAATCTAATCGCCTCACCAAAAAAGAAAAAAAAAATCATTTTGACAGCCGTGTGAAGGATGGATTGGAGTGGGGAGAAATCTAAGGCAGGGAGGCTATTGTCATTGTTCAGATGAGAGAGATGATGTGGCTCTTAAATAAAGTGGTGGCTCTGTGAATTGGAAGGATGATGGATGCTTGAGATAGACTAATGGAGATACAAATGACAAGATTTGGCAACTACATGGATTTGTCAGATGGGTAAGAGGAAGGAGTCAAGGATGACAGTGAGGCTGTAGGCCTGGGTGATGGGAGGGATAATGGTGTCCTTGAAAGCAATAGGGAATTCAGAAGAGGGTAGATTAGTGGGGAGAGATGAGTACATGTCTGGCATGCCTATGGGAATCTAGATTGAAATGTCCAGTAGACATTTGGAGATGTGGTACTGACGCACAGGAGAGACTAGGGCTAGATATGGTGATCTGGAAATCATTAGTCTAGAGATGACAAGTAGACTTGTGTAAATTGATAAGGTCACCAAGAGAAAGAGAGAATGTGGGGTCTGGGACCACATAAAAAGCCTTGGGCTCCCACGCGCACAGAGTGACATAGGTGATCGTCCTGAAACGAAGACTTGAGAAGAAGCAGTCAGACCAGCAGGAGAATCAAGGGAGAATCAGGCCAGATCACCACAAATCAGATCTGTTATACAGGAGAGTTTATTCTCGTAACGATGGTGTTAGATGGTCTCTGGGGTTCCTTCTAATTGTGAGATTCTGTGATTGTGTTCTGGAGTTCTTTGGCACTGAAAAAAATACATTCATTTGTATGGCACAGGGTTTCTTCAACTCTGCCTAGAATTCATTTACTGTGTGAGTCAAGCCCTTCCCCTTTTACCTTTAGTCCAGAGCAAGTTCTGTATAGGAGAATGTAGAATTTTATCACTCTGTGGTGTGTCCTGGCACTGTCGTATTCTTCTGGTAATTATAATCCTTCAACCTCCATTCTCAGATTGGAGGATTTCCCTATTCTGCACTAAATCTAGATCCTTTAGCATTAGATTTACTCAGCTTTCTTTCTGGATTTACCAACCTTTTCCAAAAGACAACTTTCCTATGAAGTATAATGAGTGATGACTATCCTGTGGGCTCTAAAAGTGTGTTATTCCTACCGGTGCTTCCCTCTCTCTCCCTCCCTTCCCCCAGATACACTGCTTTCCTATGCAGGCTTTGAATTTAAATCTCAGTACCTCGCTTCTTGATTTGTCTTTCAGGTTCAAGTGTGAATGGCTTAGAGGAGCCCAGCCTTGCCAAGAGACTGAAGGGTACCCCAGAACGGATTGAGCTGGAGAATTATAGACTGTCCATGAAACAGGCAGAAGAACTTGAAGAGGTTCCTGAGGAAACCCTAGCAGAACACAATCTGAGCAGCGTGTTGGACAAAGAGACCGAAGAGGACGTGGCAAGCAGGTTATTATGTAACATGTGTGCCTTCAACCCCTATGTATTCCTGTTCATTCCATTGTAGGCAATGTTATCTGTTGGGTTTCCAAATGAACTTGGCCCATCCTCTAAAGGGAAAATAAAAAGAATACACACACACACACACACACACACATACACACACACACAGACCCCATTTTCCTGTTTACAAGGGTTTTCACGTGCAGTATCTCATTTAATCCTCAAAAAAGCCTGTAAAGTGGATAAAATAAATATTATCCCTATCTTAAAGCTGAGGAAGCTGAAGTACAGAATGGTGAGATGAATTATGCCCCTATTCACATAATGAGGAAGCAGCAAAGTTGATCTTCAAACCCAGGTTTTCTCACTTCAAAACTATTGCTCATTCTCCTGCCCTGAGCTCCTTTCCACTGCCTGTCTTTGTACTGACCTAAGCATCTGAACCATTGACCTGACCAGCATTTAATTTGAGAACTCAGCAAATGTTTAATAGATTCTATGTGCCTAGCCCTGTACCTGGTCACTGGGAGGAGTACAAAAGAACCACCGGGCTTATTTTTTACAGAGTCCACTTTTTAAAATCACTGTTCCCTATGGGATAAATAGTTAAGTTCACCCTAAGACCTTATTCAGAGCTTAACCAAGTCTAAGCCAGAAGATCAGGAGTTCCTCACCTTCCATGGCTCTTTCCTTCAAATCGGTCGTCCATGGAGCTGGAAGAGACCATGGAAGACTCTTTTCCTTGGTTCCTCTTGACGTTGTACCTACACTCCTAGCACATGCACTAGTATTCTCACCTTTGTTGTCATTGGAAAAGGTGGCACAGTGGATAGGGCGCCAGGCCTGGAGTTAGGAAGACCTACGTTCAAATTCAACCTTAGATACATACTAGCTGTGTGATCCCGAGCAAGTCACTTAATCGTGGTTGCCTCGGTTTCCTCATTTGCAAAATGAGCTGGAGAAGGAAATGGCAAACCACTCCAGTATCTTTGCTAAGAAAACCCCAAACAGGGTCACAGAGAGTGAGACATGACTGAAAGAACGACTCTGAAAGAAAAATCACAAAGAGACCAAGAGGCATTTCCTAATGGATAAATGGTCAAAGAATACAACCAGACAGTTCTCAAGAGAATTGCAAATGAAAAAGCATCCATATAAAAGAATGCTCCAGATTGCTAATAATAAGAGTAATTTAGATCAAAACAACTCTGAGGGTTTTTTTTCCTCATACGCAGTAAATAGGAAAGGTGACAAAAGAAGTGAATAATCAATGTTAGAGAAAAGCTGGTTCACTGTTCAACCATGCTAGAAAGCAATTCTGGAACTATATTAAGAAAAGCAACTGTATCCTTGGACCCTGAGGTTCCCCTGTTAGTCATCAGCTCCAAAAGAAAAATCCTCAAAACATCACAATATTTGTAGCAGCACTTCTTATAGTAGGCAAAAAAATGGAAACGGTGTATGCCCATCAATTGGGGGAATATCTAAACAAATTGGAGTGTGTGAATCTAATGGAATATTACTGCCCTATAAGAATATGTAGATTAGTAAAAAGTATCAGAAAACTTTGGAATCAATGTGTAATGATTAGAAAAAGGGAAACAATATACACAGTGATTGTAACAATAGAAATTGAAAGAATGAAAAAAAAACAGTTAAAAACCAAATGTAGTGTAATTATACTGATCAAACATTGCCCCTAGAAAGAGGTGGGGGGGGGATGCACCTTCTTCCCTTCCTTTCAGGGAACAGAAGGGGTGTAGAAGGAGGGATGCACAGTGTGTGTATGGAGCATTGCGTTTGCTGTTGGGCTGAATGGATGTGTTGGTCACCTTTACTAAAGTGCTTTTTATTTTCTTCTTTGTTATAAAGGATGGCTCTCTGGGAAAGGGAGAGGGTAGGAATATATTTGGCAGTAAAGGTGATGTTAGGGCAGCTTGGTGGTGCAGTGCATAGAGTGCCAAGCCTGCAGTCAGGAAGACTCATCTTCCTAAGTTCAAATCCGGCCTCAGACACTTACTAGCTGTATGACCCTGGACAAGTCACTTAACCCTGTTTACCTCAGTTTCCTCATATGTAAAATGAGCTAGACAAGGCAATGGCAAACCACTTCAGTATCTTTGTCAAGAAAACCCCAAATAGGGTCACGAAGAGTCAGACATGACTGAAAAACAACTAATAAAATGTGATGTTAAAAACAAAAGATATCTATAAAAAAGTTGGTTGGTTTTTTTTTTTAAAGAACAGTGGTGTGAGGTTAGCTTGGAAAATGTGTTATTTTTCAAATACTATTTTTCAAAAAGTTGAAACAAAACGTCATTAATTACCCAGAACATTAGTGACTAAGCTAGAGATGGAACATAATTTCCATCACATTATTATTGCCAGAATGTACCAAATCCTTCCAACCTAGGTAAATGTTTGTTGAAGATCCTTCCTGTTCTCTTAATTCTACCCAATGTAATTCATTCCTAAGCGAGATACTAGAGTATCTTGACTGGTTGAGGGGTTGCAGGTAGGGTGTTTTTTAAAGAAAAAGGTCAGTCAGTAGTTATTTACAAAATGGACCTCACTGTGTCTGTCCCAAAAGCAAGGAGCTGATAGGACGTCCCTTATATCCCTGTGATTCTATAGCATTTCTATTGAGGTTTGTTTTTACCAGACCTGGAGGAAATGTCTTCTGCCAGTGCAGATCAGCATCTGGAGTATTAGAGAAGTGTCCGGGTAATAGGAAGGGTAAGTGACTTGTTGTCTGAGGATCACGGAGCCTTTGTATGTTAAAAGCAGAACTTGAATCCAGATCTGCCCAAATCCCGACAATGGTTCATCACGACACCTCTCTTCAATTGACTGTTGATTTTCATAGTAGTTTCCTGATGACAGACTGCTGATCCTGGCAGCCTCTCCTAAAATGTGGTTCTAGCTCTGTGTGAGTACTAAGGGGTGATTTGTCCTAGACTGTTTGGGGTATTTCTTTAATCCCCCATAATCCCTCCCCCCCCCGATTTTCCCTGTTGGGCGTTTTGTGGATTCCTGCTTTACTGTGTGTCTGCCAGGACACAGGATTCCAGGCCACATTATGAGAGGAAGAACTGACAAACCGCAGCTTCCTTTCTTCTTCCACACCCTTCCTCTTGGCTCTTCAAAGATCAGGCACCCAAAGTCCAACACAGATAAGGGCCAGAATGTAAAGTGAAACCTAAGATAAAGAATTTACGTTGTGCCTATTACGTGACACAGGAGGCCTGTGAAGGGGACGCAGCCTGTTCCATGGACTGGACTTGCATGGAAATAATAGCACAGCAGTCGGTGTTATTGATGGGGTAGGGGGGAAAGAAAACAGCTGTCAATACCTGGCAGTTTTCTTTCTGTTCCCCGGAGAGAAGAGGGAAAAATTCAGTCTTTATAAAACACTCAGACTATAACAGGGCTTCTCAGAAGCAAGCTTTTAGACCTGAATTTTTACTTATACAGAAAAGGGAAGGGACAGTATAGAAAAAGTGTAACTTTTTAAAAGTTGTTGTTAGAGAATTTGGTTCGCTTATTTGGTTTCTAGACTTGCATAAACTAAAACTAAAATACATAAATATAAATCAAACTAAACTGGGGAAACATTAAGCATCATTAGTCCTACATTTTAACATTTTCATTGTGGTCATTCTTATAGATTCATTTCCCTCTTCTACAATTAACATTGATCTACAATAGAGAATTACTAAAGGCCCCCCACTTTCTCTCTCTTTTTTTTTCTTTAATTTTTAAGTAGTTGGGGCTAAGTGACTTGCCCAGGGTCACACAGCTAGTAAGTGTCCATTTGGTCTGAGCCCGGATTTGAATCCTGACTCGAGGGCCAGTGCTGTGTCCACTGCACCTCCTAGCTGCCCCTCCCACTTTCCCCCATCTCTGGATGTTATAACCATCTCTTCATCTTTTTACCCCTATTTCTGCCGCAGATTGGTAATATGAAACCAAGCAAATCTCTATTCTGTTGTACTCCATCTGTGAACAGGAATGCTTTTCTTCTACACATGTAGGATCTCGTGAGGAAGAAAGAGTTGATTTGTCAAAGGCATTGAACTCCTTTGAAAAAATAAAAAGCATTAATGTTAATGATTATTAATATTATGTACTGTGGTATAGTAGATAAAATACAGGCTTAGAGTATGAGACATGGCTTCTGACCCAGTCTCAAATTCTTTTTAAATTTTATTTTCATTAATATCTTGACTTTATGTCACCTTCATTTCCAAATCAATTGCTTCCCATCCTCTACCCTCCAAGCTATCTGTAGGGAGATGGGAGGAGAAGAGAAAGCAGTTAAAAAAACAACCATCATAACTACCGTCAATCATCGTATATGTAACATAACACACCCATAGTCCTCCACCTCTGCAAAAAAGGAGAGGGAGATAGATGCATGTATTTTCTCAATTCTTCTCTGAGTCTAAGCTTGGGCATTCTAATTATACCACCTTCACTTTCAGTTTCATCTACTCTGTATATATCTTGTGTGTACACAATTGTTTGTGTGTGGTCTTCCTCTTTTGAACATGGATTCTTTGAGGACAGGAAAGTTTTCACCTTTCTCTGTATCCCCAGCACTAAGCATGGTGCCTGGCACACAATGACATATTAAACTTTTCATTGAATGCTAAGTGGTGCCATAGTGCATAGAGTGCTGGGCCTGGAGTCAGGAAGACGTGGGTTCAAATCCAGCCTCAGACACTTATTAACTAGCTGTGTGACCCTGGAAAAGTCACTTAACCTTGTTGGCTCCCTTTTCGTGATCTGCAAAATGAGCTGGAGAAGGAAATGACGGTTATCTTTGCCAAGAAAACCCCAAGTGGGGTCATGATGAGTCAGACATAACTGAAAAAAAAACTGAACAACAATAAATGGTTATTGACTGACTCCACCTGGTACCTTCATATAAGTAAAGCTGATGTTAACACCCTTGGCATGCCTAGCACTGAAATATTGTACTAAGCCACGCACCTTCAGTACGTTATTGCCCAGCATCCCTAACTTAACTTTGAAAGACACGTGTCTTCCAGCCTGAGTAGGCACACATTTCTTATTTGGGGTCATGTATGTAGTCATTTCAAAGCCTCCCTAAAGAATTCTATTTCAGAGTTAATAGACCATGAAGCAGAGTGGGGGGGAGGGGTAATTCCCTACCATTTGGGCTGAGGGGGTGGAAGGAATTTGTTTTTCTCAGGGCAGGAACATTCCACAAGTTTGAAGGTAGCTTGGATTTCATTCCAATTCTACCTTCAACACTGCTACTCCCATAAAAGAAAAAACAAACTTTTTTTGAAATACGGCTGAACAGTTAATCAGGGTATTTATTACGTACCTGCTGTGTGCAGGCACTGGGGATACAAAAGCAGAGATTAAACCCTTCTACCCACAAGTAGCTTACATTCAGAGGAGTCAGCATGCACATTCTTTTAGAGAATAGGGATGCATGCTTCTGTCCTGAATGTATCATGTAAAACTAGCTCTACTCTAATAAGTACTGCTTGTAGTTATTTTTCCAAGCTCTGAACAGCAACATGGACTAAGAACAGAAGTTGTCTATAGGGCTATAACACCAGGTGTTGGAATGTTAGTTTCCATTTATTTCCCATAGGCCACGCGCTCTGTACTTTTCCAGTAAGATTAGCCAAGTTTATTTTTATTATGGTGCCTTTTCTGGCTCTGTTGCCTTGCTTCTCTTTGTGAATTTTCTCCCATCCTTTCCTCTCTTCCTCCTTTCTTTTACCAGCTCATCCCACTGTGAAGGTCTCAGTTTGGCTCTGACAATCTTTCCTTTATTTTTTCCACCATACAGTATATTCCGCATTTGTGATCATCACTGGTCATTGTGCACACACAGGATGGAGCAAAAGATTGTGTCTGAATAACAGAAGAGAGGGGACTCTCTGAGATGGAGGTAGAAGAGTGTAGTCCAGGTGTGCAGACATGGAGATAGGTGATGGAGTATTGTGAGTGAGGAACAGAAAGAAAGGCATCTTGGCTGGATCTCAGAATGTGATCACAGAGAGACAGATTGATAAGTCTAATGAGCCTGGAAATATAGGTTAGGGCCAACTTGTGTAGGGCTTTAAATAGAACCACTGAAGTTGGTTGAGAAAGTTATTGATATGGTCAGATCTGCACTTAAGGAAAATTATTTTGATAGCAGTTTGTAGAATAGACTGGAATAGTGAGAGCTGAATCAGAGAGACCAGTTAGGAGGATGTTGTAATAATCTAGTCAAAAGGTGATGAAGTCCTGAACTATGGTGTGTAATAGAAGGAAGGAAGCAAGCAAGCATTTGGGGGGAGGGGTGCAGTTGGGGTTCAGTGACTTGCCCAGGGTCACACAGCCAGTAAGTATCAAGTGTTTGATCTGAGGCTGGATTTGAACTCAGGTCCTCCTGACTTCAGGGCCAGTACTCTATCCACTGCGCCACCTAGCTGCCCCCAGCAAGCATTTCTTAAGCACCTACTATGTGTCAGGCATTGTGCTCGGTGCCTTACAAATATTATCTCATTTAATCCTCACCGCAACCTTGGGAGATAGGTTGCTACTAGTATCCCCATTTTATAGTTAAGGAAACTGAGACATGCAGAAGTTAAGTAACTTTCCCAGAGTCTCACCGCTAGTAAGTGTCTGAGGTTGGATTTGAATTCAGGTCTTCCTGACTCCAGGCCCAGCTCTCTATCCATACTTCTGAAAGAAGAAAAGGAGTTAGATGTGAAAGATATTGTGATTGCCCACGTGGGGTGAGAGAGGGTAAGGCACTGAAGAAAACACCGAGATTAGGACCCTAAGATACTAGATCGACTGAAACTAAGAACCCACAAAGTGTCATGAGAAGGGAAGATCCACATTTCCGATACTCCCAAGATGATGAGTTTACATCCAAAAATAGTTCGTGGAAAATAACAATTTGCCTGTTTCTGCTTGTTTATAAACTTCATCCCAATAAATCCTAATTGTGTTGTATGATTTACTGCTAGTCCTTTTACTAATCCAATTTGCATGAGTGTGAAGATGTATAGCTGCCACATACACGTACCTCAAACCTTTGCCATGATGTGTCTGTTTCTTTACACTCATTCTCTTCACAAAGCTTCCTATCTGTGTTAATGTCCAGTAGGGAAGGGAGCTGACCACCTTCACAGCTTCCTTCTGAAAAGAGGAGCATACCTGGTTCTTCTCTTTCCCTTCAAGGGTTCTCTGTAAAGGCTTTGCCACCTTGCTACTGCCCCGTCTCTTTGAAAAAAAGGAAATCATTCTGACATGTTTTCCCCACCCCCACTTATTTTTGGTGAGGCCATTGGGATTAAGTGATTTGCCCAGGGTCACACAGCTAGTAAGTTGTCAAGTATCTGAGGCTGGATTTGAACTCAGGTTCTACTGACTCCAAGGCCAGAGCTCTATCCACTGTGCCACCTAGCTGCCCTTCCACCCCCTGGATATAAACTCTTCCCCTGGAGAGCTATTTGCTGTTTCTTCACTTTGGTTGTTTCTTCTCTCTTGGCTTCTCTGTAGCAGTTCAGAGTCTGAGATGGAGGAGGAAGATGAAGAGGAAGAAGAGGAGGAATCCCATCTTCCCCCTTCAGACCTGGGAGGTGTACCTTGGAAGGAAGCTGTGCGCATCCATGCTCTTCTAAAAGGGAAGAGTGAGGGGGAGCTGGAAGCCTCGAAAGACCATGAACCTGGGAGCGAAGAAGAGGAGGAAGAAGAAGAGGACGAGGAGGAGGAGGACGATGACGAAGAAGAAGAATCTAGTGAAGGTTAGTAAAACTGTGTCTAATCATAACCCTAAGTAATTTTCTTTGTTCTTCTTTTCCCTTTTGGTTAAAGAAATCTACTTTAAAAGCAGCAGATAATCCAACCTTGTCTGGGGTAACCTGGTTCATTTCCTAGAGGTTGTTGTGATCTAAAAGCATAGGATCAGATCTTTTCAGCTCAAAGTCACCATTGTTGATTGGACTGACACAAGATTGATTTTTAAAAGGGATATTTCTTTTTATACTTTTACTCAGTATCAAAGTATTCAAACTTGTTCATTACCCATACTTTACACATTTTCCAAGGCCATGGGTTATGTTTCTGCATACTTTCTTGGACTTTGTCTCCTTTGAATTTCTGGGTGTTTGTACTGCTAGTCTTCCTCCTATATTGTCACTCCTGTGGTATCTGATTTGGTTGACATATGTACATAGACAATTTCTGCCCTTCTCTATCTCTGGCCAGGAACATGTCACCCTTATGCTGTAAGCTGTGGTCCAGAAATACAAATCCTTCTCTCTAGTAACATCTGTGTAAGTAGCAGTTCGCTTTCCAAGCCTGCTTTTCTCTTCTGGAGCCCTTGCCTCTGATTAGCAAGAGTGATGAAAATGCCACCTGTGCCCTTAAAGTCTTCAGTTTATTACCCAGGACTTTGTAATTTTCAGCAGTGCTTTTTAGATTCCTTCTTGCAATATTATTTGGGACCACATAAATTTTGAAGTTAGTTTTCTGTTTTGACAAACCCTGAGAAGGTCCCTAGGAGATAGCAGACCTTTCTATGGTGATTATCCCATCAAAAGTTACCCTCTTCAGTCCCCATCTACCACTATTTGTCCCTCCTTTCTTTGATTCTGATTGGATGATCTCTCACCTGGTGATACCTGAAGAACCATACTACAGTTTCTTGACAAGCAAGCAGCTATGTCCTCTCAGAGGAGCCATCTTCCCTTTCTCTGCATCATCTTCTTTACCCACCAGCATCTTGACACTAGTCAGTACTTTAGATCCTTTTTCTTCTCTGTTTTGACTGTTTTGACTTTGAACTTTTTCTCCCCCTCTCCTTTTTTTTTTAAGGCAATTGGGGTTAAGTGACTTGCCCAGGGGCACACAACTAGTAAGTGTTAAGTGTCTGAGGCTGGATTTGAACTCAGGTCCTCCTGAATCCAGGGCCAGTGCTCTATCTACTGCACCACCTAGCTGCCCCACCCCTCTCCTTTTTTAAAAGAAATAATTCCTTCTCCCTGATAACTAATAGAATTGAAAAGTATTCCTTAGGACTCTTTATCTTTGCTTCTAAGGCAAAAAACAGCCTATAGCTTATGCAAAGATTAAACAGTCACTTCACTTTTGTGAAAATATAAATATAAAGCATTCTTTGTGGATCAATGCATTCGCTCCCTGGTTTCTCACTCCTTTGAAAATCTAAGTAGTGGCTCTCCTAGAAAACCTAAGTGGCCATCCCGCTCTGTGAGACCTTAGACTTTGGAGCTGTCACTTTCCTCTATGAGTTAGCTCTTTTTTCATTTCGTTAGCATTTTGAGTACTAGCTATACCCAACTGGCTTTGCCTTGTTTTGTTAACCTCTTTCCTTTTCTTCCTCAAATCTTCTTCTTGCCCTTCCATTTTTTCCCCTTATGCTCTGACTGATTCTTTTTGTTCTCAGATCCTCCCTTTTCCCTCTCAGTGCTAGCTCTGTTTCTTCTCCTTCTCCTTCTCCTCCCTCAGTTTCTTTTCAAATCTTCCCAAATTTCTTATTCCCAAACTCAATTGCTAGACTTTTTCATATTTCCCCAAACCTTGCAAAGAAGTCCTTTTCCTTTTCCTACCCAACTTTTCTCTTACCAAAGCAAGAGAGAAAGTCCATGTCCTCCTAAAAGAGGAAAATAAGTAGGAGCTGGAGTCCTGAAAGCCAACTCTAGTCTAGAAACAATTTTTATCTTGGATTTCTGGTGTCGTAACTTGACTTTGACTCTCCTTTACTGTTACTTAACTTCTCTCTCTCTTAATTTTCCTGTGTATAGAAAGGAGATCATAATCCTTGCCTCCCACTACCACTTCTACCTCACAGAAATGAAATGTGGTAAACAGAAATGAGGTATTGCTCTTGGAATTCCACCAAAGGAAGATGCTGTGTAAACTTAGATTAATGATATCATTCTAGAGGTGTGTAGATTGGAGGGAGCAAGTGTTTTGGCTTCTTCTGCACTGACACCTCCCAGTTTTCAATTACAGCACCAGACCAAATTTTTAACAGCCCCCTAAAAGTTGGCACTAGATTAATATGCTGCATATCATGCTTATCTGCTTCTTCCTGGAATCAAGAGTGCTTTGCTACTGTTTTAAACTGGAGCCTGTTACTTCTGGCTCAACAGAGGCAAAGCATTTCATACATACAGTGTGCCCAAAAAGTCTAAAGCAGTTAAGCTGTTAAAGCTTAAAACACATTAAGACTGTTGGGATACCCAGCTTATCTTCCAAAGAAGCTAACTATCAGTGAATAGAAATTTGCTGTGATACAGGATGCTGATGAGGTAGAGGATGAGCAGGAGAAAATAGAAGCAGAGAACACATTCGCTTCCTGAATCTGAGGGTTTAGGGAAGAAGTATAAGAGCTTCTAGTCCGGTGACCTGATCAACCTCCCTTCTTCATTCTTGGACCTACTAATATTTATGCTTTTCCCTGTCTGTATACAGACACTGTTGTTCCAAAGTAGCAGCTGTCTACTCTTTCAGGATGTGGATGCCACAGTAATCTGCATCTTTTTCTTCTTGTCTATGAAGATTAACTGATGGCATGAGAAGATGCAACGAGTTAGGAGAAGTAGACTGGAGCCCTGGGGAGTGTCAGATGCCTTGGGCTCTCCTTCCTACGTACTGCCCCTTATGCCTCAGACAGCAGTCGGCATAATACTTGAATCTACTTCTGGTCTGACAGAATAGGAGAGATCATATCTGTAGCATGTTCAGAAGAGCAATGCTAGGTAAATATGACATCACTGTTGCCTTCATAATCTTGGTCTGATGATGGCTATAGACTAGTTCACTTTTGTGCGGTTTAGGGCACTGTTTGCTCTTGCCTTCCGCTCAGAAGCTGGATCCCCTGAACCCGGGACCATTGCAAGACAGGAATACAAGAGGTGGGCTTGGGGGGGAGGGGCTCTTCTTTGCAGCCCCTTACCATCAAACTTGGCCAAATTCTTGAAGTGCCTGGAAACAAGACTTCTTGACTGGACAGTGGAATTTCTCTTTCAAACAGTGGACTTATTTGAATATGTAGACATTGACAAGGAAGTCTTATTTGTCTCTGAGCTAAGGATAACTTCTGTCTCTCCTCTTTTCTCCCGATCCTCTCTCCATTTATCCTTATGCCTGTCTTTATGCTTGATGTTTGGCTCCCCCTGCTGTAGAGGGAGAGTATTGCCCCTGGAACAAAGAGCTCCAGCAAAGCCACTGGCTTCAGCATAACTCAAGTGAAGAGGACCCGGGTACATTGAAAGGTACCCGCTTTGCCCCTGCCCATCTACTCCCCATCCTTCCCTCATAACTGCCCAGAAATTGCCCTAACGAGCAGGTCCCACATGAAAAGACATTTTTAACGTAATTATATAGACTGTCCCTGGCCCATGCCCGACCACCCTGCTCCCTGTCCCTGGCACCAGGACTCCTTGGAACCTCAGGATCATGCCGTAGGGCATGTATGGAAAAACATGGGTTGGAAAAGAATTCCAGAAATGACCCTGTGGCAAGCTGATTATTCCAATTCTATACCCTGACCCAAAGTTTCCTGTTAAATTCAAGGTAGACATCCTTTCCTGACTAATTTACCCTCAGATCAGCAAGCTTAATGACAAATATATATATTTGGGTCATTTGGGCACCTCTTGAAGGTGACACAAAATGCCTTGTGCAACCACTAGATATACTTTGGCACTTTTCACCCCAAAATGCTTCCACTTTCCTGTTTAAAAAAAAGAAATAGTATTCATAGTATGTTGAACTTTTAAAGACTTCAGGGATATAATTGGCAGCAAAAAATAAAGTGTTAACAGTGAGAAATGTAATTGTCTTCCCTATTCTGCTTAGGAGAGGATAGGATTCAGCATTTTTTCTTTCACCCGGCTTGCCTTCTCTACTTCCTAGCATATCTTAGGCAATCAGACAACATCTCAGCTCGTGTCTTACCAAGATGATTCAGGCTCCTAAAAGAAAACAACTTAGAAACAGACTGAGGGTCCATAGGGAAGGACAGCTGGAACGGAAGAGCTTATCAGAGATCACAATTCACTTGTAAACCAGAGTGAAGCCATAAGGACTGAAACCATATCCGGGTCAGCCAGTTGGATTGCGAGGGGAAGCAGTGAGGCATGGTTGCCATTGTCCATAGGGGCAGTCTTCTACCTAGTGCATAAAAGTACTTGCAGTCAGGTGGTACCTGCTCTCCTTGAACCTTCCCCAATATCCCACTTCGGTTACTTACTGTCCCTGATATTTTAACTCGGCTATGTGGCATGATATGTACACTAATCATGGGGAGCCCATGCAGTGGCGAGCTGCATGGATATGCTTTTGCTATTGCCTGCAAGCTCTTGTATTGCCTTGAACCAGGACCTTTGGTAGCAAAGGTCACCACAGTTGGTTTCAAGGAAGAAATTTGATTGTAGAGAAAGTAGATGAGAATTTGTCTCATTGCCTCATTTCCTTCCACTCATGAGTTATCAAAGCTTCAGCTGTTTATGAGGCATCTCCCCACTCTTTCCAAACCTCCCTTTGCAGTGATGTCCCTTTCCTTGCCAAATGGTGCAGCATGCAGCCTGGGACAGGTATATAAAAGGAGAGCTTCTCATTCCAACATGAGTCCTAAGTGAAAAAAGCAAATGCTGCCAACGTATGTATTGGCAGGTTTGTTGCAAAGCGGCATACCTTCATCCCACCCATTTGGTTGGCCTTCTAAAATACAAGAGTAAGATATCAGACTTGCCCCATGGCTTGGCAAATGGTACTGTAAGTACCCTGCTTCAGGAAGATCCGGGGTATCTTATGGGAAGTCACAGGGCTGCTGATATTCTGATATTCTGTGCTAAGGCATTGCAGCTAAGTATATGGAGACCTTCTTTTGAAAGCTGGTCTCTTCAAAGTCCTGGGTTTGATTCTGAGCAGGTGAACTAAGAGAGAAATTGGTATATCAAACTGCCATCCCAGATAAAGAAAACATTTTCATGGTTCTTTTTCCTTCTCAGGAAACTAATATGCCTCCACAGAGGCATTACTTAAATTGGCCACCTAAACAACATTGAATTTTCAATTCTTGAAAATTACTAAATTACAAAATGCAATTGGGTGAATAGTGGGAGAGTTTGTGTGCTTGTCTACATATTTTCAAATCTCACTTCTGTACGCTACATTAACAGATATTGTAATTTTTCTTTTCTTTGTCTGTTTCCCTTCTTGTGATGGTTTGTCCTTGTTCTTCTTCCCTGAGTTTTGCTTTCCCCTTCCTTACTTTCTCCCAACCTTTCCTGCCTCCCACCTCCCATATCCCTTCTACCCTGTCCTTGCTATGCCAGCTGGGAATCTGAAGCTACAGCAGATTGTAAATCTAGTCGATCCTCTGGAGATCCAGGCAGATGTACATTGGACACACATTCGTGAAAAAGAGGAGGAGGATAAAATGGTGTCTACCTCCAAGTCCTCCAGTTCCAGAGGTAACTGCACTGAGGGCTAAGATCCTTTGTGTACCATCTGAACACTTCTGAACAGCTTCCTTGTGTAGAGGACTTCCTGCTTTGGGGAAAACCCATCTAATAACTTAAAAGCAAGGCCAACAAAACATTTTGTTTTATTTTATTTTAATTCTTTTTTTTTTTTGGTGAGGCAATTGGGGTTAAGTGACTTGCCCAGAGTCACGCAGCTAATGAGTATTATGTGTCAGAGGCCGGATTTGAACTAACGTCCTCCTGACTCCAGGGCTGGTGTTGTATGTATTGCGCCACCTAATTGCCCCAAATTTGGCTGTCTTCTTCTTCTTCTTTTTTTTTTTTTTGACTTTTTTGTGAGGCATTTGGGGTTAAGTGACTTGCCTAGGGTCACACAGCTAGTAAGTGTCAAGTATCTAAGGCAAGATTTGAACTCAGGTCCTCCTGACTCCAGTGCCAGAGCTCTATCCACTGTGCCAACCTAGCTGCCCCAAACCATTTTCCTAATGTTAGATATGGTGTTTGCTCTTAGATTCTTTTCTAAGGTATATAAAGTTTTCCAAGGGTTTAAGGTCTTTTGATCCTAGACTTTTTCAAGCAAAACAACAGATAAGCTTTACTCTTAAAAAATCAGAAATTGTTTGGTTTTTTTTTTTGCCTGTGGTCGTTATAGATTGGGTTAGCCAATCTTTCCATAGTTGTGAATTCTGCTGGCATTTTATTGATGAAATGTATATGTGTGTGTGTATATATATGAATAAATATGTGTATGTGTTTATACACATACATACACACATTTGGTCTATGCGAGTTTATGAGCAGCTAGCTGGCACAGTGGATAGAGTCCTGGGTCTGGAGTCAGGAAGACCTGATTTCAAATCTGGCCTCAGACACTTACTAGTTGTATGACCTTGGCAAGTCACTTAACCCTGTTTGCCTCAGTTTCCTCATCTGTCAAATGAGTTGGAAAAGGAAATGGCAAACCACTCCAGTTATCTTTGCCAAGAAAACCCCAAATGCAGTCACGAAGAGTCAGACATGACTGAAAACAACTAAACAAGAACAAAAATTCAAGTTTGTATGTGCAGGATGAAGTTTGTACATGCTCAGGGACACATATTGTGGAGTTTTCTAGAGAATAGAAATTAAGCCAAAGGGATTCTGGAAATATTTACCATTTTCATAGGATGTATTATATGTTTTTTTCAAGTAACCTCACTTCTCCAAGTTGTTCTTAAGGAAACTGTAAAAGAAAAAAAAATGAAAGTTATTGAAGATTTCAATATCTGTCCTTATCAGTTCCCTCTGCAATCTAGCCTGTATTTTTAAAATACACTTTTATTTATTTATTCTCTTTTTCACTTCTCTAGAATTTTTCCCAGTATCCCTCTCCCTTCCCAGAGAGCTATCCCATATAGCAAATAATATATTTAAGGTACAGAAAGAAAAAGGAAGAGAAATCAACAAACTAGTTAATAGATTGAAAAAAATCTGAAAATATATGCCAGGTACCACAGCCATGGATTCCTGTCCCTCTGCAAAGGAATGGGTTAGGCTTGTATTCTCATGTCTCTTTTGGGGGGCCATGCTTGTTCTTTATAATTTTGTATCATTCACTTTTGTGGTTGTCTTTTCCATTTACCATGTTGTAGTCATTGTACATAGTTTTCTTGCCTTTACTTACTTTGTTCTGGATCCATTCATGTAGATCTTTCCATGCTTCTCTGTATTCATCATTTCTAAAGCGCAATAATAATTCATGTACCATAGTTCGTTAGGTCAACATATATTTATTATAGTGCTAGTTTTTAGCCTACTTTGTTTCTAATTCTTTGCTACCACAAAAAGTACAGCTATAAATATACATATATTTACATATATATGTATTGTATATGTTTATATAACATATATGTTTACATATATGTGTGTGTGTTTTGTGTGTGTGTGTGTGTGTATGTGTGTGTGTGTGTGTGTGGACTTTGTTCTTTTTCGATAAATTCCTTGGGGTATAAGCCTGATAGTGGAATCTCTGGATCAAAGGACATGGACATTTTTACTCACTTTAATTTGCATAATTACACATTTCTTTCCAAAATAGTGTGCTGATTCATAGTTCCACCAGCAATTCACCATCTTCTCATAAGCCCTTCAGTATTGACACCCCATCTTTTTTTGTCATCTTTGCCTATTTGCTAGATATGAAGTGATGTATTTCTCTTAGTATTAGTAATTTGGAGTATCCTTTCCTGTGGTTATTAATAATTTGCAGTCCTTCTTTTGAGAACTGTTTCTTCATATGCTTTCATGACTTGTCTATTGAAATGGCTTTTTGTTCTTATTATTTATTTGTGTGTGAATGTGTATATGTACCTATATCTGTGTACATAACGTGTGTGTGTGTGTGTGTGTGTGTGTGTGTGTGTGTGTGTGTGACTTTTCTATGTATCTTGGATACCAAACACTTATCTGAAAAATTTGACAGGTTTTTTTTTCCCATTCTTTTACTTTCCTTTTTATCCTAGGTTGACTAATTCTGTTCGTGCAGAAGTTTTTCAGTTTCGTGTAATCAGAATTATTTATCTTTTGCATTTGTTTTTAATCCTTGTTTGGTTAAGAATATGTCTCCTACCCTTAGCTATTTCTTTTCAATTTTCCCAGCAATTTTATCAGATAGGGAGTTCTTTCCTTAGCAGCTTATGGTTCCTGCTTTGTTGAACATTGAGTTATTGATTTCTGTTGTTTCTGATTTTTCCTTTCCTAGTCTTTCCATCAACCTACTTCCTATTTTTTTGACCAATCCCAAATGGTTTTGATGATAGCTGCTCTATAATATAATTTGAGGTGTGGTAGTTTAGCACAGCTTTAGCCCAGATCCATAATATCAATCAAATAATCGATCAATAAGCATTTATTTATTATTTACTATATGCCAGGGACTGTGGGTACAAAGAAAATACAAATAGTCCCTAACCTCAGGGAGCTTACATTCTAATGGGAAAGAACACATCTATAAATCAGAACATACACGATAAATACAAAAATGTATGAAAGGTTACCTTAGAAAGGAGGGCGCTGGCAGCTGGGGGGCCTAGTAAAGGCCTCCTAGAAGAAGTGGCTCTTGAGTTGAGTCTTCAAGAAAGCCAAGGATTCTAAGACTCAGAGGTTGAGAGAAAGAGCATTCTAGGCATGAGGAATAGCTAATGCAGAGGCACAGCAATATGAGACAGGGTGTTCAGTGCAAGGAACCTAAGCAGGGCAATATTGTAGAGTTCATGAAGAGGAGTAGAATATTAGAAGATTGGAAAGATAGGAGGGTTCAGGTTTTGAAGAGCCTTAAATGCCAAACAAAAGATTTTATATTTCTTCCTGGAGGTAAGAAGAAGCCACTTGAGTTTATTGATTAGGGGGGTGGAATGTTGTGACTTGCGCTTTAGGAAAATCACTGGCCACTGTGTGGACAATTGGAATCGAGGAAGACTTGAATCAGGGAGACCAGTTAGAAAACGTGCAATAATTTGGGTGAGGAGGGCCTGAATTAGGATGGGGACTGTGCAAGTGACAAGAAAGGGGCATATGGAAGAGATGCCATAGAGGAATCAGTTACAAGATTTGGTATCTTATTGGATATGTGGTGCCTGCAAAAGGATAAGAACCTAGGGTGAACCTGCGTGACTGGAATGATCAGAAGTGCCTTAAAAATAAGAAGGAAATTTGGAAGAGGGTAGGAAAGACACTGAGTTCACTTTGGGGCGTGTTTACTTTGAGAAGCCTGCAGGACATCTACTTCAAGGTGTCTAATAGACAACTGGAGAAGAAAGACTCAGGGACAGCTGAGTGGTACAGTGGGTAGAGCTCTGGCCTTGGAGTCAGGAGGACCTGAGTTCAAATCCGGCCTCATCCAGCTTGACACTTACTAGCTGTGTGACACTGGGCAAGTCACTTAACCCCATTGCCTCACCCAAAAAAAACAAGAAAGAAAGAAAGACTGGACCTCAGAAGAGAATAAATAGATCTGGGAATTATCTGCAGAGGGATAATAATTAAACCCATGAGGTCACCAACTGAGAAAGTATAGAGAGAAAAGAGAGGAGGGGTCAAAAGAGCCTTGGGGGACACCCACAGTTAGAAAAAGAGTTACAAAAACCCAGAGAGGAGATAGTATCCTGGAAAAGAAGGTGGTCAGTAGTGTCAAATGCTCCAGAGGAGGAGTGAGTGTGGAAGGGTATAAGCATTTAAAGTGCCTACCATGTGTCAGGCACTGTGCTAAGTATTTTTTTTTTACAAATATTATCTCATTTGATCCTCATAACAACCCTGGAAAGTAGGTGCTACTATTACCTCCATTTTACAGTTAAGGAAACTGAGGCAAACAGAGGTTAAGTAATTTGCCCAGGGTCATACAGCTAGTAAGTGTCTGAGGCCAGATTTGAACTTAGTTACCCTTGACTCCAGGCCCAGAGCGCTATCCACTTGCTGCCAGAGAGATCAATAAAGATCTCCTAATTAAGAATTAATCCTTGGTAACTTGGTAGACCGCAGTTTCAGTTGAATGATAAAGTCAGAAGCCAGATTTCAAGAGATTTAAAAGAGGATGACTGAAGAAAGTGGGGGCTTCTATTATAAACTTTTTCAAGTTTAGCTGAGAATAGGAGAGATGTTGTTGAATGATAACTGGTGAGCATGGCAGGTTCTATTGAGGGTTGTTTAGGGATAGGAATAAATAGCAGGAGAGGAGCCAGAAGATAGGGAGATATTGAAGATTGGAGAGAAAGTGGGGATGATGGGGGAGCAATCTACTGGAGAAGGTGGGAGAGGATGGGATTTGCCTGGGCAAGCAGTTTCCTCCCTTTTCCACACCCCCACATTAGTGTACCAAAGTATACATGATAAAGCATGGCTGTGTGCGATCTCTGAGTAATGAATCAAGTCCCTGCCAAGTTCTTGCACTAGTTGTGCTTCAGGGACCTTCTCTGTAAGGTTTTCAGGAGGCTACCAGACTAAATGGGCGCTCAGCCAGAGCAGCGGAAGTGGTTTGTAGTTGCTTCTGAGTTTGGCAATGAACGTTTGCCAGGAGAAGCTGGAAGCTACCTTGTGTGTACGTGTGTGTGTGTGTGTGTGTGTGTGTGTGTGTGTGTGTGTGTGTGTGGAACATGAGTTATTATTATATTTCTTCCATGCCTTGTCTTAATATGTAGGGAGAGGGGAACAGAGAGAGGTAATATTTGAGAGGTTTTCTCAGTCACTTCTCAAATGCCTTTCTCAAGACCCACCTACCCACCCGACCGTACTTCCCAAAAAGTTGGTGGCTATCACCACCAAAGCCTCGGACTTTAAAACCTAGTCTTTTAGAATGGGATGTCTCTTTGGCCTTGTATTCATATGGACTTTGCCAGTTGCTCTTCTCCCTTTCACCACATGTTGTGAACATGGCCCTGAATGTGCTACCCCGGGTGAGTTTCTACTCTGGTTCTCAATCTTCTAATACCTTCCGTGGTTCACTTCTGGTCTTGGTTGCTTGGAATCACCTTACTCCTCAGTATTAGAAGTGCATACCAGTATGTAATGTTGCATTTATCATTTGTTTTAAATTCAGTGCCTGACCTTCCTTCCATACGCCACGCAGCAGTGCAGGCCTGGCTGGAGACGGTCTCTGGAGGTAGTCTGGTGATGTTTCTTCTATACCAATTCACAATAACCGCTCCTTAAGCTCAGCAATTCAGCTGGTATCTTAACAGAATTCTGGCCCTGTTGCTCCTGCATGCTCAGAATAGGGTGGGAGGGAGGGAGGGAGTGGGCATTGCATGCCTTGCTCAGACAGCCATTCTTGCATGAACCAGATATTCATCTTAACCCTTGCAGGGCAGACCCAACGAAAAGTGATGTTGTAAGTAGGATACAGGTCAAACAGTCGGGTGTGGGGATTTGAGTATGTGCCAGGACAGTGAAGAAATATATTTTTAGCATTGGGGTTTCAACTAAAGTCTGTAGAATGATTAAGGTATAAGAGCAAAGGAATTTAGAAGAATTCCACAAAACCACTGAGGACTCCCAGAAGAGGAAACAGGAAGAAACATTCAAAATTTTTTATGGAGTGAAATGATAGCTACAACATTGAAAAAGGAAAAAAAAAAAGATTGAAAAAGAGCCGGAATGGTGTATATTGTTTAACTGAAACCAGAGGAAGTGAGCCACCTAATAAAAGCTATAACTAGAAATATCAGCTCATTTTACAAACTTCATTTCAGTATGAGGTTGATGAGGTCAACTGTCCATCTGAGATTAAGGGCTCTTATGGGATAAGGAATAACAGAATTTCTATTTCCTACTGCCTTTATGACCTGCCCTCCCCCATCTTTCTTACTGGTAGTAGAGGGAAAAAGTTGGGAGTCCAGGTTGTTCAAAGCATTAAATCAAGAGAAGAATTTTCATCTGCTGTCTAGTTCAGATATAAAGAACATTGCTGCTATGCGTATAAGCCACTAGCCACTTGCATCTCTGGATGATTTGACAAGGCTGAAGTCTTAGGATACATGACTAAAGATTAGCGATTTCTGGCTTTCACTATATATAGCTCATTGATTGGTGTGGCAGCTTCTGGCACCTTGCTCTCCATCCTAACTCCAATTCAGCACTCCACCCCCTTTGCCCAAGCTGTATCCTTCAACATTAGCTGCTGTTGCAATGTTATCTACCATTTGCTTATTCATCTTTGACATATGTGACTGAATTGTTTCTTTGAAGGTATCCTCAGGAGATTTTAAAGTCTTCTTCCTCCTAACACTGTAAGAGAAACTTCCATATTATAAATTTCAAACAGGAAAATTTGATCAAGAATCAGGAGACCAGCCCAGTCATCTGGTAAACTAGATTTTGCCTGATTGGGAAAGCTTATCTAATGATCTCCTGTGCTCCCCAGTCTATTTTTCTACAGCAATGGTGGTATTATTTTCCTAGTTCATAAGCATTTACATAAACTCTCTCAAATAAGTCTTTAGAGCAATGGGCTCATGGCCAATACTGTTGACTTAGCTGCTTGATGTAAGAGGGCCAAGTTCTGTTTCTTACCTGGTCTTTTACTTCTCCAGTCTGGTAAAAGACGATCAGGGATCATTGGCCACATCCTTTGAAAATCAGTTGGGCTTCTATGACTCCATCACATTCCTCAGTGTGGCTTTGGTGGCTTTTAGGGAACCATGGATTCTCCTCCCCAATGAAACAGCTAGAATGATTGAAAAAGAAGGTACATCCTAAGATTCTAAGTCCAGGAAGATAAGACTACTTAGCCTCTGTAGAGACAAAACAATGAAGTGGTGAAATCTATCTGAACATAAATCCTATGTCAAAAGAAGTGCCCAAGAAATTCCCTCCTCTACCCCAAATTTGTCATTTTTATGAGGCACCTGTAATTATGACTTTTAAGTCCTACTTACTGGCCTTTAAAAGAATTAACCTTCCTGAAAAAGCTAAATGTCAGTAAAATCAGTGAGATGTTTCCTTGCCTGTACGAAGTATCCCAACAATAAATACCCCATCAGTTGTTACTTCTGCCTTTTGTGGGGAACCAGCTGTGAGAATGGCACTTAAAATGGGATGGAAGGAAGAAGGTTTGGGGCCATGTTGTTTTGTCTGACAGTTGGTTTTGTTTTGTTTTGTTTTATATTCTTAGGCTGGAGAGAACAGGGAAAATTGAAAAATAAGTAATTTTAGCATTGGCAACACCTTCAAATATCCCTGGTTTTTGAAAGAGAGGAGTATACAGTCAATCAGACATTTATTAAATGTGTTAGGCTCTGAGGAAACAAAGACAAAAATAAAACAGCCCCTACCCTCCAGGGGCTTACATTCTAATGGGGAGAACAACATGCACCTATACTAGTACATAAGGAAGAGATGCACATTAACCTTGGTGAAGGGTGGGGAGAAGGCATTTAAAGCATCGTACAAAAGGGGGCAATTTAATTGAGTCTTGAAGGGAACCAAGGATTCCAGTGTGATAATGAGGATGGGAATGCATTCCAGGGGTGGGGGAGAGCCAGCCAGTGCAAAGGCAGAACTGGGAGATAGAGTGTCATGTTTGAGAAATGTGCAGAAGGCCAATTTGGCTGACCATAGAGTGTCCAGAGGAGAGTAGTATGTAATAAAGTTTTCAAATGTTGTAAAGAGTTTTAAATGTCAAACAGAAAAGTTTGTAGAGGTAATGGGAAGCCATAGGAGTTTACTGAGTAGGGGGGTGACATAGTCAGAAGTTTGAAGGATGGATTTAAAGTCAGCCCAAGTAGACCCAAAAGTATCTTTAAACTGAAAAACTACCATTTCTACATAAAATATATGTCTGTCTCACATGCCCAACTCCTTTTCTCCTTTTATATTCCTAAAGCTAATTTTGAGTTGTACTTTGCATAATTGAGAAGAGGTACAAAGATGGACATTTTATGGCAGAGTTTCTGCTCCACTCATATCAAGTTCCCACAGGGAGCTTGGAGATACAAATACATTAGACAGTGGTGTATGGAGAGATGCCATCTCATTTGAACTCGACTTTCAGAAACCAGGTTGTGTTCTTGTCTTGATTTCCTGCAGGACCCCCAGGAAATCTAATCCAATGAGTGTTTCCTAGTCCTTATGTTACTCTGTCATGGACTTTGATCTACAAACTATGTCTAATTAATGACAAGTCAGAACATAAGCCCCATTCTGGAAATGAAAAATGACTTTGAATTCTTTGACTGTTGCAACCTATGAAACGAAGAGAGGAAAAAAGTGATCATCATTCTTGTTCAGTCCCTTTCTACCTCTGCAGGAGTGGTGGGGAAAAAAGGCAGAAGGTGTTCATTAGTTTTTTAGATAGTCTGTAAACATTAATTGGACTCTAAATGAGAGATCTTTGTCCAGTGCTCACTGAATCATCACATTAGAAGAATTGAACCACATCAATATTGACATTTGTGAAATCAATTAAACCAGAAGACAAAATGTATTTGCAGCTTAAAGGAAAGAATGAATGGCTCACAGTTTCTCCTTTGGCAAACAAGGATTTTATTTCATTATGCCCCCAAAGGCTGTAAGAAAGATCCTTTCATTAGACCTTCATCGTCCCATCTTGCAGTGTTTGTGCTGCAGAGGATGAAGGGCAGGGCAAATTATAAGAAGAACTTAAATAAAATTTTCTGAACCACTTCAACACATAGCTTCAATTCAATTTAACAGACATTTATTAATTATCTACTCTGCATGAAACAAGGGGCTCACGTTCTGCCAGAGACGTGACATGTACACAGAAAAGTATATGACAAGGAAAATTAGGAGGGAAAGCACTAACCGCGGTGGTAGGGTGGTGGAGTGAGGCAGCTGGGTAAGGGCAGAGTTCTAAGAAGGTATCACAGAGGAGGCAACCCATGAAATTGAGGCTTGAAGGAAAAAAAATGAAAAATCGGAAATGAGGAAATGCGTGGTAGGCAGAGGAGAACCACCTATGTGAAGAAACAGAGGCAAGAAATGAAGTTGTCCAGATGGCTTGAATGTTAAGTTTGTAAAGGGGAGGTGGGTAGTATGAGAGTCAGATTAGAATAGAAAGTGGGAGCCAGCTTGTAAAAGAAACTTAAATATCAAGAGTTTACATTTTATCCTAATTATAGCAAAGAAAGAACAACTGAAGGTTTGTTTTTCTTTTTTGTGTGTGCAGGAGAATGATATGTGTCTTGGGGAAATTATTTTGGTCCCTGTGTGGAGGATGGATTGGAAAGGGGAGAGACTGGAGATAAAGAAGCCCAGTTAGCAGACTCTTACGGTCGTCTGGAGGAGAGGTATTGAGGGCTAGAATTAGGATGGTAGCTGTGTAAGTGGAGAGAACAGTACATAAGAATGCTAGGGATTCTTTGATATTTGGTCACTTCATTAAGAAGTTAGGCACGAGCAGGAAGGTCAAAAAGTACATAGGAGAATATAGTTTAAGAAATGAAAGAAGCTAAAAGTCTGGAGACTTAAAAACCTCATGCCTATATTTCATGAATAACTTCAAGAAGAGAGAAGATGCTAGACTTGGCAAATACCAGACATTGTCACCAATATAAATATATATATATATATGTATATGATTTTCTGTCTTAACAGAAAATTACCCGCTGGTGTTGTGGAGTTATTTCAGAAATAATCAAGTGTCCATGTGTAGTCAGACCATCAACTAGTTAGAGCAAAGTTAAAAATCAACATCAGATTTAAAAAAAAGGATAATATGACAATTACAGCCTAGTTACACATGATATCATTGACCAAAAAAGGCCAAGATCTGTTTTCATCACCCCATGACGTAGGACTGTCACATTTGGATTTTAGTTCCCCAGTGAGGAAGGACAAGTGACACAGAGGCCCAAGTCTGTTGGACCAAAGTGTAAAAGTGTACATTGATGACCTCTGTGCTGAAGGCAACCCAATCTCAAGAGGGGCCATTTTACAGGATCTCTCATGGGAAGGATGAGAAAAAATAAATGCCTTTGCTACCTCCCCAACATTATCGAGCACACCAATAATTCCCATCCTATATACCTGCCTTCTAATCTTTATAAGTCTTTTTTTGTTTATTTTCTTAATGCCTTTTACTTCTTAACACCACAGTTATTCCCTAATGTATTCATACACAGAGAACTGTCTCTTGTAACAAAGAAGAATAGATAATACCAACCAACACAACAACCTTGTCTGTCAGCATATGCAGTGTTCAGCATTCATAATGCTCCTTCCTCTTTACCAAGAGAAAAGAAGGGATTCTGTCACCTGTCCTCTGGAGCCTACATTGGTCACTGCATTTACTCAAAACACTGCTGCCTTTTAGCATTTTTTTCATTGGTATTATTGTAGCCATTTTGTATACTGTACAGGAGAACTCAGCCTTGTTTTCTTCGCTGTGTATCATAAAAGTCTTCCCACATTCCTCTGAATTCCCAATAATTGTTATTTCTTATATTCCATTATGTTAGCGTACCACAGTTTATTCAGTCTTTCCCCATTGTTCTGTGTTCTGGGTTTTTTTTAATCATTTGAGTCAGAGCACAAGACGGCCTTTAAAGTTCTCCCACAAGGAGTCTAATATATATATGTTAAGGCTAGGTGGCACAGTAGATAGAACACCGGCCTAGAGTGGGGGAGATCTGAGTTCAAATTTGGCCTCAAATACTTAATAGCCCTGTGACCTGGGGCAAGTCACTAAACTTCTGTTTGTCTATTTCCCCACCTGTAAAATGGGGATAATGATAGTACCTACCATAAGGGGCATCTGGATGGCGTAGTGGATAGAGCGCCGGCCCTGGAGTCAGGAGGACCTGAGTTCAAATCCGGCCTCAGACACATGATGCTCACTAGCTGTGTGACCCTGGGCAAATCACTTAACCCCGATTGCCTTGCCTCAAAAAAAAAAAAAGTACCTACCTGCCAGGGTTGTTGTGAGGATCAGATGGAATAGTCATTGTAAAACACTTAGGACATTGGCACATAGTAAATGCTATATAAATGTTAGCTATCATTATTACTATTATATAAGATTTCCTTGACAAATGCAGCTTCAGACATGAAGACTTGTAACAACCCTCTGATTATTCATATCAGACAAGGCACAAAATGGGGATACATATGATTGCCCAAGATGTTCACCACTGCCAGACAAAATATTCCAGAATGAACCCTAATGCAGTAGAGGTTCCTTATAAAGGATAAGGTCCCCCATCTACTCCTTTGTGTGGATGATATTGTACAGATTGCATCAATCCCTAGAATATTAACAAGGCCTCCTCCATAGGGGTTGTGAATATTCAAAAGAGAAAGTTCTGATAATCCATAGAGGAAAAATTAAATGGATGAAAAACTACCTATTGTCCCGACTATGACATATAGTTGGAAGACCAGTCCACTTTGTTATCTGGGACATCAACAGTAAGTGAATGCATTGAGTCAGAATTACCCAAGAGGATGGGAGCAGAATAGATTGCACTGAGGAAAATATGCATTTCTTTTCATGTCCCAAGAGAGTATAAAAAACCTAGCTTTCTAACCTAAATGCCCTCTCCTTGTATGGTTACAAATCTTAGAACATCATGGTCTCTGAAAAATCAAATGGCAGATGACCAAAAGTTTGAAAAGAGAAGGGCTCAAGCAGGCTACAGCCTGTATCCAGTGATGACCTACGTGTAAGTAGTATCTTAACAAAGGTATCATTCATGATATCTGATCAGAAAATGAGATAGACTTGTCATGTAGTAAGTTGAATAGCCTTGGTTCTACGTTCGTGCCCACCAAACATAGAATGACCTAGAGAAAAGCATCCAGCAGATTGAGTAGACCACCCTCTATGGAACATGGACAAGAATCACAGAGGATGAGAAGGCACAGATGAGTTGCATTCTGTACCAAAGCAGGAAATACCCACATTGATGAGCTTATAAATCCCATGAAATGAAACAATGATAGTGACAGCTATTATGATAATAGCCGGTATCCCTGTAGTGCTCAGAACAATCCTCTGTGGTGGAGAGTATACAGGTATAATAATAATCCCTATTTTACATATGAGGCAGCTGAAACTCAAAGTTTAAATGCTCATGGCTACATTGCTAGCAGGGGTCAGAGGTAGAATTCAAACTCAGCTCTAGCCTGGCTCCAAGTCCAACCCTTTTTGCTCTGTGTCACATTACTGACCCTCACATGATTTTCCTTGGCCTAGTTTCACTAATCACCCAGTAAACAATATGCTTTAAAGCAAACTATGTTTCCTGCTTATTACTTATGTTATACAAGATTACCATTGTTGGATGTCGGAATGTTTATCTGCATTTATTTAATCAGCCAACATTTTTTTTAATTAATTTATTTTTAATTTTCAACAATCACTTTCATGAGCTTTTGAGTTTTAAATTTTCTCTGCCTCTGTCCCTAAGACAGCATGCAATCTGATATAGTCAGCCAATATTTATTAAGCCTCTGTTATGTGCTAGGCACTGTAAGGAAATAAGACACGGTCACTTCCTTCAAAGAGTTTATTATCTAGTAGCAGAGATAAGAGCAGCTAGCCATAGAGTGCTGGGCTGTGAATCCGGAACACTCATCTTCCTGAGTTCAAATCCGGTCTCAGATGCTTACTAACTGTGATACTGGGCAAGTGACTTAACCCTGTTTGCCTCAGTTTGCAAACCACTCCAGTATCTTTGCCAAGAAAACCCCAAATGGAGTCACGAAAAGTCAGGCATGACTGAACAACAAGGAGAGATAAGGCATGTTTAGAAATGAAATTAACTTAGAATTTATTACATGAAAGTTAATATAAGGGAGAGATAAATACCACTTTTTTTTCTCTGACGACTTCCCTGATCTCCTTCTCCTGGACACTGATATGGGCTTTGAAACATTTGAGCAGTTAAAGAAAAAAAGGACATCCTAGGTATAGAGAGAGGCGAAAGCACGAACTGTATTTGAGGGATGGTGAGTAATACGTTTTGGTTCAAGTATACTGTGTGAAGGAGACAACAGTAGTTTGGAGCTCTATAATAGAGGACCTTGAATGCCAGACTAAGCTGTTTAGACATGATTTCTTAGGCAGGGAGTCATTGAAGGTTTATGAACAAGAAAGTGATAATGACAGGAGTAGGAAGATAAATCTTACCGTGGTGTGAAGGATGGATTGGATTTGAGAAAACAGAGGGCTGGCGATGGGTGGGATAAAAAGCAATTAAGGGGCTATTTTAATAGTCCAGGCAAGTTAATAATGAAGGTCTGACCTAGAAGACATCAGTGGCTGCAGTAGATTTTGCTGAGATGAAATTAGCAGGACTTGGAAACTTGATTGGATAGTAGGAGCCTAGGTTCAAGATGATAGGATTTACATATTTCAAGCATACAGTGCTTAACAGGAAATTAGGTGATTTCTTCCAGGTAGCTGGAATTGTGAATTAGAAACCTCCAGGTGGAGGTCAGGGCTGGAAATAAGGTTGAAGCTATGGTAGTGAATGAGTCTGCTAAGGGAGTTGCTGTCAGGAAAGGAGAGCCAAGGCCAAGGATAGAACCATGTGTTTTAAGAAAGGAAGAAAAAGAAGGATTCATCAATGAAACAGACAAGTAGAGGAAAATGAAACAAAAATTTAAAGAGTGGAAAGGAAAGGGGCTTACCAGTACCCTATCTTAAACTATATATGATGAAGTAACTCTCAGAGCAGTTTGGTACTGGTTAAAAAATAGAGAGATTGACTTGTGAAGTAGATTAGGCACACAGCATACAAACAAACCTGAGAGTTCAGTAAAGACACTATTATTTCATAGAAACTACTGGGAAAACTGGATAGCAACATGGCAGAAATTAGATTTAGACCAACGCCTCACACCCTATATCAAGATAAGATCCAAATAGATATGTGCCCTAGATATAAAAGGTCATATTATCAGCAAATTACAGAAATGGAAGAATTAATTTTCCAGGTTTAAGGATAAGAGAGAAATTTGTGACCAAAGAAGGGGTAAAGTGGATCACAGTAGATAGAATTGACAGTTTTGATTACATAAAATTAAGGGTTTGCACAAACAAATCCAATACAGATAAGTTTAGAAGAGAAACAGTTTTCTGACTGAGTTTACAGGGCTGGGGCATGAAGCCTTTGTAGCAAGTTTCTCTGGTAAATGTCTCATTTCCAAGATATATAAGGAACTGATTCAAATTTATATGAGTAAGAGCTATTGATATGGATATGGACAGACAGTTCTCAAGACAAGAAACCAAGGCTATTTACAGCTATATGAAAAAGTGCTTCAAATCAGTAATAACTAGAGAAATGCAAATGAAAACAATTCTAAATTCTACTTCATGCCTATGAGATTGGCAAAGATGACAAAAGAAGAAAATGACAAGTATCGGAAGAGCTACAGAAATAGCAGGCATACTGATGCACTTATAAATGGGTCCACTTGTCCTAGAAAGCAATTTAGAATTATTTACCAAAAAAGAAGTGTGTGCCCTTTGACCCAACTATACCACTCCCTGTGCCTGTATTCCAAAGAGATGAAAGGAGGGAAAGATCCTCTATGTACAAAAATATTTATAGTTGCTCCTTTTGTGGTGGCAAAAAAGCTGAAAACTAAGGGGTACTCATCAGTAGTGGAATGGGGAACAGGGAGACAAATTGTGGTATATGAATGTAATGGAATAAATACTTTTATGCTCTAAGAAATGAGGGGAAATGAAGTAAGAGAAAGAAGAGCGTGCACCATAATGGAAACCCAACGTGGATAGATAATACCCAGAGGAGTGATTAGACGTGTATACAAATGTAACTTAATGATATGAAATATAACATAATGAATATGAAATAGAGTCTATTACATAAAAAGTCGTATCCACAGGGCGAGTAAAAGAAGACAAGGTCTAAGGAAAGGTCATTCACTGGATTGGTAGATTAGTTGGTTATTAGTGGAGGCTAAGTGAGTGATCAGTAAGGAAATGGAGTGGAGTAGAGGATGCTTTTCAACTAATTTAGTATTAAATAAAGAGATATAGGGAGGTAGTTTGAAAAGAAGTTAGGATCAAAAGGTTTTTGTTTCAAATAAGGAAGTTCAGTGTATGTGTATGGATAGGCTGATTTAACCTTGGAAAAAGTGAGGATGATTAATGCCTTGTCTCACCTTTATAGTACTTACAAGGTCATGTTTTATCCAAAATGTGGGCTTTGTATTAATTAACCACCACCACCACCACCCTTCTCCTTTGGCCTTTTCCTTTTTAAGAGTGTTGCTCCAAATCCCTTAAACAAAGCTATAGCCTCTACTACAAGGATCTGGAGAAGTTAGGTCAACTGTTCAGAGCCTCCATGGAGTCTGATTACTGATTCTTTCCACAGTACTATGGTAGAACAACAGGAATCGGGCTAAAGTGAATGTTAAACCGAGCACAACAAAAGCTCAATTCTCCCAGAGTAAAGATGCCGTTTCTCTGGGTCCATGCCCTTTCAACCTACATTGAGCTTTGGGCCTTTGCAGATCCCAGGAGAAGAAAAGAAAGATGATGTAGGTCTTGAGCTTGTGCTTGACCCAGGTAAAATCGTTCCACTTGGTCCAGATCTGGTCCAAATATTGGTCATATTCAGATCCTCCTGCCCCCTCACTCTCAGGCCTCAGCTGTACATGGAGAACTTCCCCATCCCATCATTTGCCTGGAGTATCTACCACCTCTTTCCCTGCTCTGGAAACAGTCAGTCTCTTTCCTTTTCTTAACCTTTCTATATTGCAGCCCCATTTGATGAAAATGACCTGGAGGAAGATGTGGAAACAGAGCCTGCAGAGATGGAGGGAGAGGCAGCAGAGGACGGAGACACTGGAGACACTGGTGCTGAGCTGGATGACGGTAAGGGGCAGTGCCAGAGGAGAAGAGGAAGTCGGAATTGTAGCAAACCCCAAATTGTATATGGGAGCACCATGACTGGTGATTGGGAGCGAGTTAAAATACAAAAGCAAACAGCCTAAGACTTTGCCAGCCCAGGCAATGACTCACCAGGTCGCAGAAGGAAATAAATAGAAAGGACAGGACAGATATCTTCCTTCCTTCTTGGCTTAGCTGATAATAAAGAATGTGCCTTAATGTATACACCTGCAAAGTGAAACCAGTTAGAAATTCACCTGGATTACCACGTTGGGGTTTAAAGACACGATCTTCCTTGGCTTTATGCAAGCCTCCCCAAATCAGAAATGTCAAATTCGCAGCCCAAAACCCTCCTAAGTGTGATACGAACCAGATTAAAGTGTAATTGGGAAAAGTTTAACAAAATAAATAAAAATACAGTGAAACATAGATAGCGTTGCATTTTAAAACTAATCAATGTGCAACTCGCAGGGATCCTTCTATACAAATTAGTGGCCCCCATTTCTTGTTAAGTTGCCTTAGATTAGAAGATTATTGCCCCCACTGGTAGCTAGGAATGAGAAAAATATGACCAAGTTCTATCCAACAAGAATTTTTTTTAATCACCAGTTATGTACAAGACTCTAGAGATGTGAAGAAAAGCAAACTAGCCCCTATTTTCATACAGCCTACATTGACCAGGAGCGGGAGGGTACTACCAGTTGCAAGGATCAGGGTCACCTTGTGTAAAAGGCAGCACCTAAGCTGGGCCTTAAAGCTAGGACAAGCTTTGCAAAGGCACAGAGGGAGGAAATACAGTAGATGATGCAGTAGAGGACAGAAAGAAAGAGGAACTGGGTATATGTGGAGTGGGGCATAGGGAGACAGTGCCAGGCCCATAGTAGGTGCTTAATAAATGCTTGTTGACTTGAATCTATTCACATAAACCAATTGCAGTTCCATCCCTTAAAGTTTGTACCATCTTTTTCTATTTCTGCCGAGCCCGTTCTCTTCCCTAAGAACAGGTACTGCCTGGTTGTCTTGATTTTCTTCTAAAAACAGTGGGTGAATAGTGCCCCTCACATTTCAAAGCACATCATCTAGTTTACTGTTCAGTCATTTTTTCAGTCATGTCCAACTCTTTGTGACCCCTTTTGGGGTTTTCTTGGCAAAGATACTAGAGTGGTTTGCCATTTCCTTCTCCAGCTCATTTTAGAGATGAAGAAACTGATGCAAACAGGGTTAAGTTACTTACCCAGGGTCACACAGCTAGTAATTGCCTGAGGCCAAATTTGAACTCAGGAGGCATCCTCCTAACTCCTAGCCTGGTGCTCTATCCACTGTGCTACCTAGTTACCCTACATATTGAGACCAGTTTATAGTCTCAATATAGTTCATGGTTTTTTTTAATTGAGGAATAATAATGTCGTTAAGAGAAGTCACAAATGAAAAGAAATAGTACTGTGCACCTGCAGAGCACATGACTCAATTGCACGGGTTCCCTTTTCAATGTTTAGACATTATCCTCCGTGGTCTCCTGGCCAGGGCATCCTTACCTTCACAGTCTCCCTAGTACTACACTGCTCTCTAGGGACCCACTTTCCAAAGAGGGAGATAACATGTGTAAACAACTTTGTTTTATACACACACACACACACACACACACACACACACACATATTTACAAGATATAGACAGGCTAAATTGGAGATAATCTCAGAGCAAAGGGACTAAGATTAAGAAGAATAGGAAAAGCTTCTTGCGAAGGTGACACTTCAGCAGAGACTTGAAGGAAGCTGGGGAGGGAGAGAGTTCTAGACATGTGGAGGACACCCAGTGAAAATGCCTAGAATCAAAAGATGGAAGTGTCTTATTCTAGGAACTGTAAAGAGGCCTGTGCCCCTGGATTAAAGAGTATATTGGGGTGGGGAGTAGATTGTAATGTGTAAGAAGACTGAAAGTGTAGGAAGAGACCAGGTTACAAAAGGCTTTACAAGCCAAATGACTGTCATTGGCAGGGAGTCTTCAGAGAGTCAGAAGGTTTAAAAGACAGGGCTGTGACCAAGTTAGAAGGAGGGAAGCAGGTAAAAGTAAGCCCTGGGCTTTAAGCCATGCATTTGGAAGGGGGCAGACATATGGATCCTAGTGCCAGGGTGTTTGTGAACCTAAAAGTCCTCATAGAATTCTGATGGAACCAGACTGAGAGACTTCCACAGAATTCCATGAAGCAGATGACCAAGCACCCTAAAATTTTACCTGTGAGTCATGAGTTCCAGAGACTGTGTTTCATGCTAAACTGGATGATGGCTAGCATTTATATAATATTTTAAGGTTTGCAAAGCACTTTATACATATTATCTCATTGATCTCTGCAACAACCCTCTGAAATAAGTACTATTATTATCCTAACAGAATACCATTGTTGGTAGTTAACATTCTCCAAAGAATTTAAAATGGGTATCACTCAAAGGACAGTGGTGAGTATAACCAGAAGTGCCCCATCGAAGCAATGTGTGATCCAAAAATATGGTGGACAGGTTCCATGGCAAGAGTGAGGAAAAACTGTCCTCCACAGGCATTCTCCTGATGGCATTTGAAAAGGAGGAAAAGGCATGTTGGAAAGAACCCCCTTTTATGGATGAAAAAACAAAGGTTGAGAGAGGTCAAGTGATTTGCCCAGGGTTACAGAGCTAGTAAGCATCTGAGAGATGCTCCATCGTTGTATCTCCCATACCTGAATATGATAAATAAACATTAGGATATGATTTGCCTGGAGCCTGTTAGGGATTGCTGACTTGGAAAGGAAAGACAATAATAATTTGTATCTAGAACACTTTACTGGCTTCCTTCTCTCAGATCAGCGCTGGTCTGATGACATCCCATCTGATGCTGAAGCTGAGTTGGGTTTACAGTGCCAGGAAGCAATAAAAAGAGAGCTAAAGCTTGAAGTATCAGAGAAGGAAGAGGAGCAGCCAACCTCCCTACCGCACCAGCAAGGAGAAGGTAACCTAACAAGAGAAATTACTTCATTCCAATGAGTGACTGTCTGGGTAGGAATTGTGGGGAATCCTTGAGGAAAAAATAATTCAAGGACTCTGCCAGTCCTCTGAATAGACAAATCATATCCAGGGAAGTTTGGGAAATAGAGAGAACTAGAAATAATTGATATGGAAGGAAAAGTGAGTCTGGTTTGGCTGTCCTCCTACCTCCAGTCAGTTGTACTGTCTGTCCATCCCTTCCTCCTCTATATTCTCTCCTCTCTAGTTTTTCAACAACTATCCTGGTCCTCCTCCTCACCAATCTAACTACTCTTTCTTTTTCTTGTTTGCTGGCTCATCACCTGTAACATGACCATTAATTGTAGATACAACTAAAAGATCTCTCCTAGATCCTCTTTTCTTCATTCTGTACACTCTCTCACGTTGGTGACCTCATTAGCTCCCAGATTAGTTCCCTTATTAGTTTAATTGACATCTCTGTGCCAATATCTCTCAGATCTAAATTTCCAGCCCCACTTTCTCCCTAGAGTTTTAGGCCCATATCACCTGCCCATAGGACATTCCAAAATGGATGATCCATACATACCTCCAACATGTCCAAAATAGCTCATTGTCATTTCCCCTAAGTCAGCTCCTTTTCCACATTCCCTGTTTCTTCTGAGGGCTTCTGTGCCTTTCCAGTCTCCCAGTTTCCCGTCTCCCTTTGTCATTATCTTCAATTCCTCATTCCCCCTCACTGTGCAAGTCTTTGCCAGATCCTGTAGTTGTTATATATATATATATTTTATATAGCATCTCTCATATCCAACCCACCACCTGACTTCAGGCCGTCATCACTTCTCAACTAGGCTACTAAAATGGGCCTCCTAATTGGTCTTCCTGCCTCAAGTGTTTCCTTCCTCTACCCTCCACAGCTGTCCACTGTGCCTGAAATGCTCTGTCCCCTTCTTCCTCATAGTTTCTCTGGCTTCTTTCAAGACTCAGCTCAAATCCCACTTTCTGCAGGAGGCCTTTCCTAGTCCCCTAAACTAATGTTTTCCTTTTTTCAGTTTTTTTCCTTCTCATCTAATCTAATTTTCTCATCTAAAGATATAGATCTTTAATAAATGTATAGAAGAACATGGGCAAGAAAAAAGGACAGGCAGGCATAATTGAGCTGCAGTTGTACCGTAAGAGGGGGATGCCCACATCCACATTCAAATTACAGATTCGTTTGAGCCATTGTCCTCTGCCAGACATCTAACCATCATTTTTTTCCCCCTAAGGTCCCTCTCCACACTCTAGCCCTAGCAAGTCTCCTCTAGAAAGTCCTGGTCTACTCTCCACAGTTAGCAGAGCAAAAGCAGAGGTAAGTTTTCAGAGTTTTTTCGGGCCCAGGTTCATTGTGAGAAAGCAAGGTGTACCTAGAATTACTGATGGCAACTTTCATCTTCCTCGGGGAACTGTCTCTATCAAGGATAGGAGTACCTTCAGCTTGTTGTCATCCTAAGGAAATGCAAACTCTGTTTGCTCTCCCTAACAGAATTGCCAAAGATTTAACAGAAGGTACTGGTGTATTTTGACCAAATCACCTTAATTGGAGAAGTAGTATAGTGTAAGACATAGATCAATAATGGGCCAGGGTTCTAATCCTAAATCTTACTGATTTGCTGTGGTTCCTCAGAAAGCAAATAAGCACATAATCACTTAATACCTCAGTTTTCTCACTATAAAAAATAGATAATATTATAATACCTTACGTGATATAATATGAGGATAAGCAAAATAACATCTGTAAAAAGCTTTGAGCTCCTGGAAAAGTCATTGTGAAAAATAAAAATAAAAAGAATGGTCTATTTAAATAAAAATGAAAGCACCAGTATTAATTGTTAATTCTTGGAAATTGGGGGAATGCCCAATCAGCTGGGAAATGGCTGAACAAATTGTGGTATATGAATGTAATGAATACTATTGTGCTATAAGAAATGATGAACAGAGAGACTTCAGAAAAACCTGGAAAGACTTATATGAACTGATGCTGAGTGAAATGAGCAGAACCAAGAGAACATTGTACACAGTAACAGCCACATTGTGCGATGACTAACTTTGATAGACTTAGCTCTTCTCAGTAATGCAAGGATCTAAGACAACTCTAAAAGTCTCATGATGGAAAATGCTATCCACAGCCAGAAAAAGAACCATGGAGTCTGAATGCAGATGGAAGCATACTATTTGCTCTCCTTTTCTTTTGTTGTTTTGTTTTATTTCTTCTTTCTAGTGGTTCCTCCTCTGAGTTCCAGTTCTTCTATACGTCATGATTAATGTGAAAATATGCTTAATACGAATGTATAAGTAGAGCCTATATTAGAGTACAGGCTGTCTTGTTCAAGGGGAAGGAGAGGGAGGGGGAGAAAATCTAAAAACTCAAAATCTTATGGAAGTGAATGTTGAAGACTAAAAATAAATTATTAAAAAATTTTTTTAAATAATTGTTAATTCTATTGACAATTGTGGTCTACATATCTCCACTATGCATAGCTATATGCCTTAAATCTTTAGAGTTATGTTAGATGACAACTGAGTTCCAGTTTGTACATCCTTTTATGCCAGTAGAGATTTAATGAGAAATTAAATCATTTAGAGGGAATGCAAAATGTGTTTGAGGCGCCTGAGTGCATTAAAATGCTTGAAAACTCAGTATATAAATTCTGCAGACAACCTACTTGCTGAGTCAATAAATTATGGAATTTAAGAAAGCTCTTCATAATGAATAAACAGTATGGGAGGGAGTTGAAAAAAAATTGCACCTCCAAGAAAGGAATCTTTAAAGGGACAGACAACTTTAAAGAAAACAACTCATCCTAAATAATTTCTGCTAATTTCTTCTTTGTAGGACGTCCAAATCCCCTTCTCTTCAGTTTTCAATAAAGAGAAATCTCCAGAGGAGCGTTTTTTCCCAGATATATTCCTCATCAAAGAAAAGCCAGAAATTGAAATTCCCGCTGACCAGAAGGTTTTAAACACTTCTGCAACACTGTCTCCTATCCGATCCCAGCCAGCAGCACTGCCAGAAGCCATCATGACCACTTCCCCAGTTATGTCTCCACCTGTGTCCCCTTCAGTGGCTTCTACTTCACCTTCCTCACCACTTCCCATCTGCTCTCAGCCCCAGCCTTCCTCTGAAACATCCATTCCATCCCCCACAGAGTCTCCTATATGTTTCCAACCTAGTCCAATAATAACATCCACTCCTCTGGTCTCCCTCACCCGTAAGGACCAAGATGATGCAGTGGAAAAGCCGCGCAGTCCGGTTGCTGCAGATGAATCCATAAAACGGAATGACCTCGTGGAGGAATTTTGGTTAAAGAGTGCTGAAATACGCAGGAGCCTTGGGCTCACCCCAGTGGATAGAAAAAAGGGTACTGAACCAAGTTTCACTTTGCCCAGCCTTGATTCTGTGTCCCTAAAATCATATCCAACCAAGAAGGTATCTCAAGATGAAGAAATCCATCTTTTAAAGCCTCAGCCTTCTCCTAGAAGGCCAGGCATACCAAAGTTAGATAGCGATCAGCCATCACTGCTGACTCCTAAATCACCATCTGAGAAAGAACTGAAAAGCTTGATCCATGAGGAGAGGAAAGACTTGTCCAGCAGCTCTGGCCTGGGTCTTCATGGGAGTTCCTCCAATATGAGGACCTTGGCCAGTCAGAGCTTTAATACCTCTGACTCAACCATGCTCACACCACCCTCAAGCCCTCCTCCTCCCCCGCCACCAGATGAGAAACCAGCAACTCTTCGAAGAAAGAAACAGGCTTCCTGGCAGAATGAAACTGAATCCAAGCCTTCACCTACTACTCCCCCTGTAGTCATTGTTCGGCCCCACCAAGAACCATCCCAGCCATCCAGGGAAGAGGTGCGGAAGTCATTTGTAGAAAGCGTTGATGAGATTCCATTTGCTGACGATGTGGAAGACACCTATGATGAGAAGACAGAAGACACGAGCTTCCAGGAAAAGTTCTTCACCCCACCCAGCTGCTGGCCCTCTTCAGAAAAACCTCTCTACCTACCCTTGGCCAAGGAAAATGGAAAGTTGCCCACTTTGGAAGGTGAGTCCCAAAAAGAAAAGAGGGGGCTGCCTGTGGTGTCTCCAGAAGCCAAGGAACTGGCCAAAGAGCGGATGAAGGCCAGAGAGAAATCTGTGAAGAGCCAGGCATTGCGAGATGCCATGGCCAAGCAGTTAAAAAAGATGAAAGAGATGGAGATGACAGCCGCCGCTTCAGCTGGAACCTCTAGGATCTTAAACAGGGCAGTTTCCTTGCCTTCCAAGACGAGAGAGCAACTGGTCTCAGAACCCCTAAAGCAGTCAGCTCTCAGAAGATCTGAGGTGCCCACCCTAAAGCATGAAGCAACCAGTGAGGAGTTCTTTTCCCCGCCGTCTGATTCAGGAGGCCCTGATGGTTCTGTCACATCCTCTGACGGTTCTAGTGGAAAAAGCAAGAAAAGATCTTCACTCTTCTCCCCCCGAAAAAACAAGAAAGAGAAGAAGTCCAAGAATGAAGGGCGGCCGCTAGAAAAGCTCAGTGGGAACGTCCTGGAGGAATCAGCTGCCAAGCCTAAGTCTTTATGGAAATCAGTATTCTCAGGGTACAAGAAGGACAAGAAGAAGAAAGTAGACAATAAATCCTGCCCCAGCACTCCATCCAGTGGTGCCACAGTGGACTCTGGGAAGCGTAAGATGTCTCCTATGGTCAGAACAGGTATGATAGAGACCTCCACAGGTCTTGTCATGACAGCCACTTGCATGTCTTTAAATTTCCCACTGCCCTTTATCTCTTTATTTGCAATGAATGAGACATAGAGGAAGGGAACCAATACGTTTAAAGTGAGTGAAAATATCATGGCTACTACAATAATTATAGGCATATTGTTTTTGTTTGGGGGGTTAACTGTATTCCTTGACAAATAATAATAGCCGGGGGCAGCTAGGTGGCACAGTGGATAGAGCACCAGCCCTGGATTCAGGAGGACCTGAGTTCAAATCCGGCCTCAGACACATAACACTTACTAGCTGTGTGACCCTGGGCAAGTCACTTAACTCCATTGCCTGGCCAAAAAAAAAAAAAGAGAGACAAATGATAATAGCCAAGTTATCAGAGTCCACAATATAGAGAGAGACACGCTAACGATGTATAGGACTTAAGTCACTTTTTAAACCTTGTATCTTCTTTTCTTAGAGCTGCAACTCCGTCGACACCTGAGTTTCTCAGAGGACTCTGATCTCTCCAGTGATGATGTCCTGGAGAGGTCCTCCCAAAAGTCCAAGCGAGAGGTAGGCACAAACAGATGAGTATTAATGGTGTCAGAAAGAAAAGAGGTTCCCAGAGTCCCTACTAAACTCACTTTTGATCATTGTTGGGGAGGAGAGGAATGTTTTGTAAGACACAGAAAAAAACCTAGGACCAGTTGTTGGGTTTCCCTTCAAGAAAGCCAGTTCCTTGTTGTTCTTGGATGAAGGAGCTGCTGGCTCTGCAGAAAGACACACTTGGATTGAGTCTAGTTAGGCAGTCTTGAAAAATAGGTCTTTTTTAAGTGCTTCTGATGAGCAGTTTGAGGTTATAAATTTTTATGATGAGTTTCTGGGTATTCAAATGTGAAAAAGATCCCATGCCAAGTTGGACAGTGCCAGCACTGAAGTTGGGGGCCCCTTTACTCCTGAAACAACTCATCCTTCTAAAGCCTGAACTGTAAGTGACTCTAAGAGAAAGGGGTGACTTAGGGGCAGACTGGCCTTTGACATGAGTTGAAAGATAATCAAGAGAAACAAAATTCATCCCTGGGAAGCTATACCTCAGCATTTCATCTGATCTCTAGCAAGGTTTCACCCAGCATCACCTGTAGCTATGATTCTTTTAACTTCTGGATGATATGATCTATCTAAGGACTCTTTCCCATGTAGGAGAAATTATAGTGGTTCTTCTTGGACCCGTCCCCAGACTTTATTTAGCCTGTGATCCCAAAAGTGTCTGGGCTTCCACTTGCATGGTAATTATAGAAACTAGAATAAGTTTGTCTTCTCTCTGTTCAAAAACTCTGTGGAAATCGCATGTGCAAATATCCGTTTTCATGGTGATAAAAGCACGCCACACACTTCTTGGGCTGAAGGGGCTGCCCTTAATATGGGATGACGTTCTGGGATGACAATGCAGAGGCATAAACAGTAAGTGTAAAGCCTTGAGGATAGGCATTTCTACACATTTTACATATCTGCCAGTGAGGGTGGATTTTTCAGTATTAAGGAATATCCAGTGGAATGATGAAAGTGGTTGACTCTGGAAGTTTGGCTTGGCTACACCATTTCTCCTGGGATCAGAAGATCCAGTTAGTCTTCTCTCCTGGGCTGTATCTCTGGAGTAATATATTTCCACCACCATCTTTCTTTGTACTATCTTTCGATCCTCAAGATCTTTTGCAGGCCAGACTGTATGTGGCAGTTAAAATGCAGGAGGAGGGAGCAGAGATCAACAAAAGGGAAAAGGTGGAAGAGGCCAACAAATCCAGAAAGAGCCTTCGCCCAGATACATTGACCCTAGCTCTGAACTCTGCCCCTGGACAAGGGCTGTGAGGCCCTCAGTAAGCATCCTACATTGTCCTCTGTCAGAAAAGTAGGGCTAAAGATGAGCGATTTCTATTATCTCTTCACTTCCTTTTCACATTGAACTGAAACATCTTTGCCAAAGTGGGAGGAAAAAACTACACACCATTCTCTCAAAAGTTTCCTAAGGCATTTGACTTGGGTTGTGCCTTCATCACAAACTCTCAGAGACAGACCAATCTGATAACTGTTTAGAGGAGTCAGGGAAAGGGAAAGGAGACTAGGTCTGATAGAAATGAGATTTAGGTCCATTCGTCATAGAGCACAGTTACAGTGTAGCAGGCACAAATTTTGTGCCTGAAACACCATTTGTAGTTCTGGCCATATCTCTTTAAGGAACATCCTAGATTGAACAAAAATGAGTCATTGAAATTGAATAACATTCTTATTTCACCTTTTTCCCAAGTCTTTACCAGCTCTGCATCTATCAAGAACAAATATGTCTTCTTCAGATCCAGCCCAATCATGTGCCCAGGACTGAGCCAACATAAAGCATAGGATGTAAGGAGTTCAGATAGATATTGACTCTGGACCTTTAGGCTCCCCAGTGTAGGAAATAGTAAATGTAATTTTATCAAGTATTCCCCATCTGGTTTCCCCAAGTCAGAGCACTGATGTGGAACTGTAATTACCTGTGGGACCTTATGAGAAACCCCTAGGTGAAGATGGTTGGAAGAACTGGTTCTCTACTCTGATCAGGCCACATCTAGAGTGTGGTGTTCCGTTTTGGATACCACATTTTAGGAAGGACTTTACTAATCTGGGAAAGCATCCAGGCAAATATCACCAGAATGGTGAAGGATCTTAAGTTTATGCTGTATAAGGAAAGTCTGAAGGAGCTGGATTTGTTTAGCCTGGAGAAGAAGGGGGCCAAGTATTTAAAGAACTATGACTCAGAGCAGGGAATAGACTTGTTTTGTTTGAACCCAGAAGAACAAGTAGTGACTGGTGGAAATCAAAAGGAGAAAATGTAGGCTTGAGGTAAGGAAAAAGGTCTTAACAATTAAAGCCTTCCCCGAATGTAATGGAATTTACCAATCAGTCAGTTAGCATTTAATAAACACTTAATTACAGACTTGATTTCATTGCAGTAGACCAAAATGAAACAGTTAATTAGCAGTGCCTTCATGGAGTTTATATCTGTTAGAAAGAAAGCATATGCATGTCTAAGTACAAAAAAAATGATCTCCTGGATTTATAAGTTCCCTTTAGTGAGGAAGAGCACAAACTATCCGTATCTGCCTAACCTGTGCGATTCTTTTCCATTTTCCATGTCCTCCCATAAGTTTTCTAGAAACCAGTATTCTAGAGGCCTTTCTTGCTTTTTTCTGACATCACAAGGGTCTGTCCTTTTACTGTCCTTTACACTTGACACATGACCAGCCTGTTTTTCCTTCCTACCTTTTATTTCCTCGATGGCATCACTTACTCCTGTATTTTGCTCTTTGGTTATGTGGTAGTTTTCTCAAGCCTCCCATGCATCTCTCCGTTACTTTCTGTGTAATGTTCATTCTTAATTCTTCAGAAACTGTTGTAGTCCACATCTTGCTTCCATACAGAAATACTGGGTTTGGGTTTTTTTTATTAGTTAAATAAATTGGTATTAAAATGATGGGCCATTGTTTTCCCTTGAGAGGCTCAAAAGAGCATTGCAGTTTCCCAAAGGTAATCTAGCCCACTCTTTCCTAATCAGTTCCTAGCCCAGTTAGTTTTCTGTCAATGCCATGTTCCAGATATATAGACTGATAGACAAGTTGACCATTGAGATGCACAGTTTAATCTGGGCAATGAGCATTCTTTATCCCCTTGGTCTTTCCGCTGTGGAGAGTCAGGTCAAATTCTTTTAAGTGGTCCCAAATCTCTTTCCAGAAGGCTTGCCATATTCCAGAACTTTATACAACCCACACAATTTAATCTGTAAACAGCAACATCTGGAGGACCTTGCCATCCACAGAGACTTCCTCTTCAACTTGGACTCTGCACTGTATCTCCTCCATAGCCACAGCAGACACCTTTGGCAAGCAAAATTCTTTGACTTGTATAATGTTTATGATCCCAAGGTTATTGAAATAGGGTTATTTCTGTTGTCATGTGTTAGGAAGCAGCTAAGTGACACAGTGGATGGAACACTGGACTTAGAAAGATCTGGGTTCAAAAGTGGCTTCAGACACTTGCTAGTTAGATGACCTGGGCAAATCACTTAATAGATATCTGCCCCAATTTCTTCAACTGTGAAATGGAGATGATAATAGTGCCTACCTCCCAGAGTAAGTGACATAATATTTGTAAAGTGCTTTTGCAAACCTTAAAGTACTATATAAGTTCTAGCTATCATTACTATCTTTTTTTTTAATCTTGAATTATTTTGATAGATGTATACCTTGTTGGAAAGAGTTTTTAAGATGGAATTTTGCTCTACCAAATCAAATGCTTTTTCATAGTTGTTTCAGTAGGGTGAGGCACTGGGAGCTAGGAGGCTCAGGCAAATCAGTGAACTTTCCTAGGCTTCAGTTTCCTTATCCATAAAGTGAGAGTGTTGTAAATGACACATAAGGCCCTTTCTAGCTCCAGTGAATCTATCTGCCATCAAGGATGGCCCTGGTTCAGGAAGAGTAATAATATGTCAGCATTTGTTGTTCTCTATTGCCCTTTTTTGTATTGATAAAGGCTGAGATTTTTTTCCATTTTTTTTATACTTCCATTCTTCAGATGACCTGTGCATATCATTACCTCACAGTTGTGAGATCTTGTCCCACAAAGATCTTCTCTATGAAAACTGATCTAATCCAGCTGCTTTTCCCATCTTTGTTCTCCTTAATGCCATTTTTGTCTTTTAGTCATTTTTCAGTGATGTCCAACTCTTCATGGCCCTATTTGTAATTTTCTCAGCAAAGATGCTGGAGTGGTTTGCCATTTCCCTCTCTAGCTCATTTTACAGATGAGAAAACTGAGGCAAACAGGGTTAAGTGACTTGTCCAGGGCCACGTAGCTAGTAAGTGTCTGAGGCCAGCTTTGAAATTAGGAACAGGGTCTTCCTGGCTCCAGGTCCAGTGCTCTATCCACTGTCCCACCTAGCTGACTAGTGCCATTTCTACCTCTTCTGTAAGTATATACAGGAATATAATATTCAGGTATAAGTGTAGTGATTCTACTGTCCTTGATGATAAGAATAGTTTGGTATAGTAATCTTTACAGATCTTTTCCCTTTGTCTTGTTGCACTTCTAGTTTCATCCTTAAGTGTCCTGGGATCACTTTGCTCATTTGGATATCTTGCCAGGCTTTCTTTAAACTGATTGTACCTGTCACTGCTTCTCTTTGCACTATTAAATGGTTCAACATTAGAAATAGATATGTTGTTATCAATCAGAATGATATTAAAGAATATGAATTATTTGCTTTGCCTGTGAGCCCTAAGGACTACTGAGCTTCTTCATCTTACTTGTAGCTAAAATTTTCTATATATGTTGTTTTTCCCTCTTGGGATATTCCTTGAAAACAGGTTATAACTGCTTTTCTATATGCTTAGCACAGTGATTTGCCTATAATAATGTGCAAATTAATCATTGCTTTTTCATGTAGGCATTATCTGCTTTATAAGATATTACTTATAATTGTACATCATTCTTCTTTGTAATTTTTACAAACAAATTTATACTCTAAACCAAAAGTGTCAAACACCACAACCCTCCTGGAATAAGGCCTGAACCAGATTAAAATGCAATTAGGAAACATTTAACAAGATTTTTTAAATACAGTAGAACAAACATTTTAAACATGCAGCCTGTGGGATCCTTATATACAGTTTAGTGGCCCTATTCTAAACTGTTGTCTTTGGCCACCATCTTCTTTACTTGGCAAGTAAGTCAAATGTTTGATAACTAAGGCGTTTTCTGTGCACTTTTTACATTTTGTGGTGGTTCTAGAGAGGTCTAAAATTATTATAATCAGTGACAATATCATTTATGTCATTCATTTCCCATTTTTTATTGCTAATTACTGAAGTAGTTCGAGATTGTGTTGTTTCAGTTCTACACCACATATTTTCTCATTACTGTTTTTTGTTTGTTTACTAATTCTGATTGTGATTGTAATTCTAATGTATTACTAATTCTGATCTTTGCCTTAGGAAATTGATGGTCTGACTGCACAAAAACAGCTAATTTAAGAATAACTCCTACATCAATAACAAATCTTTGTGTGTTGGAGTGAGCAGAGACTTGATGCAGAAAGACCAATTAGGAGGTTATTGTCCAAAAAGAGAGTTGATAGTCTAAACTCGACAGATAAAGGGTCTGTTGAGCAAAAATGGGGTGACCACTTATTATAAAAATACATTTGAGACTAGGTGTGCTAGGATGCCTCTTCCAGTTCTGAGATTCTGTTTGATGAGATGGCGTCCCTTTCAGGGAGGCCTTTGAAAAGTATCCTGTTGTACTCCAAAATTGTTTCTGTTTCACTATCAACCCTGCCTAAATTTAGTAATAGTCAAACCAAATGGCAGAGCTTCCATTTGTGATTGTGTGTGTTGTGGAATGATCTCTTTATTAACTGAAAGTCCTGCAAGAAAATTAGTCAGCTCTGGCAGATTGGTTGAGATGCTTTTGCCAAAGCCAGCAAACAACACTGGCCATTTCCTGAGGCATCACCAAGAGCCTGGCAAACATTAGGGGCAAAAGGGATTTCCTTTCTTCCTCATGACCCAGATGAACACAGGAACCACAGTCATAGAATGACTGAGGGATCATCTAGTATCTTAAGTCTCATAGTTTTGAAGCTAAAAAGAACCTAGATGTCCAACTTCCTCATTCTGAAATGAGGAAACAGACCCAGAGAGGTTAGGTAATTTGCCTGTGGTACCACTATTACTTATTGGTAACCCCAGGACAAGAACCAGGTCTCTACACTTCCAGGACTCTTTTTTGTTTGTTTGTTTGTTTGTTTAATATTTTGATTTTTTTCCCCAGTTACATATAAAAACATTTTTTAGCATTCATCTTTAAAACGTGGAGTTCCAGGGCAGCTAGGTGACACAGTGGATAGAGCTCTGACCTTGGAATCAAGAGGACCTGAGTTCAACAGCCTCAGACACTTGACACTTACTAGCTGTGTGACCCTGGGCAAATCACTTAACCCCAATTGCCTCACCACACAAAACAAACAAACAAAAAAAACCTTCCAAATTCTCTCCCTTCCTCTCTCCCCACTCTGCCTCATTGAGAAGGCAAGCAATTCCATATAGGTTACATGTATGTAGTCATGCAAAACGTATCCATAATAGTCATGTTGTGAGAGAAAACATAGATTAAAAAAGAGCTCAAGAAAAATAAAAATAAAGTTTAAAAAAGTATGCTTCAATTTGTATTGAGATAGCATCAGTTCTTTATCTGACTCTACGCTACACCAGATTGGTGCAATTTCTAAGAGTGGAAAATAGGACATTAAACTTAATGAAACGTTAACTACATCTCTGAATCAGGACTTTCCTTGTCTTTTCCTGATAGAGTTTTAAATATGATGTAATCAAGATACTTAACGCTATCTGATCACTGTGATCGTATAACTAAAAGCTGAATGCTGTTTCCAACACTACCTCCATTTTGCTATCAGGATTAGTAGGTGAAAGGGAGAGCAAGAAACCTTTAATCAGTACTGGGAGCAGCGAGGGCAGGAATAATAGAGGCAGTGTGGAAAGTATACTGGATTTGGAGTCCAAGGATTTAATTCAAGATATAGCTTGCCTCATTTCTACCCCTATGACCTTGGACAAGTCTCTGAACTTCTTTGTTACTTCTGCTTTACAATGAGATGACTAGACTAAATAATTTCTAAAGGCCTTTCCACCTTTAAATCCCATTATTCTAAGGTATAGTGATATGATTACTAACTGCCCTGTGGTCTGATATTTAAAATAAGTAAATGAATGACTAAACAAACAGATAGATAAATATATAAATGGATGGATGGATGGATGAGAGCCACTGGTATTCAAGTCATTTGATCACGGATTTAAAGCTACAAGGAATCTTAGAAGCCATCTAGTACAACTCCTGTCATTTTTCACATGAGGAACTGAGGCTCAGAGAATTTAAACTACTTGCCTGAAGTCACAGAGCTAGGATGTGAACCTAGGTACATTGACTCCAAATCCAGCATTTATTCCTCTGTGCATCCTTAGAATGCACAAGACTTAGATTTGAGTCTCAGTTCTTATAGTTGTACAACTCTGGGAAAATAATATCATTTCTCTAAACTATAAAATGAGCAGATTGATATTTGTACTACCTACCTCATAGGGTTGCTTTCGCAGAGGGTGACTTTTATATTCAGTGTCAAGATTCAAATACTCCAAAAACTGTAGCTTTTTTTGTTTGCCCCTGGCAAACTTGCCTTTGATTATGAGCCAATGAACACAATTACCTAAATGCAAAGGCATATACTAAAATGACTTAATAACAATGTCTACAAAATAGCCCCCCTCTCCTCCTAATAAACCTTGGGCACAAATACACAGAATGGGAAAAGTAGGCAAAAACTCAGGAGTACTATAGTGGAGGACACATGTAGGGAACACATGGCTAGGTCAACTCAAGTCTCTGGTACTGCAGGGCATCAATGTCCTTTCTCTTCTTGTGGTATCCTCATTCTACTTGCCTCTCATTGCAGCATCTCTGCAGGGTGGCTCATTCAGCTAGATTCCTGAGCTCTGTCCTCTTCATAATTCATCTCCCAACTGTCAGGGCTAATGCTCCCTTGAAGCCATGGTTGGCTCTCTTCTCTGCTGCCAAGCTTCACACTACTTGAAGCTTCTTCCTGTCTTGAATGCTGCCTGAATACATTTGTCTCTCTGAAGAGTGGTTTTCTGCTCTCTGCCTCTGTTTAACTCTGAACTGAACCCTGCTAAATGCTACTTCCTGCCTCAAATTCCAGTACTTTTTCAAGATTGGCAGGCTTCTTAAAGGCCTCCTTAGAGTGAACAATCTTTATTTAGCCAGTGGCTTCCCTTCCAATTCAAAGGACTTTTTCATACTTTGGAAACAAATGTCAGGATATAGATACTTCATATTAATATTTCTTTACCTCTCTTAATGACTTCTTACTTGATTACCTCCATTAGGTCCCAGGGGAAACTAAATACCCCTCAGGACATGAAGGAAATGCTTTATAAGCTTTAAAACACTATATGTGTGATGGTTATTATTGTCATTGTTGTTATTACATTAATAATGATTGACAATGAAAAGGATGTTAAATATGAATCAGCTTATATCAAATCTGAAATTCTCTTAACAGGTGAAACCTCTGACGAAAATTTTCAGGTTCCCTATCAGCACTCTACTCTACGTCCTCTGCATCCCTAGGACAGTAACCTTTGGGGTGCTGGAGGAAAGAAACTCTTGCCACATTCAGATGCTTTAGTGAATATTCTAAAGTATATCAGCTGTCATGTATTTAATGACTAATGTAGGTAACCTAACATACATGGATGTTGGGAAGAAGAGAAGTATTTTACATAGAGGTACTTTAAACAGAGTTTTCTGAAAAAAAGAGCTTTATCATGGTTGGGGTGGGGGAGAGCTAAGGTGAAAGGGAAAATCTTTTGGCAAAACTAGAGTTTATTGACATGCTACTGCCAGAGGCTTTGGAATAGGTTTTTGCATACTCTACCACACCAAGTTCATCATCCATGAAGTCTTGTGTAACATTTTAAAAAATTAATTTTAGTCCTGTGTATGTTTTAAGCATCTAACTGATTTTGCTCCATTTCTGTGTGTTCTTTTAAAATTAATTTATTTTTAATTATTGTTATTGTTACTGTTTTGTTTGTTTTCCGTATCCAATCTAAAGTCGATTTATGTACCACACGTCTTGGCATTCAAGAGGTCATATCCATCAAAGGTAGTATCTCCATTCCCATCGGCTGGCCATTGCATGCATCTTTGTTATTAACCAGCCCAGCCCACCATGCCTGACTTTACAACCACATCTTCACTAACCCTGACCATACATGCATGGAATTTTAGCCAAGAAAGGCAGCAGAATTTCCATTAGATGTGGTATTTAAAAAAAAAAAATCAGCCATTTGGCTGATTAAAATGCATGTGATTATTTAGCTCTAAGGCTCATAGAGGGAAACGTAGCTCTGCAAAAAACAAGTGGAGCTCTGGAAAGATATCAGCCATGACTGACAGCCTTCATCTCGGTGATTTTAAACTCCATTGTGAACTGACAAGACACAGGCTATTTCAGATGACTATGTAATTGATAGCATTATCTAAATGCTACCTAATTTCAATCCTGTAGAGAAGAGAGCATATAACTAATATTATAAATTCTGTTTCTTGAATTTAAAAATTCCTTCTTTTCTCTTTCCCTTGTGTTTTTGCTCTCTGAAATGTAAATATATATAAAATTCTAATTTCCAGGGTAGCAATTTGGGTCACTTTCCTTCTACACTTGAAGGGTTTATTCAAGCCGTCTTTGACTCCTGCTTAACCCTAATAACCTACATCTGTAGACCAACATCAGCATTTCCACCAGTGGAGTTGCTTTGGGATTAGGGAGTTGTCCTTTCCCCTCTCTCATCCCCTCTGATAGCCCTTTGGTGACCATACAGGATAAAGCAACTTCAGACTGGGGCCTCTGTGTAAACTCGAAACTTAACCTGAAACCACTCTAGTTCCTTCTTGAAACCATAATTGACTGCACTCTATGGAAAGTTTGAACTTGATTAATGTTTTCCCAAATTTAAAATAGAATAGGGGTTTTCTTGGCAGAGATACTAAAGTGGTTTGCCATTTCCTTCTCTAGCTCATTTTACAGATGAAGAATTGAGGCAAAACAGGGTTAAGTGACTTGTTCAGGGTCACACAACTAGCAAGTGTCTGAGACCAGATTTGAACTTGGAAAGATGAGTCTTCCTGACCCCAGGCCCTGTACTCTATTCACTGTGTCACCTACCTGCCTGCCCAGTACTACCCACCTCAAAAATGAGTCTCCCTAAAACAAACTTGAAAAGATTATTCATTTTGTGCAATTGGTTTTTGAAACCAGATAGTAAAGATGATAAATGAGAGGACGCATAGATAGAGAGCCAGTGTCAGAGTCAGGAAGACCTAAGTGAACAAATCCCATTTCTGACATATGCTGGCTGTGTGATATTGCAAATTACTTATCCTCTCACAGCCTTCAGGCAGCTCCCTAAGACTGTAAGTGGCAGAGCAGGTGCCAGTCGGCTCTTAGTAGGGGGAGTTTCGGGGGGCAGCTAGGTGGCTCCAGTCTTGAAGTCAGGAGGACCTGAGTTCAAATCCGGCCTCAGACCCTTGACACTTGACACTTTCTAGCTGTGTGACCCTGGGCAAGTCACTTAACCCCCATTGCCTCACCAAAAAAAAAAAGTAGGGGGAGTTTCCTTATGAGGTGTTCCCCTTGTAAATGAAATCACAGGTCTGATCCCAAAAAAAGTTAAGGATACAGATTTTTTTTTCATATCTTCTCTGTGTACTTCCTAGACAGGGTGTACTAGAAAAACATGCCAGATCTAGATACATGTACATATATACCCATACACATGTGTATGCATGCATATGTATGTGTGTATACGTGTACACATACATATATGCCTATGTATACATATCTGTGTGTGTGCATGTGTGTGTGTGGCTACATGTAAGGAATTCCTTAAGATGTGCAGACATATGCAAGTAGACTTCTCCTTTAGGAAAAGAGCTATCCCTTCAATTCGCCTGTGACCAATTCCCACTGAAAACACATGATCTATAAAACCTCAAGGGATGTGTAGCAACTAGAACAGGAGGAAAGTTTTATTGAGGAATCTGCGCCACACCTGCCTTCTGTCTGTACCAGAAAGCATCACTCCCTGCACCATGAACACCTCTGTGTAAAGATGATTGTTCATCTGTCAGTGTTCCAAGAAGGAAAAACTCTGTCCTTAGGGATGGGGTCTCCCCCTCCTCTCCTCAGCTGTCTGTCTGCCTTACCCATCATGGGCCTGCATTCACCTGGTAGAAAAACCTCTTCCTTTTCATTCCAGCCAAGGACCTATACTGAGGAGGAGCTAAACGCCAAACTGACCAGGCGAGTACAGAAGGCTGCTCGGAGACAAGCTAAGCAAGAAGAACTCAAGCGATTACATAGAGCCCAGGTAACATCCTCTAGCTTGAGAATGGCAGGCAGACCCAAGAAGGACGCATGCCTGTGGTCATCATTCTGTTCAGACATGCTTACTTATCTGTTATGCATGCTGTGAGATCTCCAGGGTGCGTGAAGGTCAAGATAAAGAGCAGGAGAGGGGCAACGTGGCATGGTGACCACAGGTCAGGGATACATGAATTCAAGTCCTCTGGCTCAAGCAGGCCGTGTGACCTGACCCAGTCATTTGACCTCTAAGTGTCCCAACCCCTCCATCTCTAAAATCATAAGTTGCAGAATGCTTGTTAATCTCTATTCATAGAAGGAATCTCCTCTCTGAGAGCTTCCCTATACCAGTAAAATCACATTTGAACTGGAAAAAAGAAAGTATATAAAACAGGAATAGCTACAGTCAGTCTCTGAGTTTTGTCTCCTGCGTTTTTAAAGATAATTTGAGAGATGATCCCACAGTACTGTTTGCATTCATCAGACAACCTTGGCTTTGTACAGTCACAGACATTCCAACTTTGTAGAGCTATTAATAAACAGAGAGTCAAGTATGAAGTTTCATAAAGTCCTAGGCTTGGCTGGATGATTGAAAAAAGCCAACAAGTTTTGTACCCTTGCCATACCCTTGGATTTTGATGTAAGTAAAGATGAGTTAGCTACCATCTAACCTATAAAAACCCAATCTTGCAAATTTCCTTCCCCGATTTTTATGGACAAAAAATGTTAATTTCCATTTTTAACTTACGTATCTCAAAGATATTAAGTAGCTAATGAAAACTGTAAAATATGAGTAATAATTTTTTTTGGTTTATATTTCTTGGGATTAAGACTTTCACCACTTAGTCTTCTCTCCTTCAAACTAAATAATCCTAATTCTTTTCATTGTTCCTCTTTGGTTAGTTTTTCTCCAACACCAAGTAATTTTTTTTCCCTCCTGAATCTCCTTCTAATTCTTATTTTTAGTGCTTGGGCCAAATGTGACCCATTCTAAACAAAACTAAGTAATTTGTTTGTACTATTATACTGTTTACACATTCTAGTAGCAATTCTGCAAAGCATTAGAAGATGGGATATTTAAGTCCCTAGAAAGAATGTAAATATAATGATGTTATGGATAGAAGAAATATGTTAATGGCATTTTTGCAGTACAACCTTGGTGATGGCAAACTCATGTAGAAGTGCTGTCCCTGTTAGCATCAGATCCTTTTCTATTTCTCTAGCTAGCTATTCCTCATTTCGTATTTTTGTAATTTGGTTCTCTCCGTCAATGCTAGGATATAGGAAACAAAGAGGGGTGCACACTAATCCTTTCTTGGCCTCTGGCAGATTATCCAACGACAGCTGGAGCAGGTGGAAGAGAAGCAGAGGCAGCTAGAGGAGAGAGGAGTCGCAGTAGAAAAGGCTCTCCGTGGTGAAGCAGGTACCATCTTAGTGTGGCCTGGTTGTTTTGGGGGGGGCGGTTTGAACAACATCTCTCCCTCCTTTCCCCGTAGTGTAAATCTCTGGTGGTGTTTTACAAAGGACCTAGCACCATTATGAAGAAAACGCCTCCTCTGGTGATAGGATAGCTCCCCCTTACCTGGAACTCAGTTCTATTTCCCAACAGAATTCACCAGTTCTCTTTATCCCCAAGTTTCTTATATTCTTGTTTGTTAAGGGAAGAGAAGTATCCTTTTCTTGGTCTGTTCCAACGTGTGGACCCATTCATTGGCCCCAGTATGAAGCTTCCCAGTCTCTGAGAAGTGAATGCTAACCCATTTCACCTACTAATGGGTGGGCACTGATCTTTAGCAGGATGTCTTACTCCTTCCTTGTCTCATGTTTTTGAAAAGGAAATAACATAAAATGAAGCTGACTTGTTTTCTCTAGTGTGCCGAGGGTCACAAGAGAAGGGAAACTACTACAAGGAACCATCACAGAACTGGCCTGAGCAGGCGCCTCACCAGCCATATTCCCAGTAGCCTTGCCCTCAAGCTGTGCCAAGAAAACTTGGGTACATTGCCCCCAGAGCTCCCACTACCCATTGCTATTAGAGTACAGAGTCTCTTCTTAGAACAAATTTAGTTTCCATTGCCAAACTCAGCCTTGACATTGACTAGAGAGAAAGTCTGTTGCCTCACATTTGCTCTGTATTTTCCTACCTAGCCAGCTCCACAGATCATTATAATTAGTCTGCAAAGTGATGTCTCGCTGGTTTGAAATCCTGGACCTAATGGCCAACCACAGGTGTCTGATATCAAGGGTTCTCATAAACCCAGAGAAGAAAGAGGATACCTAGAAGTGAACATGTGGTTGTATGATTTGTAGGTAGCAGAACCATAACCATGTCGGAGGGGCCAGAGAAGAGCCCCAAATTGAAAACCAAGAATATTCAGCGGGGTGGCTTCTGTTCCTAGAACCTGCATGAGCCTTTGGAGAGTAACCAGCAAGAGTTGGGCAAAGCAGCAGAATCACTGGGCTGCCATCTTGCTTGAGAATCAGAAGCTATTCCTGGGCAATTTCTTACATATTCTTTAAGTAATCAGCCTGACTGTCTGGGATTTGTCTGAGATAAGGGACTGGGTTGCTGTTTGTGACTGTGCTTAGCAGGGTGGCCCTACACAGTGGCAAACCTTCCTTTTTTAGGAAGCAGAAGGGACTAGGAATAGGCAGCTTCATACTCCAGATTGTGATCATTCACTGATGGTTCCCCCTCACTCTCTGAGGATATAAGGACATAGGAACCTAACCAGGTGTTTTCCAGTTCTGAGTTATTGGCTTTACCCCACGTGTAACTCAAGCTACCAATTAAGGCACAGAGCCTCTGAACCCTGGGCAATCTGCCACATAGCAACATTTAGAAAATCTCACAGCTAGACAAGTACTGTCCCCACCAGGAGGTTGAATGAAGATGCTGTTCATGCAGACTTTCCATAAGAAGCATTCAAGCTCCTCCTGTGAGCCAAGATGGTGCACTCATTGCCCTCTGCTTCAGCTTTACTAACTCATTCTTTCTTGGCCTCCTGGACAAAAACCTGCTTCTCTGTTCTGCAAGGGTGATGGGGCCAGCCCATCACAAATAACCTCCAGCAGACACTTGGCCACTTAACAGGCCATTTCCTCTGTGATGCTGCAATTTTTCCCCTCCCTCAACAGATGATGAAAGGAAACCCTGTACCTTTTTTCCACTCCTTACTTCTTCCTACAGATTCCTTCTACCAAGGTGAAAAGTGATTAGTGGATCTGACAGTGAACAATCAAAATGAATAACTTAAGAGTCAAGATTTATGTTTCATAGTTAATATATTCCTCTAGTTTGGGATATTCCTTTCCTTCTCAGTCAAAAAATCCTAAGGCTTCTTCTTAAACTATTTATATGTTACTTCCTTCTTTTAAAGTACCTGCTCTCTGCATTATAATTAGACTCATGCTCTGCTTTAAAAACCCCTTCAGCCTTTCAGTCTCTTTATATGTAATTCATGGCCCATCTAACAATCAAAGAAAATAGAAATTCCCTGAGTATTCTAATTGAAAATTTCCTGTATTATTCTTTCTAATAATGTATCCACTTTAATTTTCATAAACTTGTCAGCATTTACACCAGAGAGACAAAAATATGTTCTCTTTTTAAAGTCCCTCTTAAGTTTTCATATTTCTCTTGGAAAAAATGTCTCATAATCCATTAGCTACCACCACAAGAGTGAATTTTCAAATTCACTCTTATTCCAAATAATCAGTTTATTTTTTCCTTTTCTTATTTTAAACCCATCATTCCTAAGGCTGGACTCTTATTAAAATTCCCAAACTGTGCTCGTTGACTTCCTTTCCTGTTCCTCTATCTTTCATTCTCTTTTTTATCATTCTTGTTGCTCATTTGAGCTCTATCTAGTTTGTTTCTATCTTTCCTGCAGGAAGATGCCCTTAGCTGAGTATGATGATCCAGGGCATCAAAGAGTAAGACCTCATCTCCATCCTCTGAGGCATTATGCTAGGTCGAATATAGCACTATATTGTGTCATATCTAACACACTGTTGTTTCTCAAGACTGCCTGAGATCAGACTTTTTTTAATCTGATCTGCACTGCCAGAGAAAAGAACCAAGTAAGTATCCACTAACCTAACCAGCAGTAGAATATAAATAAGGTAAACCATTGTGCAATTCACTACATGTCTAAAGTTCTCTTGCATCTGGATCCCAGTGGAGTGTAGACCCAGGCAGACCAGTGGATATCTTAGGTCATCTTTTGTTACATCAGGGTGTTGGTCCTGCAGTACCAGTTTTCCTTGTCCAGGCCTGAAACCGCTGAGTTAACCTCGGATGTGGAACAAGTTGAACAGCACTCAGCTGCCTACATTCTGTTCTCTAATACTTATTTTCATCTCTACCCAGTGTTCAGGGGGAGACCTCTTACTCATGAGATAATAAAAATGGCAGAACCAAATTAGGAGATTGAGGTGGGGGGCGGGGGGAGATGAAAGTTTCAAGTTGGACAGTGTCATCATTTTGGTCTAACCATCTTCCGTTCTAATGCCGGAGGAACAACGTCAGCACCTAAGCTTCTCTAGAGTCTTCCTTTGACTCCTTTCTCCGTCCAGTTATTTCTTCTTGGATATATGAGAAACTGAAATCCATGACTGGACAACAGTTGTCAGATTGTGGTGATGAAAATGCCCAAGCATCATGGAAGAAGATATTTTGGGAAGCTTGACACCAGTTGCATCAGAGCAAACAGGATTTGGAGGCTGTGGTTGCATAGAGGAAACATATATCCCATTTCAGAATGAACAAAGAATCCAAGGAGGAGGCAAGGAGTTTCATAGATAATGGCCCTATTCCTAAACCAGAAATCATGATTTTGTCTCAAGATAAACAACAAGGTGTCCTTAGCTCCAGGTGTGTCTAGAAAAAAATAGGTTCCATGAAGAATTGAACCACCAGAGTGGTGTTGTGGGAATTCTTGACATTAGCAGTTTTCCTCTTATTAAACATAAGAGATTGGTGACCTTGCAGGTTTTTATAATGCCTCTTCCTTTGTCACTTCAGTATAGGACCTAGACTAGTCTTCATTATTCATTCACTTCTTCAATAAATAGTTATTGAGTACCTTCTGTATGCAGGGTACTGATCTTCTGATCTGTCCTTGCACTTTCTTAAGTCTCTCCTGGTTTGGGCATTTTGCGAAGGTTCCGTAGGCCAGAGCCCTGAAAGAAATGGTGTCCTGAACAAACTCTAGTAATATTGTCTTCCTAACAGAAGATCCATAGTGCAGAGAATTTGAGAAATCTTTCCCTAACACAACTTTCACAAGTTCTGAGTTGTCACAAGTAACTCTCCACTCTAGTTTCATGCCATCCAACATGTCTATATACCCTCTGTCTCTTTCATATATTGTCTTCCCTTCTCAAAATTTGCAAAATTTTCCCTTTTGTATTCTGAGATGCTACGTATTGCTCTGTCACAGACCTTAACATTTAAAACACATACACACACACATACACACACACACACACACACACACACACACACACAAAACAGTATTTTCTTCATGAAGTATTATAAACCAGAATCACATTGACAGCAGATCATGAACCACCATGGTAAGGACTTCTTGACTATCAATTCAGTGCCTTCCCTAGTTCTCCAATGTATGCTTTTGGAATGTATGTAAATAAACATATAAAGATTCACAATTCCTCTGTCTCTCCTGCTATGTGTATATGTATGTGTGTGTCTCTATCTTCATGTTGCTTTAACTTGGTTGGGGGGGGCGGGTCAGAAGGGTTGTCTGATCCAGTAACTCTCTCTTCACCAATTCCTTGTTATAGACTATTGGGGAGAGTCTTATTACAGTGACATCATCGACTTGCATCTGGGTGGTATGTATAGCAGCATTTCTTGTTGGCACTAACCCTGCTGACAGCCCTTCCCTGCCCTGTCTCCCCATCCCTTGCTCATAAACAAGAGGAAATAAGCCTTATAACCAAATGGCAAATGTACAGGCCCTTTTCCAGCTCAAATGAGCTCTACTCCAGGCACTTCTTAAGCCATAAGATACTCTAGGAAAGAATTTGAAGTGGTTTATTTTGTTCAGTTTTTCACACCAAAATCTCACATCCCCTAACCTAGTTCTACCACATATCAAAAGAAATGTTGTTTTTTGTTTTGTTTTGTTTTTCCTACTCCAAAGTGAAATCCCCTTTAATTTTAACCTCCTCCGTATCCTACAAGTTTCACCTTCCTTACTGTAGGTAAGCTCACTGTAGTTTTTTTTTTTGGACCCAATTTCTGAGATAACAGGCCCAAGCCTTTTTAGTTACAGTATCCTCACTCTTCCTAAGTGAAATTAGCACAAAGTTCCCAAAGTTGAATTTCCTCCCTTTGATTTCTGTGTATATTCACTGGCCTGAGAGAAAGCTCTGTTAAATACCAAAGTCACAGAGTTGTCCCTAAATGCTTCCAGTGTTTGTCTCTTAAGTGTTTAAGTATTTTTCATTTCTGTCTCTAAATCCCCACATTTTCATTAGCTCAGAAAATTGTGAGCCCAAGTTTTCTGTCTCTAGGTTTAATTAAGGGCTTGCCAGCAAGACATTCAAATGGCTGAATTTTTATTCCTCGATCTTCAGTTAGATCCTTATCATCCTCTTTTTAAAGACTTCATGCCCAAAGTTCAGCAAAGAATTTACAAGATAAAGACAGAGGATGATAAATTTACTCCCCATCTTTCTTACCTGAGCCCCATTCTTCCAAGAGCAGTCTGCTCTGATTTTTTCATTTTTAGAAAACATCATTCTGTGGTTGCTGTTACAGTATTGTGTGGTCCCCCCTCCTCTTCAATGAGCTGCTAGGGAATACCCAAACAGCCTAAAATAATCTACCTTAAAAAAATAAAAGTCATACACCTTTCTTGCTATCACTGATTGTTATTGTTTGGTGAATAGTGCCTTGCCTTTCTGGGAGCCCATCCTCCAGTTAAGAAATTTCATTCGATGAGGTCATCCCTGGCTGCCTTTGTGAGCACTACAGATCCTTTGCTACCTTGGAGGACATCAGTGTCCCTGTTTACTAGATGCTGTAAAAGGGCTGATGCTAAACTTCCAGTTAACATATCCCATTCCTCATCTAATATCCTCATTAGTCCTTCCTCCTTCTAACACTCCTGGGGGTGGGGGAGGGGTGGAGAAAACACTGCCCAAATCAAAACTGATATATGCAATCAAAGTGTTTTTAAAATCCCTGTAATATCTGTATGTTTAAAATAAAACTCCCAGCCAGTGTTACTGCTGCCACACAAAGTATGGTGCTTTTTGCCTTCTACATCATCCTAGATTTGGGAGATCACACTTAATAGGCCAGTCTCATAATCTGGTCTTAACCTAGTGCCTGTTGCATATAGGAATCTAAAAAGTTTCAGAGGCAACTAATAATAACAGGAAAGAACTTTACTCTTAAAATGTATTTCAAGCTTCATGGAAAACCATCATCTTCCAATCTGAATGAACCGTCTATAAAAGAACATTACCACTATATTTATATTTTATATGCCTTCACTTCTCTTGGTAAAAGACCCCACCCTCATCTCACATTCAGATTTTCTCCTTGCCTTTTGTGGTGTCTGTCAAACTTATAGAGGATATTGGACCATTCCATATCTATGAGGATATGCTGTGACCCCAACACAAGAACAGAAGAAATGAGCTTTAGATACCATTCTGTCTAAGACACCCTGTAAGGTGACTGTCTATATACCACTGACCTAGAAGAATCAGGTCAGTTTGCAATTCCTCAGGCATTTCAAGCTGGGAGTGTGCTGTATCTATTATTTGAAAAGTCCCTAGTCGGGTTGGTATCTGCCATAGTGCTAAGGCGCCTGATTCCTCCCTTTCTTCTTATGTTCTAACAGGGCTGTCGAAGCATCACTTGGTAATCAGTAGTCTGGATGTTCCTTTTCCTTCAGGTAGTAAAGTGAGACACTCAGCAGTCAGTGTTCGGGGCTGCTGAGTTTGTCTCCTAGGGAAGAATCGCTAAATCAGATTCCTAACCCTCAGTGCCGCATTGATCATCAAAATCAGTTCTAAAAGAAAGCCAATACTTTTAGAATTCATTTGAACTGTTATTCAAGCTTCCCTTTACTGAAACACTGAAAGTGATGACTGAAAGGAAACTATCCAAGAGTGCCAGCAATAACCCTGAAGACAGAAAGAATGGCCTGAGAACTGCCAAGCACACTACCTCTTCTACCCCACAGCGTAATCACTTATTTTCATTCAACAGCTAAGGGGATGTTCCCCCAGCCTTTGACATATAAACAAGCTCTCCCAAAGAAGACCTTCCTGTGGAACTTTAGATAAAAGGATCTGTCTCCTCAGGGTTGTAGCCCACACCTAGTCCCAGTTTCAAAGACCTCAGCTCCCTCTGATTGATCCACCCTAACAGGAAACTGGAAAGACAGAATTCATGTCGAAATGTTCTTAAAGGATTGGGAAGTAATTTCCTTTCATGATTCCTTGGTGTGAGTGCTGCTCTTCTTCCTCCTTTGAATGAGAGTATGTGCACATCCCTTTCTTCTGTTTCCTTTTCTCTTCTTGATGTTGTATTTTGACTTTCTAAGCGTTAACCAGATTCTAGTTAATTAGAAAACTAGAAATCCTAGAAGCTTCCCAGCTTACGTGCACACACACACACACACACACACACACATACACGCACAAGTTTTGCGCTCATTTTTTTCCACCTTTCCATTTCTTGTTCCAACCTGGAGATGGATTCTGCATTTCAGTCATGACGGAGGCATCTCTTGAGCCATCATTTGCATGTAGATTGAGCATGCCTCACCAGCTACCTTCCCCTAGACCCCCACATCTTATATCATGAAAACTTCCTCTTTCCACGCAAATTGGTTCTTTCACTCTGTGGTAGGCTAGCATTGGGTTTTTTTCTGTACTTTCTTCTAGGTGGTAGTATGATTTTCTCAGCCATACCCTGAAAGAGTCTAATTTGTGGTCAGGTACATGTGAAAGTAGATATTACTAGGGGCATGTTAGTTTGGGGAAACAGAAAAGTCTACATTAACCTTATGGATAAGTGCTAAAAATGTACCAACCAACCAAAAGAAAAAAAATTTTTGTCAGTGTAGTCTCTTTTTATTCCATATAACCTGCACAGCACAGAGAAAATAAATGGAAACTACATTCTTTCATATTATACCACCAGAGATTTTTCCCAGCCCTGGTCGTGTTGCTATCTACAGGTTTGTAGTTGATTGTGATAGGACCTGATTTCCAGTGACTTACAATGTAAATTTCTCTGAGTCTTCCCTTCCCCAAATGTAAAATTGACTTGTTTTTGGTTTGGTTTGGTTTGGTTTTTTAACTAAAACCTGTAATTTCAGGGGTGCAGGGAAGTCCCAGCAAGGAAGCTTCTTCTCCCAGTGTAAGTTTAGCTGCTCTAAATGAGTCTTGGGACACTGAACAGTTATGTGACTTGTGCAGTTACATGGCCATTGTCACTGAAGGAAGTATGATCTGCCAGCATTGATATAGCATGTTACAGAAGGAACAAAAAAACAGTTCAGGTATCAGAAGTAGTCTAAGTGCTTGGCTCCTTGTAGGGGCTTACTTTGAAGGACAGCATAATGCCTAATATGGGCCAGGTACTGCATTAAGCACTGGTTGTGAGGGAGAACCTTAAACTGTAGCTGAGAAAAGAAATGTGCCCCTTCTCTGGGGCATAGGGATAGTACTTTGAAATTAATCAGCTAGGTAAAGAGAGGTAGAAGCCAAAAGAAATGTCCCCTTCAAACTCAGCAACTTTCTGAAGGTATAGAGGAAGAAGTGATGGCACACTAGGTACCTTGAAGGGTATAGTCATAAAATAAACAGCTGTCCATCAGAAGAAAAGATATATAAACAATCCCCAACTTTAAAAAAGGGGGGGGAACCTTGTTTTCCAAAAATATGTTGTTTTATTTGGTTCTCAGCTGAACCAGACAAAAATCTATTTAACTTGTGTTTTTCCAGATGTAAGCATCAGTACACATAGTACTGTGGAACCTTCTCAATGTATCACCATGGTTCCGTGAGAAATGTGTTCAGTTACACCTTAGGATAGGAAGAACGTGTCTCCTTCTCCTCCAAGCTCGTGTGATGGCTTCCACCTCCACTTCCTGTTCATCACTCCCCCGCCACCATCACCCTTTCCTTACACAAATTGCCCTTGACTAGTCCTGGGGATGGGGAAAAGTATATGAGTTGGGTTCGAGAGTTTATGCTGATATGAACTTTCCCTTCCTCTACAATGTCACACTTCATTTCAGGACCAGCTCTTCAATTTCCATGTTTTAGTTATTAGACCCTAGAAACTATCTTGATTGTTTTCCTTTGCTCTAATACTTCTAACCAGTATTTCCCTATTGTGGGCTGTTGTGTAGAACAGATTCTTCTGAAAAGGTTCTCTCCTGCTCTTCAGTCCCTAAAACATGATCTTCTTTTTGAGATCTCCAAGGAATTTTTTCATGAGCAACAATAGGGAAATTGAGGAGATGAAAATAACAAGTATAAAGAAATAACCATTTCAAGAGGTTCTTAAAAGTTTCAGAAATTGTCCCTAGTTGTTCCTTGAGCTACAAATGGAGTTAGGCTCCTTTGTAGAGCAAGGTATAGATTATAAATTTCCTGTTTTTGTCAGACCAGTGAGCTAATGATGATTTTTACATTTTTAAATAAAGTTTGACTAGATCTAAAAATGTAAAAAAAAAAAACAAACCAAAAAACAAAAACCTCTTCTTAGCCAAAGAGCTGAGCAGCTATAGCTTACCAACCCCTGGTCTAGAACCACATCTTTGTCTTTATTTTTTTTGAACCTCAGCCAATCTTTCTACCTCTTTTTAATCTCATTGGTTGGGACTCCTTTCTTTCTCCCTACCATCATCCACCCAAAAATATGGTAGGGGGGAGGGAGCATTTTGTTTGCATTTACACCTTATTCTGAGCCACAGCTAACTCAATCCAGGCCAGTATTTCCATCAGTTAGCATTTATTAGGTGCCTACTTTGTGTGAAACCATGGAGATACAAAGAAAAGTAAGAGACAGTCCATGCCCTCAAGTAGCTCACAATCTAATAGAATAGACTTTGTAAATAACAATGTGCAAAAAACGTGTATACAAAATATAGGGAAGAGAACTGGAATGAAGAATAATTTGGAAAGGCTTCCTGTAGAAAGCCACGAATGGGGAAAACCAGTGAAAATGCCCAGAGTTAGAAGATGGAGTGTCTTGTTCAAGAAGCAGCATAGGGACCATTTCATTGGATGGCAGAGTATGTGGCAGAGTGTAAAGTATAAGAAGACTCGGAAGAGAGGGGCAGTTTTTTATTTGATCCAGGAGGTGATAGGGAGGCACTGGCATTTATTGAGTAGGAGCTGGGGGGAGCAGTAAGATCTGTTCTTTAAGAAGATCATTTTGGCAACTGAGTAGAGGATGGACTGGAATGGGGAGAGAAAATTGAGATAGGGAGACCAACCAGTAGGCCATTTCAGTAGTCCAAGAATAAGGCTTTAGATTGGCAGCAGTGTTAGAGCAAAGAAGACGACATATTTGAGAGATGTTGGAAAGGTAGAATCAATAGGATGGCAAAAGATTGGACATAGGGGAGGAGGGTTTGAAAGTGAGGAGTCAAGGATGACACCTAGATTGTGAGCCTGAGGGACTGGGAAGATGGTGGTCCCTTCAACAGAAATAGGGAAGTTAGAGGATGGGGAAGGTTTTTGGGAAAAGTTCATGAGTTCAGCTTTGGATATGCTGAGTTTAAGATGTCCACAGAACATCCAATTAGAAGTAACTAATAGACAGTTGGAGATGTGAGATTGGAGGTCAGCAAAGAGGTTAGAACTGGATAAGTAAATCTGAAAGTCATTGGCATAGCGATAATTAAATCCACAGGAGATGATATCACCAAGTGAAGTAATATAGAGGGAGAAGAGGAGAGCCCAGGACAGAGTCATGGGAGACATCCATATTTAGCAGGCATGGCCTGGATGAAGACCCAGCAGAAGAAATTAAGGAGGAGTGGTCATATAGATAAAGAATCAGGAGAGAGCAGTGTCATGAAAACCTAGAGAGAAGAAAGTATTAAGGAACAGAGGAAAGATAGTATCAAATGCTGCAGAGAGGTCAAGGAAAGGATGAGGATTGAGAAAAAGGCCATTCACTTTGATAATTAAGAGATTATCAGCACTTTGGAGAGAGCAGTTTCACAGGCTTAGGATTAGTCTAAAATGAGAAACTGGTAAATCACCTAACATTTAACAATAAGAAAGTTACTCCTTGCCCTTAGGAAAGTTGTAGCTCTGCTTCAGATAGACAGATTGCTTTATCGCCATAGAGAAACACAACTGATCAAAGGCTGCGATGACATGCATGGCAGTGGGACTTCCATTAGGTCTGAGGGGCTTCAGCTCCTTATGACTGGTTTTTACACCATAGATGTCTGGGATGGCTTCCATGTCATTTAGAGAAAAATTAACCCATCCTCTATGGCAAGGACTCTAGGAGCTAGTGCTCCTATCATGCCATCCCCAACCCAATAGGGCAGGGCTGTACAACATACAGCCCACCAAAGCAGCCTGCAGTAAGCATGTTGTGTAGGGATGTTTTACATCCTCTACATTTTTTGAGGGCCGCGAACAGCCTAGTACACAAAAAGACAATCTTCCTTTCCTGCTCACCATGCTGCTGCTATTATCATTCTGCCAGTCCAACAACCTACTTTAGATCCAAACTGGGGCAGATGATGAAGGATCCAGGAGCTGGGATATGAAATTATTCAGTGCATTCCACTAAAATTGGTTCAAGATACTGCATAGTCAATATATCTATTTATACTTCATAATCTCTTATCTCCTAAGCCTCCAGAAGTGACAGAGAAACAAAGCTTTGATGATAACAGTTATTATAGAAAATATGGCATAAGAGGAAGAGGTTTGATTTTTTTTCCCCAAGGAAAGAAAGAACCATACAAACCTCAAGAATACTGAAGGGTTCAAAAATAATTCAACTCAACCTCCAGGAAGAAGGAGGTAGAAAAGGAGTCCAGTTGGCTGATAAACAATGATATGACAGGGACTCAGGCTAGGCTTCTGAAATAACTGAAAAACAGTGGCAAGGATTGTGGAAGTAAAACAAGGGTAAAAAGCTACTTCAACAAACATTTATTAATTTCTTACTGTATACAAGCACGGTGCTAGACACTAGTAGAGACAGAAGGTTTGGAAAAGACCCTCAGCTTCATGGAGCTACAATTCAGCAGAGGTATCAGATTCATTCAGTCAAGCAAACATTAGAGTGCCTACTTACAGAAGAGATGACATGCACATATATCAGTATATAGAAAAAAGGCAAAAGGTCATCTTACAGTAGGAGTGAAGCACTAGCATCTGGAGAGACCAGGAAAGGCCTCATGCAAAAGATGGCACAGATAATACTTGTAAAAGTCCAGATGTAGTGTGCACTAGAAAGACACAGAAACCTGATTCTGTGAGAAAAGAAAAGAGTTTCGGTTCTCACATGTGGTGAATGCCTCTCACTCTCAAGAGTCAATGAAAAAAGAAGCATACATCTCTCATTTCTCCAAAAAAATAGTCTTTACTCCATCCAGGCTTTGTATATGTGTGTCATCTATTACCCCACTATTCTCTTACTCCTTTCCCTATATCCCCTGTAAACCTCATTTCTCCCACCTCCTGTCTCAGTATTTGACCTACTTCTGATTGCTTTTGACAGCCTCCCTACTCTTAACTCCTAATCAGTCTAGCATGAATCCACTTCCTTCTTGTGACTATAAAATACCACTCCCCACCCCCCATCTCTATCATCCTCACTCGTCAGAATCAAATCTAACATCAGGATCTATACTGTCCCTCATCTGCTTCCTTCCTTTCCATTCTCATTACCCCCACCCAAGACTTTCTTTACCTCTCTTCTGGTCTAATATTTTAGCTTCCTAATTGGTCTTCCTGCCTCCAGTCTCACTCTTTCTGCCCTGAAGCCTCCCATTGTTTGTTTGGCTTTGTTTTTCATTGCCTCCCAAATGAAGTGCAAACCCTAGATTCTCCATCTACAAAATTAAGAGGTTGAATTAGATGATTTCTGAATGTCCTTCCAGATCTAAGTCCTCTGATCCTTAGCCTGGAATTCTTGGCTCCCTACGTCTAGCACCAACCCACCTCTCTATCCTTTTTCCATCATTGCCTTCTTCACACACTGCACTGTAACCAAACTGTACTATGCAGACTTAGTCTCCTCCCTGCCCTCTCCTGCCTCCCTATCTTTGCCCATGCCATCCCCCAAACCTAGAAAGAATCTGTAGCAAATCTCCACCTTTTAAAATCCTCATCCTTTACAGGTACCACCTCCGTTAAACTGTCCCTGATTCTCCCTCCTTTCCCCACCCCCTCTGCCCTGATTCCTTTGACCTCTCCAATAACTCTGATCATATTCTAACCTGCATCATAGTTATTTGTATATGATACAATTATTTGCATGTGATAATTCCCCACCATCATATTGTATCTTCTTTGTATCTCCAATGCTATAGAAATGCTTTCTTTGTTCATCCCATTTTGTCTTTCCTATTATCTCCCACCAAACAGCTGCTATAGACACAAGAGCTTTCTCTGTAGCACCCACCATTTATACTAACTTAATGCTGTCCTCTCTACCTGAATTTTTGTTTTCCTAATTTCATCTCTCAACCTTTCTGCTTATTCTATATATGCTTATGTCATTTAAAAAAACATTCGCATAACGTGTGGTTAATAATGCAGTGTATTTTAGGGTGTATTTTGCCTAAAGGGGAAGGCAAGGCTAAAAACTGCATTTTGTGTGCCTAAGAATAGCAACATTCATCCTGTACTTGTGCAGTTAGGAAAGTGTCTTAATTATGGTTGTGTGTTGATTGTGTGTTGATTTCCTCTGCCTCTTGCCCCATGAATTTGGGCCATATTCTAATTCTCATTAAGACCTCTTCTTTGGTGCCTTAAAAAGACCCAGTAAGCTATTTTGAATAGGAATTACATTTGAATAGGAATGCAACCATTTTTTTTAACCATTAGTACATAGGCTACATTCCTAGAAGAGCAAAGCTGAAAGCAGTCTCAGTCAGGAGACTGGGTAACTTTTTATGGGAATACCTCCAAGTGACAAGCTTTCGAAATGAGCCATTCATAGCTAATTATGCCTGGTGTGTATATATATACATATATATATATATATATATATATATATATATATATATGTAAGTGATATTGAAGGTTATACTATATATATATATATATATATATATATATAGTATAACCTTCAATATCACTTATATATATATATATGTAAGTGATATTGAAGGTTATACTATATATATATATATATGTATATATATACGCACACACACACACACATACTTATACTATATATATATAGTGTAACCTTCAATACCACTTATATTTTATATGTAGATTTTAACCAAAAAATCAAAAGAAGTTATTGAATATGCAGAAGATCAGAGTACTCTTGAGTGTCAGAAGGAAAAGGAATATTGTCCCTGCCCTAAGGGGGCTTGTAGTCTAATCTGAACTCAGCACAGCCATCATAGGGAGATTCAAGCTTAAAGATTGGAATTACTTTCCTCTATGAATTGGACCTGCCTTTTCTTATTGAAACCTTTCAGAGTGTCGAACATCACTACGCTTTCCTGTCAACATAGTGAGAAACATTCAGATTTAAATTTTCAGGCTTAGATTTGTACAGTTGGTATTAAGGGCCTTCTCAGCCAGTAGCTTGGCTATTCGTTCCTTTGTGTTAATTTACAATAAGATTAATTCTTGAATCTTCTACTAAAAAGAACTCGGCCGTGATTGTTCCCTCAAAAATGTGTTGTTCTTTGCCTGGTGAGACCATGACACCATCTTAGAAGCAAGTATCATATCCTGAGCTGTTTGTTGTCTCCTTCTGTGCTCCTTTAGTTCTGTGATGGTCCCTTGCTAATTCCCCTCCCTTTTCGGTAACCATCCAGGTCTCTACCCTCAAAGTTGTCTCTCTCCATACCATCCCCTCTTAACTGCCCTGTGCCTCTCCTTGGCATGTTAGTTTCTGTTGTGTTCTGTCAGCTTACATCCTTGTTTCAGTCCTACAGTCCAGATTCTAACAGCCTTCCCCTAGCTTTGAAAATCAAGCCTCCTTACCACAATGGAAGGCAGCTTTTAAAAGGGTCAAGAGGGGAGGAGGAGGGACTGCTATTCTCTGATCTCAGAGAATGGCACAATTTGCTGGTGAAGATTTCCCCATTTGGCCCAGCTCACAGTAGTACTAACATCAGACCCTTTGGTGCCATCAAAAATGTTCGGGTGAGGAGCAGCTAGGTGGTGCAGTGGATAGAGCACCAGCCCTGGAATCAGGAGGACCTGAGTTCAAATCTGCCTCAGACACTTGACATTTACTAGCTGTGTGACCATGGACAAGTCACTTAACCCCATTGCCTAGCCAAAAAAAAAAATGTTTGGGTGCTGCCTCTGCTGAGTTCCTTTCAGTAGGCATAGCAGACTGGATAATATTAGACTTCTCTCCTACCCTTTAGTTTTACCTCTGGCACACATTACACTGAGATCTTTTTGGATCTAGATAGATAGATAGATGACTTTGCTTGGGTTGGGCTGTTATTTCACCTGCAAAATCAGAGAACTTTCCTACATGCCAATTTGATCTGTCCCATATGCCCCTGACCCAGATAGACCCAAAAGAGCACAATCCTACCCAAGACACATGGGTACTTGAGAAATAAAAGCCCAACATTCAAGGCCTGACAGACTCTGGTTCTATAACATCCAAATTTCTAAACATTACTATAGAAGGATTAGAGACAGTTCTCTTTTCCTGCAAGTGTCTCTGTCACAGTGGAGGGAATGTGTATGTTCGTTAGGGACAAATTTTGCATTCTGTTTCCTAAGTTGTATACTCACATCAAAGAATGTTCTGGCTGATCCCCTGGTCTACTCTTGTCTGGTTTCTTTGCTGCTTTAAAAAAAAAAAAGAGAGAGAGAAAAGGAAAAAAAAATAAAGGACTTAATTCATTTGTAGACTTGTTTCCCTTGTTTCTGCTTCTCCATTTTTCGTATTTTTTCTTTTCTTCTTATTGTTCCTTTCTTTCTCACTTGTATGCTTTTTGTCCTCTGCTTGTGTTTTGTTTCACCTTTTCCCTATTCCTCTCCACTTCCAAATTCCTCTTTTTTTTCTACTTTTTCTGCACCTTGTCTTTCTCCTTTTCCTTCTCTTCCTTGTTTGGTCCTTTGAAGTTGAGCCCAGTGGCGGGACACCACGTCGTAGACCTCCCTCCTTCTGCCCTTGCTGTGTCCATGAAGGTAATGTAACGTGATACAATCCCATTCCCACTGCCGCGGAGGGGTCATAGCACCATTAGTCAACCAGTGACCCAGTTCCCAAATGTTTCTCTTTCATTCCCTTTCCCTTAAATCCCAGTAATTACTCTGTGTTGTAACTTTTTATGACTGTAGCAGTTTCTTACAAGGTACAGTATCCCTTTGACAATTTGGCAGGGAGGAATAGAATATGGGAGTAGAGACCAAGTCTTTAATTTGGGAGAACTACACTGGCTGCCCAAAAAACTTGACACCTCCATTGTTCACTGGGGCATTTGATTTCTTTGATCTTTCTGAGGAACCAGGGATACAGGTGAGAGAGTCTCCCACCTGTATGACTGTGATTTGCATTGTTGAAGTAAAGGAATACTGTGTCCTTACAAAGACTGGTTTGCATAAACAACTTTAAGGTCTTTAAAATGAAAAAAACTTCGTACCCCATGTCTTGCTGAGTGTATTTTATATTTGTCTAATTTGGAGTCTGTTGTGATAATTGTCATTGCAAAGGCATGAGGGAAGGGGAAGGGGAGAATGTGATCGTGACTAACCTTGCTAACCTCTTACTCTGCTTTCCATGGCTCTCACATTGACTTTCATCCACCCTACCTTGTCTCATTGGCTGTGAACAATCTCTACTGTAGTTCATGAGGAGTGTCCAGTTTTCACTCAGTTATTTCTTTCTGTTGGGAGGTGGGAAAGGCGACTTCTCCAGTACCCTCTCATGACTCTGCCACACTATATAGCTTGCATGCCTAAAGGTCCCATCTCCCTATGGCTATATGGGCATATTGTGCAGAGATGCCCAGAAAGGAATGCTTGGAACTGAGCAGATGGCTAGATTAAAAGCCAATAACCAAGTCTATTGGGTTGGGTGAGGAGGGCATTATTCCCCCCCAAGCATGGTCAAATGCTACATCAAGCAACGTGGATCTATAAACATGGTAGTAGCTTTAGTCTTACAGACTGGGAATCCATGATGGGACTTAACCTTGGGAGCATAGTTGCATGTACAATGGAGCAGAGCATGGACACTAACTCAAACTACTTGTGGGAATGCAATAGTAGACTTCTGCCTTTCCATACTTTAGCCACCAAGTAAAGACCTAGCTATAACATCTTTTGCGTTGAAAATGCTATGTTGCCAAAAACAAATTTGTTTTTGAATGGTATGCCAAGAACGTTAAGCATTGGGAGTATAGGAAAGCAGGAAATAGAGAAGACCATGAAGTTCAAATGTATCTTGCACCTGGAAAGAATTGGTGTTTGCCCAAGGAGGAAGGATATCTCTTTCTAAGGGAACAATGAATAATAATAGGTTAAAATGTATATTTTAGGGTTTGGCTATTGCTAGGATGACAGCGTAACTTTACTATAGAGTGAAATAACCAGCCAGGTGAGTCATAGGATAGGGATAGGGACTAGACCTGATTTCATTGGTATAGGGAACTTCCAGGTGAGGAAATTTCCCTTACCAATGCAGGTTAGAACCTCCTCTGCAACTTAGAAGAGTTGCCTAGAGCACTGAGAAGTTAAGTGATTCACCCAGAGTCACATAGCCAGTAAGGGTCTAAGGCAGGACTTGTACCAAGTCTTCCTGGTTTCAGGCCAGTTCTGTTCACTATATCACAATGCCTACTGAATCATAGAATGGAAGAAATCTTGAGAGGCCTCAGACCAGACTATACTTAATGCTGACCTAAACATAAGAATCCATGTTGCTTAAGAACTTCAAAGGAAATAATTCTGAAGTTTTAGGTGAGCCCAGTTCCAGTGTTTAAGAAGCCTGGTGTGTCAACTCTTTGCCACTCTTTATGTACACCTGTGGTCTGAAGTGCTTCTGTGTTAGAAAATCCTACCTTAGAATTCTTCAACTACCATTTAAACCCATTAAAATCAGAGGTTTAACTGAGTAAGATCTATCCTGGCTGTTGTGTATTAAAGACAGATTAATTTCATTCTCAAATAGAAAGTCTGAAAACTGGACTTTGAATTGGATCGTGGAAGGTCTTTTCTCCCATCTCTAATGTCTGCCAGAGGTTCCGTGCTCTTTGTGATAGTACTGCTAAGACACTAGCCAAACCAGGGCAGGCAGAGTACCCTATGGGAGGGAGAGGTTGGTAAAACAATCAGCAGCAAACCAGGTTAAAAATAATCCTGTGCAAGAAAAGGCATCTTACCATATTAGGTTATCAGTGTATGTGACTCAAAAAGATAGGCAAGGTGGGGAAGATTTGGGGGTTTTTTGTTTTGTTTTGTTTTAGAAGCAACCAAAGAGAAAACTCTTGAGCTGGGTTAGGACCAGTAGAGGGAGAGGCACAAATAAGTCTGAGTCAAGGATAAGTTGGTGGTCAGAAGGTCTATCAAGTGGAAATGAAAGAGTATGGATAAAACGAACCCGTCAGAGATTGGTTGAAGGGGTGAGTGGTGGGCTCAGAGTGTTTCTGCAGTTCTCTTCTCATCCCGTGTGTTGTAGGTAAACTTAACAGATCTGGCTTGGAAGTGTTCCAGCAGCTCTTGCTTGGCTCTCTTTGCACATTGGCCCCTGTGTTGTAATTCCAACGAGCTGGGAGATGGCCGCTGATTCTCTGTGTCTTTTGACAGGCATGGGGAAGAAGGATGATCCAAAGCTGATGCAAGAGTGGTTCAAGCTGGTACAAGAGAAAAATGCCTTGGTGCGCTATGAGTCAGAGCTCATGATATTGTGAGTGACTGGGGCCTGTCCACATGGTTGGGGGGATGTAGGGGTAGAAGATCTGCTGCGGGTTAGCAACTGCCTGCAGCAGAAAGAAGAGATGCTTCCCTGTGGACATTACTGTTTTGTCTTTGTTCTTCCTGACTCACTTTTCAGCGCCCGGGAACTAGAACTAGAAGATCGGCAGAGTCGGTTACAGCAAGAGCTCCGGGAACGGATGGCTATAGAAGGTTAAAAAAAACAACTGGGTTGTTGCAGGTTGGTTCATTCTTATCCATGTCCCATATTGATACAAAGCCTTTGGCTTCCTCTGCAGATCACTTAAAGACAGATGAAGAATTATTAGAAGAGAAGAGGATTCTGAATGAGATGTTAGAGGTGGTGGAGCAGAGGGACTCTCTGGTGGCCTTGCTCGAAGAGCAGAGGCTTCGAGAAAAAGAAGAAGACAAAGATCTGGAGGCTGTCATGCTCTCCAAAGGCTTCAACATGAACTGGTCCTGAGTATCTGCTCACTCTCACTGGTTGGTCTTTCGTAGCCATTCGGCATAGGCTGGGCTCTCCAGAAACCCCTAGCTTGAGAGATCTGAGAAGGTCTGGCATTTTCTGAGGGCAGACTTTCAAGTATCCATGTGCCTCTTCAACAGTGGAATTGAGCCTCATGTGTTTTGGGGAAGACCCTGAGCTAAGTTGATCAGCTGAGGGAGTCCGGCCACCCTGGAGAACCTGGCTCAAGGGGCCCACCTGAGATAGATCCACAGGGAGAAGGAAGAGCACAGAGTGATTGACACTTATTATGGAAAACCCTTTATCCTCCCAAATGGACTACAGTTGATCCTTTTCCCATTTCCTCTACTAACCTGTTCAATTAGAGAAGGAAGTGAAGAGACTCCCTCTTTGTTGACATCACTGCTACTATGGAGTTAACTTCCTACTGGGGGGGGGGGTCTAAGTAGCCAAAGGGAACAGCATTTTTACCTATTCTTCCTATAACCCCATGAAAGAAACCTAAAAAACACACCCGACCCTGAGAACACCCAAGAGAGTAAAAGTACCATTGTCAGGCTGGGGTCGAGCCATCCATCTTGGAGGTCAGGGATGGTGGCTAAGAGTGCTGTCTAGGGAGGTCTCTGGAGTTAGCTCTACAAGTGAAGAGGGTACATAAGGGAACAACCCTACACTACACGATTTAGAGAAAGTTCATTTAGAGTGTGTGGCCCAAGCATCCCATGGCCCAAGCACTTTCCTGTGGCAAGGACCCCAGGCCGGGGGAGTGCTACCTTTCACCTTTGTTTTGAATTGCAACTATTTTGACACTGGAAAATACTGACTTTGAGGGACGGCGGGGTCAAGGTCCCAGGTTTCAGACCCCAACTGAGGGCTGCCTCAGGACAGAAAGTTATTGACACTGTTCAGTACTTTAAGTTGGGAAAGGAGAATATGTTTTCCTTAAATTTTTTTCCTGTGTTTGCACAATGAAAATGAAGCAAAGACCTGACAGGACCCTCGGTCACTTTGAACCCTTTTTTTTTTGTCAATTAACTTATTTTTTTTAATACTTGAAAAGAAGCAAGTTCGCTTTTTATATCTTTACAAGAAACACAAATCATTCAGTGCTCGAATGAGGGAGTGCCAGACATCTGTCTTACATCATTCGTCATCCAGTCGGCAACTGACTGAAGTCTTGGTTACATGCGTCTATTTATTCGTGTCGTTCATGATATTTCTAGCTTGTTATTCTGGTAGGCTTCAGGGAATAGAACACAACCCTTTTGTGACCTAGTCTTTTTCTTGTTTTATCTGAAGGCTTGTTCTGTGCCCTCTTGTGTGTCCTATCCTGGCTGAGACCTGATCTTGGTGCCAAGCCTCCTCTGACTTGGAGAATAGCGTGTCTCCAGGACCCAACTTTCCCTTTCCCCCTGTGCTTCAGATTTGCAAATGGGTAATAGTCATGTGTCAGAGAATATATTTCCATTAATATTCAAGGCAAAGCCAAGATTATGACACCAACATTCTGTCCCCTACCCCGTCCCCTCCTCCCCGCCTTGGTTTCTCTCCTATTGTGAGATCCTGGCTCTGAAAAAGCTGCTCTTCTCACATCTGACACCAAGGGTTTCTCCTACCAAAAATACACTTATAAAAGAAGGTAGTGGAGTTAACCTTTTTTATTGACTAGGTCGATTGACACTGATGCATCTTAATCCGGTGGGCAGAAGCCTCACTAAGGAGAATTCCTCATACCAAACTCGTTATAAAGAAATGCACGGGATACAGCAAGACTTTATACTAGTAGATTTGGGCAGAATTTCCAGGCAAACAGATGAATTATATTTGCTCCCCTCTTCTCCAAAATGATAGAGGGAAGCAAGCCCTACAATCCTGGAGCTGATTAGCCTCTTGCAAGCAGCAGCTTGAACCAAGCTCACTGCAGTTTGTCGGAGTTCACCCAGAAGCTAGCTTCTCAAAGTTCCCAGTTTCACTATAGCTTAGACCAACCCAGGCGTCTGATTGCTGTCACTGGGAGTATATGGTGAACTAAGGGAAGATGTCGTCTTTGCCAGACCAGGTGTACTCTGTCCAACTCTTGATTAGGCTGAGTGATGTCCATAGAGAACTAAAGCCTTGGCACCTCTCAGAAGCAACCTGTGGATAAGGCAAGAATCAGATCTGACCTTGAAATTTATGTGTGGGGGGGGTCATTTTGTGCCTCAACCATAACATCCTCCTTGGATCTCAGTTTCCTCATCTGTAAAATGAGGGGGATTGACTAGATGGCTTCTGAGATCCCTTCCAGCTCTAAAGCTATAAGCCTTTTAACAATGAAAGAGTAGATTTTATCCCTTAATCCTTTCTGTCTAAAAGCTGCCATCTTTTCCTGTGGAAATCCCCCACTGACAAGCTGCTAAGTATCACCACAAGTTCTGACTTTTATCCCTATCTCCCGTATTTCTAGTAGAGAAGTCTCCATTTTTGCTCCCTTTTCTCAAAAAGAAAGATGTTTAGTACTCCACCTTTGAGTCCCCCAGCTTTCCATGAAATGGAGACCCCCTCCCCCCACCTCATCCCCCCTGTAGTGTATTGCACACTACTCTATAACTGACTATGTGGCCTTCTCACTAATCTCACCACCCCATTGGTCAAGAGTTAAGGATCAATTCAGGATTAAATCCTAAATTACTTAAAAGGATATCACAGTGGTGGTGATGATAATGCTTCAAGTAGCCTAACGTAGCAGCTTTCTCAGATGTTACTTTTAGAATGTGAATATTCACACTACTGCATCCTATTAAATCACAGTCTGTTTGTAGTCTCAGCCAGGGGAAAGTGGTGTGCTAAACATACTATGCATATAGAAGAGGCTTAATAAATATTTATGGAATTGAATTTGCAGAAAGAACATATAAAAAAAAAATACTACAAGCCTGCAAAATGTTCCCTAGTTCTTCCAGTCAACAGTATTATGACTTCATTGTGGTCAATGACGGGAAATGTATCAATTACCTGCAAAAAGTCTATGTTTTATATTTCCTACCTTTATTCAGAGTCTTAATTACTCCTTACGAAGGAGCCTGAGCTCCTTTGAGTCCAGCCTGATATTTTTCAGGCTATAGAAGTTTTTTAAATTCCCATTTTTGTTAACCACTGTTTTGCAAATTTTCTTAGTACACTGGCAACATGAGTAGCATGAAAAGTTTCCCAGCTCTGGAAACATGTCATATTCTCCAGCTAAGCTTTCTTTCTGAGATCTTAGTTCCTGAAAAACAGGATCCCTGGTTCAACAGAAATTCCAGAATTGCTTTATAGTGAACACAAGCACAAAAAGACATAACAGCTTGGGGGTAACAGGATCCCCATTGTTTGAAGGGAAAGCTCTTTGCTTCTGAGTCTCCCAGATCACTTAGCAATATGGCTAGGTACCTCTCTTGGTTTGTGATCCTGCCCGTGCTCAAACCGGTGCCATCTCTGTGTGACAGTGCCATGAGTTTGGAATCTAGCTTTGGTACCTTGCTCCCAGACTGATTCTAACCAGCACCAATGGAACAATCATCTACTCCCATCAAACAGAAGTATTTTTGCAGTATGGTGAGAAGGGGGGAGAGTAGAAGAGGGAAGACATTGGACCTGCCTGACCAAGAAAAATGGTCCATTTTATGTGCACAATAAAAGTTTTAGAAAGAAATACATGATGTATTTTTTAGGTATTTTAGTGACTATAGTTAACCACTCTGCATTTCCTTCACTGTAGTACCTTATTCAGGCAAGCAGACACAACTGTCTGAGAAAAGCCCCTACTACATATTTTACATATATACATATATTTGTGTATGTATGTGCATACATTGGAAAATACATGTTTTGTAAAGAGCATAACTTTCATTGGCATTTGTTCCTTTAATCCATCTGTAAAACTCCCTTCTCATCTCTTGAACTCCCACACGAGGCAGTAGCTGATCAAGTTCATCACGGCCAAAAATGAACAGGCCTCTAGCGAGCTGGGACCACACAACACAGTTCACTCATAAACAGAGATTCTTCATGAAGCTAAATAATTCATTTTGTCCTAGATCCCTTCCCAGAGCTGTTTCCCCCCTAACTAGATCCCAGTCCGAGAAGTATCCTCAGGGGAAATGACCCAAGCTCCAGACATGGTTCACCATCTTTAGCACAATTAAGCAAATGAGCCGCTACCCCATAGCTTCAAAACCCATTCAGCTGATAGGAACGGATAGTTCCCTAGAACGGGCTAAGTCCCACCTTCCTTGGTCGGAAGTCAGTCCGAATGGAAATGAAAGGAATTCCAAAAATTTTCATTCCTTTCCACCCAAGGCCTTCTCTGTACCTTTTTCCAATATTTCTCCTGGCATAAAATAAGATGATGTCACCTGCTAACTCTATTCCCCCTGGTAAATCAAGACTTCTCTCCAAATTCAGTTTGCTTCTCGGAAACATGGTTGGTTCCATGACAATCAGAAAAACTACACCCAAAAACCTGTTTTTCTTTTTTCAGTTGGAGAATAAGATGTAGCCATGCATGACAAATGGAGGCAAGTCTAGAAAAAGTGAGTTAGAGGTCATCACCATGGATGCGTCCTGGAAGCTAGAGCAGCTGGTTAACTAAGTGTTTGCCTCAAGGGAAAGAGAATCCACCAGCTGTCCCAGAAATGGTAATGGAAGCACAGGATGAGGATGATGTGGAGGTCTCAGAAAGGAAAGCAAAGAACATAGCTGATGAGTTTGGACTGGCAAAGACAAGTCCTGACAGGCACCACTGCTTATCAGTGGGATTTCATTACCCAGCTTAGTTTTTTATTTCAGAGATGAAACCACCTCTTCTCTATGCTTCAAATATGAATGCTAAGACTCTGAGAGTCAATAAACCTAGTGCTATCATATAGGGAATAGAGGCATTCTCTGTAGAGACACTGCAGTAGCCAGGTAAGAAGGAAGGCTCGGGGTGAATACTAGCTAATGGCAAGCATCCATGGGCTGAGGAAGAGGAAAAGCCACCATGGAGTAGTTCCAAACTTTTGATCTTACCTACTACACTCCCAGGACTGCTGGTCATTGTACCCAGTTAAAATGCACTAGTCTGAAGTAATAATGCATTAGGGCAGAAACAGGAGTAGCGAGAATTATCTTTTCATCTTGATCTGTTTTACTAGCCTTAATAGTCATTGTGTTGGGGGAAAGTGATTCCTCTTAAGCCTTCCAAATCCATTCCATCTTCTCTGTCAAGGTTGTCCAAAGCATTAGCTATAGAACCCTTTCAGTGCTATCCAGTGAGGATGGACGGGTAGAGTAGTCCGAAGTGTTAGAATGAAAATAGCGTCTCCTACTCAAACTGGTCCTCTTCTTAAGCACCAGCGGCAAGCACTAGAGAGCAAGTCTTGCTGGAGGCGCCAGATAGTTAAACTGCCCTGATAGCCAGTCCGTGTGTTTTCATGAAACCCCGGTAGACTGCCCCAAGACTTTGTTATGTGTGGATTTCTTCCATCCTCCAAAGTAAATATGGTCCTGGGGTGGCTCGCTTCTTGACACACTTGATAAGATAGCCCAGCCCCGTCAGCATAAGGTTAGCCGCAGCTGGGGCTTTAAAGGGAATGTTGAACTGTTCATCCAATCTCCACAGCAATCTCAAGCACAGAGATGTAGGTGCCAGCGGCTGCTGCCTCAGGTGGCCACGCTAGTAGGCAGAGCAGAGGACTGTTCTTCAGTCCTCACACCTTTCAGTCCAGGCATGACTTTCTTAACTTAGGAGCTGTCATTCCCAAATTTCACAGGATTCGGGATCTTAGCAAGAGCAAGATCTGACACCCTCCCCCACTTAGGCCTTCGCAATAGCCAACTGTAGAGAACGTCCCAATATCCAAGAATAAAATTGGATGCACCCGTGCAGCTTGCACAGGGAATCTCTTAGCCCTCCGTGTTAGAAAAGTTGGATCTTATATGACCTAGTTTTAGTAGCTGCTACACAAGTCTGCCAGACTTCTACTAGATTTTCCCCAAATAGTTAAGATATTGGCCCCAGGTCCCAGGCAATATTTCCTTTGTGGATAATGCTCACCTTCCTTTGTAGAGGGTAGCTCTCCATATGATGTTACCAAAAGTGAAAGTGTATGTGTGAGAGGTAGAGGGAGAACACAAGCCGCCACAGGTAACTAGAAGAAGTAGTGGTAGGTCAAGCACGTGGAGAAATTAATATTCCTGATTTTGGTTCCTGCCTGCTTCAGGCAAGTCATCACCTCTTTATGCCTCAGCCCCTCTGACTACAATCATACCTACCTCACGGGAATGTTGTGAGGGGTAATAATTTATAGAGTGGTTTGATATCCTAAGGTGGATGGAGCCACATACTCTCAGTGGACATTCTTGTTTGAATTAACAACCTCTTCCTGTGGAGACTGGTCTGAAGTGTACTCCTAAGAGAACCCAACAGGCTCCAAAGAGAATATATTCCTGCTGCCAAGTAATGCTGTCTTACCTAAGATCAGTCAAGATTATATGAAGATTATTTTTAAGTGCCCACATCTGGCTCTTTATTACTTCTCTTCCTACTTGCTAGATGTTGGCTGCTAGATAAGCAATGAGCAAGGCAGCGTTAAGTGCCCTCTACTCTTTCGTCTTCCACTCTTCCTTAAATACACCCTTAAAATGTGCTGAAACCAGTCAGCATTCCCATATTCCAACCTCGGATGCTGTGAGCTCCATTCCACAGGCAGCCCGATACTGTGTTAAACATATGTTCTCTCCACCTCAGTGTTCTCACGGGGGAATCAAGGGAAATGTTATTGAGGAGTGTAATTATTGCCCTCTATGACATCATCAACAATGAATCCTACTGAGCAGAATCTAAGAGGGCGAGGCCTCAGGACCAACAAGGAATGTGGGACTTCTTAGTGACTGGCACTTTGGATGGTCAAGAGAGATGAGCATGCGTTTGGTGGTGCCTTGTTGAGTAGGAGAACACCTAGACTCTACCTTCCTGTAACTTGGGGAAATTCACTAGTATTTTCAGCTAATGTTAGTCATGCCCTAGGAGTCTGTCCTCCACAAAGATAAGGAAAAACTTTTAACTGCCTTGATTTCCATGTTCTAAGAGGCTTCTTGTCTGAAGAAGTAATTATTCACATACACACACTTTTTTTAAAAAAATTACCCCTCATCAGCCTCACTTTGGAACACAGGATAAGATTTCTGGAGCAAAGAATAAAGGGGTTAGACTACTTTAAGAAATTCCACTTTGTGTTTCATGCTATTTATTCAAAGCTAGGGAATGGTCTATAGATACGGCAGTCCTAAGTTCTTTGTGGTTCTGATCACAGTGTTGTGCAGTTAGTAGACCTTAGTGAAGTACTGGGTGCCTGATCTATTACACTTGTGAACTATGGGAATATCCCTCACCTTTTCCCTTCAATATCAAGAGAGTAATATCAAGCATTCTGCCAGCCTGTACTGCATGATGTGGGTCACTACTGGTTCCAAGTTTACATAAAACTCTGAGGGATCAGAAAGGGGGGAACACTACCCAGCTCTCATCTGGCATAGGTTAGAAGTCGGCCAAGCCCTCAACACAGGGATGGACAAGAAGAGATACAACTCCTCTGTCCAAATTGAAAATGGTTCCCTCCATTCCTAGATGGTATGAGAAGCAGCACAGGACCGTACAGAAACTCTCCAACGGGAATTCACAGAGAATTAGCTATTGGAAAAGAAAGCTTTTTAAGACTCTAGATGGAAAAGATGGAAAGAATGCCAGATTGGAATGGCATTGCAGGAATTTTAAATAATACACACACATACACACCAAATACACTCTAAATGAAGGGATTTGCCTCTTGCACCTTCTTCAAGGGTAGGAGAATTCTGATATTCAGACTGTTAAAAGATAGCTTGTGTATGGAGTATAACAGTAAAGAGTATCTTCTGTGTAGAAATAAACATTTTCTTCAGTTTGGTTTTGGTGTACATGTTTATGCCCTTCAAATGGCCAGCAGCTAAAATAAAGTCTTGTTATTTTTTTCTTCTGCGTGATACAAACTGATTTTGTCTCAAGCAAACAAATTCCTGCCTGCCGTGGGCTCCAACTTAGGGTGGCTATGTTTTTCAGTGGTGGACTAGCCCATGTGATCAGAAATCTATATGCAGTCCCTATAGATATAAGCAGTTACACTGAGTGTCAATTACAATCATTAATCCAAGGTAACATGATACTTGGCAATACCCAATTGCATGATGGTAGTGATTGTAAGTGATGGTGGTCAGACCCCACCAAATGTACTAGATTAGATTAAAAAAAAATGAGAGGGGGCAGCTAGGTGGCGCAGTGGATAGAGCACTGGCCCTGGAGTCAGGAGGACCTGAGTTCAAATCCAGCTTCAGACACATAATACTTCCTACTGTGTGACTTTGGGCAAGTCACTTAACCCCAATTGCCTCACTTTAAAAAAAAAATGAGGATGAGGGAGGGAGTGTGCAAGGTAGCCCAAAAACAAGACAAAAAAATGGAGAAGTGAACCTGGAGGTTCCTGTAGAAGGATGATCCCTAAAGCAATAAGGTCAAATTCATGAAATTCCCACAACTGAGGCTAATGAAAGCTATATGGCAAGAGGTAACAGCTTTGGGAGGGATACAAAGGTGTGTAACTGCTTGGTTCTCTTGTAACTCCGTGGCTCTCAGACATTTTCACCTTTTTGATACATATACCTCTCCACACAAGAGTTGCCAAAACCCTTCATTTCCACGGTTCTTATCACCTTTCCCCCCGAAACCAAACTTTGGAAGGCTCTGTCATCACCGCCTTTTAAGAAAGCAGTGGTTCCTGCTCTAAACTTCATTTATTTGATGGGCAACAATTCAACGGTGGTTTCCTATGAAAGGATATTGACTTATAAGCAGAGCTTCGATAAACCGATGCAAGCGTCTCCTTTTGGAAATTATCACAGAATCCGTCTTGTAAAAGATATTAAATGTTACTTAAAGCAGAAAAAAAAAGCAGTGGTTCAAGTATTCGTCTTAGCAATGGAGCAGATGTTGAAAGTAGACCAGGGGAAGGGGGACATTAAGATGGAAAAGACCAGATCACGATCAGGTGGCGCACAAGATGCCACCCCCATCAAACAACCCTATAGCTTCAGTCATTTGTATTGTTTTATTAATGCCTCTTGTTTGAACAGTGCTATCCCTTCCCAATAACACTCCTCCAGAGAATCCACTATTGCAACAAAGAAATTTTGCAGAATAATTTAGTCAAACCTACACGTTCCTGTCTGAGAGCAAGTGCCTTATTTAGCTTCCATAGAATTCAGGTATATGTTAGTGTTTCCTTTTACATTATTGTGGTCATTGTGTATGTTGTTCTTTTTATTCTATTTACTTCACTCTGCATAAATTCATACAAGGCTTCCCAAGCATTTCTTCTTTATAATCATTATTTCTTAACAAAATAATGATCAGTTATGGTCACATATCGTAGTTTGTTCAACCATTCACCATTTGATGGTCATGTACTTTGCCTAGTTTTTTGCTACCATAAAGTATGTGTCTATGAATACTTTGTTATATGGAGGACCTTTATTGCCATCACTGAGGTTTCTTGAGGTATTTTCCCAATAGTCGGATCACTGGGTCAAAGAATATTAATGGTTTTATTTCCCAACAGCTCCACTAATAATTATAATAATTTTATTAATGTTCTCATGTTCTAGTTCCAGTCTTCTTGGTGCCCTCAGAACCCTGCTCCCCAGAGTCAGAAATAGGCATAATTTGAAAAATTCCACACTGACCACCCCTTCCCTCTAAGAAGAGAGGGTTTCAGGAAGGAAGTAGTCAACAGTCTCAGATGTTTCAGAGAGACTGAAGAATTTAAGACCTAAGAAAAGGCCTTGAACTTAGCCACCAATAGGGCAGATGTCAGAAAGGAGATAATACCTAGCCTGACAGAGCATTTACATTTACTGCAAGTAAGGCCTTTCTGAAACATATCTTGCAATGTTCTGAGTGGAAAACACTTAATAAATGTGAAAATGATGACTTATTCAACAACACTGAAATTGACAAATCCAGGAGCATGGCAGCTGGAGCCCATAAGCCAAAGCCTGAGCAGTTCCACATGTCACTCTTTCTTAGTTTCGGTGAGAATGAAAAGGAGTAAATAAAATCTCCCTTAGGATACCTTCTAGGAAGAACAGAAGGCAAGGGCCTTCCTTCTCTTGGCTGAGAAAGTGGAGAAGGTGAAATACAGTTCCATTAAATTGCACTAGAGGGCAACTGTGTCCACCCAGTAAGATTCCCTTCTCTGGCCAGAATTCCATCACTGTGAGTCTCTCTGCTACTGGCTTAGAGCAGGGCTTCTTAATCTTTTCTGTGTGTATGTGTCATTTTGGGGTTGTTGGCAGCCTAATGAAGCCTATGGATCTCTTTTCAGAATGTTTTAAATGTGTAAAGTAAAATACATAGGATTGCAAAGGAAATCAATTATGTAGTAATGCAATTATCAAAATATTAAATAAGTTAAAAACCTCTAGGAGAAAGAGATCTGCACCAGGGAAAGTCACCCAGTTCTCCAACCAGATCAATGGATAAGAGGAGCAGAGAAACTGGGATATTAAATCTGAGGCAAAGAGATCTGACATTACCTTCAAGAAGCAGTGCCCCTAAGGGGCAGCTAGGTGGCACAGTGGATAGAGCACCTGCCCTGGAGTCAGGAGGACCTGAGTTCAAATTTGACCTCAGACACATAATACTTCCTAATTGTGTGACTCTGGGCAAATCACTTAACCCCAATTGCCTCAAAAAAAAAAATAATAAATTAAAAATTTTTAAAAGCAGTTCCCCTAGATTTTCCCCCACTATGCCACTAAATAATGCTGTGGAAAACCAAACAGTATCCCCAGGAACCTGAGCAGAGTAGGCAGCCTAAGAGATACTACCTGATGAAAGGCAGGACTTGAATTCAGATCTTCCTGACTCATGAGTCCAGTGCGCTATCCATTTTACCACCTAGCTGCTTCTCAAGCTGATATTCTATCTTATTAAATTATCATTTCAGCCTTCAAAAGGTGAAGGAAACATAAAGGTGAAATGCTATTCTGAACCTGATTGGTACAAAAAAGAAAAAATTGGTCACTGAAGTGGAAATGAGGAGCACCTTGAGAAGCCACAATCACTTTGTGATAGAGAAGTAAAAGAAATCTTGGTATAATCTGTCATGACATACACCATATATTTTGAAAAACCAGAAAAAAAGATCAGCTCCAATGCACAAAATCCTATAAGGGAAGACAACCCCGCAGTAATGGTAAATTCTCAAGAACAAAATTCTGAAGGAGCAAAGATAAGCTATTCTAATGAGGACGAAAGTTGTCTAAAGAGATCAGTGTAGATGCAGAAACTCATCAACCAGTTTAAATTTTTAAAAGGTCCAGAGGTGGACATAAGACAGACAAAAGAGGATGAATTGTTGTTATATCCAACTCTTTGTGACCCCATTTCGGTTTTCTTGGCAAAGATACTGGAGAGGTTTGCCAGTTCCTTCTCCAGTTCATTTTACAGATGAGGAAACTGGGGCCAACAGGGTTAACTGACTTGCCAAGAGTCACAAAACTTGGATTTGAACTCAGAAAGAGGAGTCTTGCGGGGCAGCTAGGTGGCACAGTGGATAGAGCACCAGCCCTGAAGTCGGGAGGACCTGAGTTCAAATCCGGCCTCAGACCAACCACTTGACACTAGCTGTGTGACCCTGGGCAAGTCACTTAACCCCAATTGCCTAAAAGCAAAAAAAAAAAAAAGGAAAGAAAGAGGAGTCTGCCTGACTCCAGGCCTAGCCCCAGCAACTCTATCTACTACACCACCTACCTACCCCAAAAGTGCAGGACAACCTGCAGGAACAGTGTCAGGAGTGCTAAGAAGCTCAGGATGTGCTGAAGCTAAGAGAGAGAGCACAGGATAACGAAACAGGGGAGGTGATTGGGCCATGATGAGGAAAAAGAGGATTAAAAAAAAAATAGAACAGTTCCCCAAGAGGCTTGGGGCAATGTTAACAAAAAGGAGAAGTCAGACAACTCCTGTTTTGTTTCTGTTTTCCCCCTTAGTGATGGTGGCAAAGTAACAGAAAAAGGAACAGAGTAGGCTAAGAATCATAGTTTATAACCTGCCAACAAATTTTAATCTGGCTGTTGGTATTATAATGTGAGATCCTTGTCCACTGATCAATGAGTGGATATTGCTGGAGGAGCCAAATCGTATCATTTTTTTTTTAGGCAATTGGGGTTAAGTGACTTGCCCAGGGTCACACAGCTAGTAAGTGTCAAGTGTTTGATCTGAATCCAGATTTGAACTCAGGTCCTCCCAACTTCAGGGTTGGTGCTCTATCCACTGCGCCACCTAGCTGCCCCTGTATCATTTTTTTAAAGAAGGAGAAGGAGAAGGAAGTTATAGCTGATCCTTCACAGGTACTCTTTCAATAGGCAAAGAAAGGAGTTGGCAGAGTGCATTTCATCATGCACCCAAAAGATACAAGAGATGTTATTTCATAAGACATTTGGTCATCACTTATTGCACTACTAATATTAAGTATTTGCACAAAGATCACCATGAAAATAATTGCAGCTTATACACCAGCATTAGTTGCTGAGGACAAAGAAATAGAGAAATTCTAGGAAGAACTTATTAAGATTCCCATATCAAATCTACATACATTCTGATACCTACATGGTGACTTCCATGAAAATTTGGGGAAAGGAAAGGATGGGAAAATATGGGGAGAAAAATTAGGGGGAAGAAATGAGAGAGGCCAAAGATTTGTAGATTATACAGGTGTATCACAACTCCCCATTACACATTCTTCAAAAAAATCATTAGTAGGCACTGTACATGGTGAGAAACAAACTAGCCGTGTTTTAACAGATAGAAAAGGTACTACTGATGTGGGGGTCATTCATGAGTTGGTTGTCTGTGTGGTCAGAAAGGCAAGCTGTCAAATCTAAGATTGGAATTTATTAATACACAAAAAAAAATAGTAATGGGAAAATAAATGGCCTACAATTATGATCTAACCCTGAATTATTTAAACAATCTATTGAAATTTTAAAATATGAAAGACTATAGAAATTACATCAATACCCATTATAAAAGTTTCATCCAGAAGTTAAAATGTTGTAATTTGCTACAACAAAAAGATGAAAAGAGCCCAGAAAGCACCTTAGTCAGCAAACATTTCACTTACTTTCCAAGCAAAGAGAGATGGCTATTGACGGCAACATCAGGTTAAAATGTAAAGTAGTCTGTAAATTATTATGCCTAGGTAGCTCAGCTAAGATTGCAGAGTGAGAAGAAGCAATACACTCCAGTTCCCCCCGAGAACTACTCCAATAAAGATCTAGGCAGACCACTACACTGAGTAATGATTGGGAAATCTAAGGAGAAATCACAGGGCAGCTGGGTGGTGCAGTGGATAGAGCACCGGCCCTGAAGTCAGGAGGACCTGAATTCAAATTTGCCTTCAGACCAAACACTTGACATGTACTAGCTGTGTGACCCTGGGCAAGTCACTTAACCCCAATTGCCTGGAAAAAAATGTTTTAATTAAAAAAGAGAGAAATCACAATGATGCATCTTTGTAGCCCAAGATGAGAAACTTTACCTAAAGGCAAGTGACTAGGGAAGGAACTGTGGAAGGTGAGAAGGCCTATAAAGTAGACTCAGCCCTGGGACCCAAGCCAGCAGTGGGATCTCCTCAAGGGGCTAGGATTGAAAAATCAATCCCTGAGGTTCCAAACAGGCAACACTGCCAGGTAACTCACAGTGGACCAAGGACTCAACACAGGTCAAGAACAAAGAAGCTAGGCCAGCAGCTCTCTCAGAACAAATTGTGGGCTCAACCCCAATTGAATACAGAGTAGCTTGGGATTGCCCAAAGTAAAGTATGGATTCAGCCTTGGACCTGCACCACCAATCTGGGTTTTCCAGATGAGGAATAAGGTAATGAGGACTCAGCCCACAAAGAACCATCAAAGACTAGGCCATCAGCACAGTCCCTCTAAACCTGTCGAGTCTGAGAATGGGGTGAACTATTATCTACTATAGCTACTCAGGGTTAAGTCTGCAGCTGTGTTGTCTAGACACAAAGTGGGGTCTGGAAAAACCAAGAGGGTAACAATCTAACTACACAGTGCCCACTGAAAGTCTGAGCACCCTGCCTCAAGCTACTCCTATGATCTTTTAAGAACACAGTACTCAATATTCAAAAAACATAGTGTCAGGACCTCAAATAAGACAGGTCAGGATCATTCAAAGGCATGACAATACTGTCAGAAGGGCACAGAGCCTGGTCCTAACACAAAATCCCAATCTGAGAAGTAAGTCTGGAAGAGTGAGTAAACAAAAAAGATAGAGAGCTATCAGGATTCCAAAGATGCCCAAGACACAAACTCAGAAGAGAATAAAAAACTGAGGGGGGGGAAACCTAAAGAAAAAACATCAAAGAAAAACGCCCTTTGGCCACAAGATCAGTTAAAATTCCTAGAAGAAATGAAGCAAGAGTTGAAAAAAAAAGTTTAAAAAGATATTTTAAGTGAAATGAAGGAGATAAAAGAATTGGAAAAAATGAGGCCTTTGGAGGAAAGATATGGAAAGAGAATTAACAGCTTAACACAGGAGGTACAAAACCTTATCCAAGTAATAGACTCCTGGAAAATTAAAATATACCAAATGAAAGTTGATTACTCCATGAGACAACAAAAAATGCATTAAAAGTCAAAAGATCTTTTAAAATGAAAGAAAATCTAAACTATCTCATATCAAAAGCAACTTTCCCAGAAAACATCAAAAATTTAAAAATCTTTGAGCTACTTGGAAGCCATATTTTTTTTTAAAAGAGCCTGGATATCACATTTCAAGAAAGTATGGGAGGAAAAAAACACATATTAGAACAGAGGGCAAAGTAAAAATAAAAAGAATCTTATTCAAAATCCTATCAAACAGATTACAGCAATTTATCCAAGAAATCATTCATTATAATCAAGTGGGATTTATACCAGGGATGCAAGGATAGTTCAACATTAGGAAGCAATCAACACAATTAATCGTATTAAAAACCAAAACATCCAAAACCACATGATTATCTAAATAGGTGTAGAAAAAACCTTTGATGCAGAGGGGCAGAGCCAAGCTGGCAGAGTAAAAACAGTGACTTGCTTGAGCTCTCCCCCAAATACTTGTAAAAAATGTCTCTAAACAAGTTCTAGAGCAGCAGAACCCACAAAAAGACAGAGTGAAACAAATTTCCAGCCCAAGACAACCTGGATGGTTGATTGGAAAGATCTATCATGCCAGGCTGGGAGAGAAACACAGTTCAACGTGGGTACACACACAGGCAAAGACCAGGCCAGTGAACCTGGAGCAGGTCTCAGAGGACTGAATCACAGGCAGCTGTGGTGGTTTCCAGACTTCTCAACCCACAAACACTAAAGACAACTTAGAAGGTCAGTAGAAAAAAGTCTGTGACAGTGGTGAGAGAGAAGCTGGGTTCCAGACCCTGCGCAGCCCTGGGGCAATGGCTGCTTCCAGAGTTTCCAGCCCACAGACTGAGGGGAAATCGAGTGGCTGATCAGAGGGGGATTGCAGGGATCTCTTTGCTGGTGCTGAGGCAGGATTCTCTTGCTTTGCCTGTGCTTGGATCTGGATCACAGTTCTGGGTGGCAATCCTGGGCCAAGGAGGAGCACTGACGTGGTGGAGCTTGTCGTGGCAGTACAGAGTAAATCCTCCTCACAGCTCCAAGGAAGAAAAGAGTGCTTGTGGTCACTCATAGACCAGAGCACAGGCCAGGAAAGGAGAAAACAACTTGCCCTTGATCATACCACCTTGGAAGAACTGAAAATTTACGGGTCACTAGAAGTATCTCTGTGAACAGCTGCACAAAACCCCTGAAGCTTGGGACAATATATTCTCCACACTGGAAGCAGACCCCTGCCTTGACAAAGAGTTTAAAACTCAAGAAATTGGCTGAGATCATGAACAAACTTCACAAAAAAAAAGTCAGACCATAGAATCTTTCTTTGGTGACAAAGAAGATCAAAACATACAACCAGAAGAAGACAATAAAGTCAAAGCTCCTACATCCAAAGCCTCCAATAAAAATATGAATCAGTCCCAGGCCATGGAAGAGTTTAAAAAGGATTTTGAGAAGCAAATAAGAGAAGTAGAAGAAAAACTGAGAAGAGAAAAAGCCTTTGACAAAGTACAACACTTTTTTATGCTAAAAATTCTGTATAAAGTATAGGAATAGAGGGACTTTTTTAAATTAATTAATTAATTTTTAGTTTTCAACATTCACTTCCATAAGCTTTTGAGTTTTAAATTTTCTCCTCCTTCCTCCCTGCTTCTCTCCCCAAGACAGCGTGCAATCTGATATACATTCCTATTAAACATATTTTCACATTAATCATGTTGTAAAGAAGAATTAGAACCAATAGGAGAAACCACAAGAAAGAAGAAATAAAACAGGAGGAAAAAAAGATCAAATAGTATGCTTCGATCTGCATTCAGATTCCATAGTTCTTCCTCTGGATGTGTTTAGCATTTTCCTTCATGAGATTTTTGGAGATATCTTAGATCATTGCATTGCTGAGAAGAGCTAAGTCTATCAAAGTTAGTCATCGCACAATGTGGCTGTTACTTCATTCAGCATCAGTCCATACAAGTCTTTCCAGGTTTTTCTGAAGTCCACTTTCTCATCATTTCTTATAGCACAATAGTATTCATTACATTCATATACCACATGATATACCGCAACTTGTTCAGCTATTCCCCAATTGATGGGCATCCCCTCAACTTCCAATTCTTTGATATCACAGAAAGAGCTGCTATAAATATTTTTTTGTACTTGTGGTTCCTTTTCCCATTTTTATGATCTTTTTAGGATACAGCCCTAGAAGTTTCATTGCTGGGTTAAAGGGTATGCACATTTTTACAGCCCTTTGGGTATACTTCCAAATTGCTCTCCAAAATGGTTGGATCAGTTCACAACTCCACCAAACAATGCATTCATGTTCTAATTTTCCCACATCTTCTCCAACATTTATCATTTTCCTGTTTTGTCATGTTAGCCAATCTGATAGGTGTGATATGGTACCTCAGGGTCATTTTGATTAGCATTTATCTTATAAATAGTGATTTAGAGCATTTTTTTTCATATGACTAGAGATAGCTTTAATTTCTTTATCTGAAAACTGCCTGTTCATATCCTTTGATCATTTATCAATTGGAGAATGACTTGTATTCTTATGAATTTCACTTAGTTCTCTATATGTTTTAGAAATGAGGCCCTTATCAGAGACAATGGTTGTAAAAATTCTTTCCCAGTTTTCTGCTTCCCTCCTAATCTTGGTTGCATTGGCTTTGTTTGTGAAAAAAACTTTTCAATTTAATGTAATCAAAATTACCATTTTGCATTTTATAATGTTCTTTATTTTTTTTATTTTATAAAATTGGAAAAAATTACCAAAAATGGCAACAATAAACGTTGGAGGAGGTGGGTGAGGCTAGCATGCTAATACATTATTAGTAGGGCTATGAAATGATACAACCATTTTGAAAGCATTTTGGAATTAGGCAAATAAAGTGACTAAAATGTCCATATGCTTTGAGCCAGACACTCCATTACCAAGCTTATATCCCCAAGGAAGCTGTTGATAAGAAAAAACTATGTGTGTGATGAATACAGAGAAGCAAAGAAAGATCTATATGAATTAGTGCAGAGGGAAGTAAGCAGGGCCAAGAAAACAATATGCACAGTAACAACAACAATGTAAAGGAAAGAACAACACACCAAAAAATTAAAAGTAAATATAACAAAATTATGAAGAGCAAATAGGACCCAAATGAAGAGATGTAAGAAGACACCCCAAACCTACCCCTTCATAAAGGTGGGAGATCCATAAGTGTTACACATTGCACATATTTTCAGACTTTCTAAATGTATCAATCAGTTGTGCCAATTTTTTTTCCTTTTAAAAAAATACTATTTGTCATATGGGATGGTTCTCTGGAAAGGGGAGAGGGAGGAGTACGTGGAATTCTTCTATGGAATGCAATTGTAATACAAGAAACAGAAAATATCAATAAAATTATTTTTAAAAATAGAGTTCATCAGACACCTCCAAAAGCAAAACTCAAAATTAAAACAGAAATGTCATAGACAAAATCCAGAGCTTCTAGATCAAAGGAAAAAAAATATGCAACCAGCCAGAAAGATAGAGTTCAAGTACTGAGGAGCCACAATCAAGATCACACAAGATTTAGCTGCTACTACTTTAGAGAAGTAGAGAGCATGGAATATGATATTCCAAAAGGCAAAAGATATATGCATGATCTATAGATATGTTACATATCTATATATTAGTTTATTCAGAAAAAAACAGAGCATAGTACTATGAGGGGAGGGAATTTATTTTTAATTAAGAAGAGAACTTCAAAGAATTTCTCAGAAAAAGACAAGAGTTTTATCTTTGAATCATGTGACCATCAAGATGGTAGACTAGATGTTTTCTCTGATCTCCATATCTCAAACCTCTTCAAAACAGAAATTATTCACCAGAGATAAAGCAGCTTCAGCTATCTCCATGGTCTAGGATGCCTAGAATCCGAAAGAAGGTAACACCCCCAAAAAATAGGAACTGATGCTCACTGACCCTGAGCTTACTCAGCACCCCTCCCTTGCCTCTCATCTTAATGGCATCAAAGCTGTCCTAACAGGACCAGGGACAAGATACAGACTTACAACAAAACCATTTCTGCATCCTGGTCCCCTCTCCCTCTTTCCATTACCATGGAGACCCCAGATCCAGGCTGCAGAAGTTTGCTCAGACCTCAATAGCCAGGTTAGTCAGAGCCTTTTAGGGACAAAAGCCTGCTGGGGCTACAACCTGGAAGCATCAATGCTACAAAATTTGAAGTACCTGTGCCAGGGAAAACAGGATCTGAACTGTCAGTGCTGGGCCAGAGAACTAAGAAATAGAGAGAGTGGAATAGGTTACCAGGACAGGACATCATGTGTGTGTTTTGGAGAGCTATGCAGCTTAAGGGAAAGAGCATAGCACCCAGCTTAGGCCAGTCCTGACCACCCAAAAGTCATCTGAGACGAAGATTTAGGTTGGTGAACCATGAATCGCCCAGTATAGGAGGAGACTGAGAGGCTTTGAGATCCAACCCTAAGGAGAACACAATCAGAAGGGAGAGAGTCAGGAAGTGAGAGATAAGAAAAATAAGGAGAAAAAAAACTGAAAGTACCAAAGATTTCAGGAAGAAGAATGTCAAAGACCTTGAATATAAACAGATAAATCAATAGGAAAAATGTAACAACAGAAGGAAATATGGCCTCCAGATGTATTAAGTGAGTTCAGGCATCTATGAATAAATACTGCAAAATAAAGGAAATTACCCAACACTTGATGAGGCAGAGGACTCTGTGGAATTTGAGGGGAAAAGGAAACCACAACACGCACTTCCTGAGTGGTTTGAAAGGTAAATGAGAATTACAAGAGCAGAATTTATGTCCTGCATAACAAAAATAATGAAGATAATAGAAAAACTTGAATCTGCAACAGTAACCTCACCAAAAAAAAAAAGAGCAAGAATAATAGATTTGGAATGCAACTACACAGAAGTGAAAGACAATCTAGAAGAAGAAAAGCAAAAAATAGTAACATTAAAAGAAAACCTGCTACTATGCAAACAAAACATACTGATCTCCAAGACAGGCTATGCAGAGACAACCTAAGGATCTCAGATCTCATACAACACAAAGGAATAAAAAAAAAACCTTAAAACTGTGATGCAGGAAATGATAGAAAAGAACTGCCCAGAACTTCTAAACATAGAAAGTGATATTCTAATTGAAAGAATTCACAGATAACCTCCAGAAAAGAAGAGAAAACAACAACTACAACAAGGCTGCAAACTCCAAGACACATGGTGACAGGGGCAGCTAGGTGACACAGTGGATGAAACACCGGGCCTGCGTTCAAATCTGACCTCAGACACTTACTAGCTATTTGACCCTGGGCAAGTCACAATCCTGAATGCCTTTAAAAAAAAAAAAAGACACACAGTGATAAATCTAACAACTCAATTCAGAAATAGCAAGCTCTACAAGCCATCAGGAGAAAAACCTTCAAATACAAAAGAAAGGACATTCAAATAATGCAAGATTATTCTGTACACACTAGAAAAATGAGAAGGGAATAGAATGTGTTCCAAACAGCACTGGAGCTCAGGGTTCAGCGCAAGGTGACCTATGCTGCACATCTGAGCTTAACCATATAGGACAAAAGACGGACTTCAGTAATAAAAAAGAGTTCAAAACATTTTCACAAAGAAGACCAGACCTGAAGGGATTATTTGCTTCTTGAACACCCCAAGCAACAGAAATGAAGGATTGGATAAAAGTCAAAAACAGCAACAGCAACAGACTGACAATAGAGAGACCAGGAACAGACTTCCTTTTTTTAAAAATTAATTTATTTTGAATTATCAACAATCACTTCCATAAGCTTTTGAGTTTTAAATTTTTCTCTCCCTCCCTCCCCATGACTAGGCTACACATATACACTCCTATTAAACATATTTTCGCATTAGTCATGTTGTAAGGAAGAATTAGAACCAATAGGAGGAAGCACCAGAAAGAGGAAACAAAACACAACAGAAGAAAAAAAATAGCAAATAGTATGCTTCAATTTGCTTTCAAATTCCATAGTTATTTCTTCTTCTTTTTTTTTTTGGTTGTTTTTTGGCTAGGCAATGCGGTTAAGTGACTTGCCCACAGTCACACAGCTAGTAAGTATTATGTGTCTGAGGCCAGATTTGAACTCAGGTCCTCCTGACTCCAGGGCCAATGCTCTATCAACTGTGCCACCTAGCTGCCCCTTCTTTTTTCTTTGTGGATAGCATTTTCCATCATGAGGACTTTGGAGATATCTTAGATCCTTGTATTACTGAGAAGGGTTAAGTTTATCAATATTAGTCATCGCACAATGAGGCTGGTATTGTGTACAGTGTCCTTTTGGTTCTGCCCACTTCACTCAGCATCAGACCATACAAGTCTTTCCAGGTTTTTCTGAAGTCTGCCTGTTCGTCGTTTCTCATAGCACAATAGTATTCCATTACATTCATATACCACAACTTGCTCAGCCATTCCCCAATTGATGGGCATCCTCTCAATGTCCAATTCTTTGCCACCACAAAAAAGTAAGAGATTTCTTTCTAAAAGTACACAAGAAGGCAAAGGTGAAGATGGAAATCTGGTAGAGATTACAGTTAAGAGGCAGAAAGGGGTATTATGGACAGAACCTAACAAGATTCTGCCCACAGGTGAATGCTTTTTTGTGGGTCTATATCACAACATGGGAAAATACATAAAAGGAGGAGGGGAAGGCAGTAGGAGGATAGAGAGGAATGAGTGATGCACTGGGGTCAAATCAAGCAATGAGGGAAAAGTGACCTTTGTGGTCTCAGAAAGAGAAGAGCCTACAAAGGAGCTGGTGTGGAAGAGGGGGGAAAGATTGAAAGTGGGGAAACTTTGGAGGTGGAAAGGAGTTCCATCGATCAATGCTCCTATGACTGAAGAGAAATTATAGTGAAGTGAGATGAGCAGCTTACACTGGATGAGGCCTAGGGGAATTTGGTGCTTGAAAAGCACTTTTCCTGAAAGGGGTAAGTTAAAACCCCTGGGGGCAACTGGTACCTGGAGGAGTGGGAAAGCGGGGCCCAGGGAGATTTCCAGGCAAATATAGAAAAAAAGAGAGGGCATAGATTAGTGGTGTGCTGAATAATAGGGGCAGCTAGGTGGAGCAGTGGATAGAGTGCCAGGCCTGGAGTCAGGAAGACTCTTCTTCCTACATTCAAACCTGGCCTTAGACTAGCTGTGTGACCCTAGGCAAGTCACTTACCACTGTTTGACTGGGTTTCCTCATCTGTAAAATGAGCTGGCTGGAGAAGGAAATGGCAAATTACCTCAGTATCTTTGCCAAGAAAACCCCAAATGGTGTCACAAAGAGTTAGACATGGCAGAAAATCAATTGAATAATCATTGTTGTGGTGGGAGAAGGGGCCCTACTATGAGGCAGTGCCCTCTCTGACAACTGTAATAATCGTCACTGTTCTGGAAAAGAGACACAATGGAAACCCTTTGTCCATGAACACAAGCCCTACGAGACAGTGGCAGAAAGCACCTAGAGGGGAAAGCCTAGAGTGAATACCATGATTGTATGAAGAGAACAGAGAAAAGAAGGAGACCAAATAATTATAAGGGTTGTGAACCTGAGAATGAGGGTCTAGAGTAAATAGAAAGAGAAGATGGATAATGAAGAACAGTAAGAAAACTCCTTTTTATAAAAGGGGACCAAAAAAATGAAATTGAAAAACTATGGAACAGGACTAGATGAAGGGGAAGAGAGGAAGAAGGAATGTCAAATGAGAAGAGGGAATCAGTGATGAGGAGAGGAGAGCCAGTGGGAACTGGGCTACCTAAAAAAGAAAAAGATTAAAGTAAGCAAAGGAACAGAATACTGTGTCTCCAACAGAAGAGTAAACAATACTGAAAAAGCTTCCACACACACAACATTAATTCATCTACCTAAGAATTAGGCTATCAGTGGTCTAATGGGAAAAAGTCTTTGTATCGTATTTCTCTGATAAGGGTTTGGTATCCAAGATATGTGTATATGTGTATATATGACTAATAGCCATTCCCCAATACATAAATGGTCGAAGGAATATGAAAAAAAAACAGTTCTTAAAAGAATTGCAAAGTATTTATAATCACATGAAAGAAGGCTCAAAATCACTAATAATAAGAAAAATGCAAATCAAAATAACTCTGAGGTTTTAACTCACATCCTACAAATTGGCAAAATGACTCCCCAGAATGCAACAGTCAATGTTGGAGGGGTTGTAGAAAGATAGGTACTTTGTTGGTGGAGCTTTGCAATGGTATAACCATTTTAGAAAGTAATTTGCAATTATGCAAATAAAGTGACTAAAATATCCATATCCTCTAAATCAGAAACTCCATTATTCAGTTTATACCCCAAGGAAGCCATCAATAAGAAAAAAGTCCCCATGTACTCTCAAATATTTATAACAACACTTTTTATGCTAAAAATTGAAAACATCTGCACAATATATGCCCGTCACTTGGGGAATGGATAAACAAATTGTGGTACATGAATGTAATGGAATGTTACTGTGATGTGAGAAATGAAGTTATGTGATGAATGTAGAAAAGCATGCAAAAATCTACATGACCTGATGCAGAGTGAAATAAACACAGCCAAGAAAATACTATATCCAGTCCAGGGGTGGGGAACCTGCAGCCTCAAGGCCACATGTGGCCCTCTCAGTCCTCAAGTGCGGCTCTGTGACTGAATCCAAACTTCACTAAACAAATCCCCTTTTGTGACCTAGAGGGCCACATATAGCCTTGAGGCCAAAGGTTCCCCATCCCTGAAACAACATAAATGAAAAGAACAACCACACTCCACAAAAATCAAAAGTAAATTTAACAAAATTATAAAGATCAAGTGGACTCAAATAAAGAGATATGAGAAAACACCCGCAACCAACCCCTTTGAGGAGATGGAAGGTCAACTGGTGTTACATGTTGCACATGTTTTCAGACATTCTCAATGTATTGATCAGTTGTGCTGACTTTTTTTTCTTTCCAAAAAATATTATTTGTCATTTGGGGTTGGATACTATGATGATGTAAGAAACCAGAAATATTAATAAAAACTTATCTTTAAAAGAAAAGACAAGAGTTGAACAGAATCTCTGAAATACAAACCAAGGGGGGGAAAAGACAAACATAAAAAGGTAAATATAGGTGAGCAATTGAAAGGGACTTTATAATGATGAAATGTGTGTATTCTAATGGAGGGAGGGGGAGTGATAAAAGTGTCTCCTTTGAACATTAATGTCATCAGAGAACACAGAAGAGTCAAATAAGACAGGGCTTGAGAGAGATTTTGTTCATTTTGATGATCTTAAAATAAGAAAGGAAAGTGGTATGGGGAGAAGAATATACCAGAGAAGAAAAGAGAAAGAATTTCAGAGTAGGTGGGGGGAGGAAGGAAGGAAGGAAGGAAGGAAGGAAGGAAGGAAGGAAGGAAGAAAGAAAGAAAGAAAGAAAGAAAGAAAGAAAGAAAGAAAGAAAGAAAGAAAGAAAGAAAGAAAGAAAGAAAGAAAGAAAGAAAGAAAGAAGGAAAGAAAGGAGGAAGGAAGGAAGGAAAGAAAGAAAGAAAGAAAAAAAGAAAGAAAGAAAGAAAGAAAGAAAGAAAGAAAGAAAGAAAGAAAGAAAGAAAGAAAGAAGAAAAGAAAGGAAAGAAGGAAGAAAGAAAGGCATGGAGAAGGGAAGGAGAGAAGAAGGGAGGGAGGAAGAAAAGGAAGGAAAGGAGGAAGGAAAAAAGGAAGGAAGGAAGGAAAACAAATTGTAGCTGACAGAAAAAGAGAAGAGTGGAAACCGGTTTCATAAAGCATTGTACAGAGTACACTATCCTTTTCTTCTTTGTGTGGTTTAAAGCCACACAATAGAATCAAGTCAAGCTATTTTTCCCACTAAATTTATCTATGATTATAGTACTCAGCAAACAAATAATACTAAATTAAGCACTAGAAACACAGTATTACATATTACTAGCAATCAAGCAATAGCTGTAAGCAAGCAACACAAAAAATAAAACAATACAGTAGGAATGCAAATTAATGGTGCTACCAAATTACATGTACAAGATCATAGGAAAGCACTTACAACAATTGTACTCAAATACCAATTATGAGTACATATGTAGACAAAAACATACGCACATAATATTTTAAACATAGATTAGTTAGCATAAAAGCCAGGCACTTTTAATTTATAATATTCATGATTGCAATGAGTTTATGATTGAGCAATCATAAAAGGGGGGGGGGGAAGACAAAGACAAAACTAGAAAACAGTATTTTTTAGAAAACCATGGCTGGAAAAAAGTTTTAGTAAATAACATAAATATGTTTAAAAATAAGCTTCTAAAGGGGATAGAGCACTGGCCCTGGATTCAGAAGGACCTGAGTTCAAATCCGGCCTCAGACACATAGCACTTACTAGCTGTGAGACCCTGGGCAAGTAACTTAACCCCATTGCCTAGCCAGAAAAAAAAATAATAAGCTTCTAAAAATGGAAATAGTACAAATTTAAAAAGAAAATTCTTCCCAAAAAACAGCAAGAAAAGCTGTGCAAAAATTTAGCTCAAAATTCAAAAGCACCAAAAAAAAGAAATCTTCCAAAATGGGAATATCCCCATTGCCACTAGCTTCAGTATCACTAAGGCAAACCTGCCTGAAGGGAAATACAAATAATAAAAGAAAGAACATAAAATTTAAAAATCCCAAAGCTAGAGAAAAAATTTCCAAAATCCCAAGTGTAAGCTCCCCAGTTTAGAGTTGACTTGAGTGAGATGGAACTCAAGAAAATCAGAGGATCCATGGAGTACATTACCTAAGTCTCCTTATCATCAATTTGCTGGATCTTCAAGGTTGCACTCACTAACTGGTTTTCTTCATTCCCCAAGGCTTTTCTCTTTGTAGTATCTCATTTGATGATTTCATCGGTTCCCCAAGCCAAGGAGAAACAGTGCTAAGCCTGGAATCAGAAAGACTTGAGTACAAATTCAGCCTCAGACACTTACTAGCTAGCTGTGTGGCCTTGGGCAGGTCTCTTAACCTGTTGGCTTCAGTTTCCTCATCTGTAAAATATGGGTAATAAGGGCACCTTCTCAAGGTTGTTACACAGTGCCTGGTACATAGTAAGCATTATAGAAATGTTAGTTATTATTGTTGTTGACATTACTATTGTTGTTGCTATTATTGATACTACAGGGCAGAATCAGGAGAAATAGGTGAAAGTCACAAGAGGCAAATGTGAGATTGATGTCAGTAAAAACGTTCTGACAATTAGAGCTACCCCAAAAGGGAGTGGGCTGCTTTGGAAGGCAGTGGGTTCCCTCTTATTGTATATCTTTGAGTAAAGGCTGGAAAACCTATATTGGCATGATTTGCACCCTACAGCTTCTGAGCTCCCTCCAACTCTGAAATTCTGAGATTCTGTGTTTCTATTTTACCCCTCCCTAGGTAACAGAATGTCTGAACTAAGTTAGAGTCAATGTGATTCTACATACAGTGCCCACTATATGAAAGGCACTATGTTGGACACTGTGGGGCATATGAAATTTAGACATGGTCCCTGGACTCAAGGAACTCCTCCAACTCACAGGGGTGATGAGACATGTTAGATAATAGCAGTAACTCAGATAGAAGCATGAGTGTATTAGGAGAAGCCTAAAGGAAGGTTTGTGAGAGTTCAGAGACAGCTAACTCCTGGTAGATGGGATCAGGGATGATTCCATGGAAGAAGCTTATTCCTGCCCTTCATTCTCGGGCCCTTGTCTCTAACTACTGTTATCAGATTATAGATTTAGCCCTAGACGAGATCTTAGAGGATATTGAATCCAATGCCCTCATTTTACAGATGAGGAAATGGGGTGTAGAGACATTAAATGGTTTGCCCAACACCTCATAGCTAATACTAATTCAGATACTAGTCTAAAGCAATATTTGAACTCCAGACTACAAGTCCAGCCCTTTGTCTACTGTGCTACTTAGCTATCAATAACAACAACAGTGCAGACCAGGATGCTTTGCTATAGTTACTAGATCTAATTAGTTTATGTAATTATTAATGTATTAGTAGATAGACAGAAAAACAGAAATTTATTAAGTGTTTATTGTATGCTAGGCAACCGTGCTGAGCCCTGGGAATACATATAAGCAACAAGCAAAAAGCAAGATAATCCCTGCCCTCAAAGAGCTTATGAATGGAGGGAGTTTGGGGGAGGGTGTCCCAAGGTCCAGGAGTCCAGGGAGTTATGGATGGAACTAGGTTTGTAGTAAGCATAGGCACTTAGGCACATAGATAATTCCCAAGGGTAAAGTAAGATTCAAATGAAAAAATGAACGTAAAGCATTTTGCAAACCATAAAGCACTATATAAATGCCTATTATTATTATTGTTGTTGTTGTTGTCAGCCTACAGTCAATAGGAATCCAGTCTGGTGATGATTTCATTCATTTCCTAAGCCTTCTACTGCACACCTATTGAGCTCAAGCAATATTTTTAGCACAGTATACAATACAGGTGTGTATTGATAAATTATTAATAGCTAGACTATCCAGGAAAAAAATGTATGCCAGCACACTTTTAAGTTTAATCAGCATTATTAATACTTTCTTAAATCTAGGCAATCAACAAAACAATGAATCAAGCCCTGATTTGTATTTGTTGCTAATTTCCAAGGTATAAATGCTCACACTGAAAATTTAACTATTTTTTAAAATTTTTTGGCTTTTAGGCAATTGGGGTTAAGTGACTTGCCCAGGGTCACACAGCTAGTAAGTGTCAAGTGTTTGGTCCGATACCAGATTTGAACTCAGGTCCTCCTGACTTCAGGGCCAGTGCTCTATCCACTGTGCCACCTAGCTGCCCCTGAAAATTTAACTATTTTACAAGCTGATTAGCGCTGTCTCCAGCACTCTCCTGGTGCTTGCTCAACTGGAGGTTTTGGGACAAACTCCCCAGTCAAAGAAGAACGTGGAGGTGGAGGCATTTCTAATGTAAAGAAAGCTTCTAGGGTTGGTGTCCAGAAGTTTAGGGAATCATGGGCCAAATGAGGTTTAGAGTAAACATTATTTAAGTAAGCATCATATAATTAAGTAAACATTATAATATGTATAGCTTATTACATTGATTAATTAGATTATTAGACTCTGATATATCCTTGGTCACGTATCTATTTCTGCCTCAAAACAGGTCTGAGAGTTCAGTCCAGGAAGGATGTCAGAAAAAGTTGTCTTGTTCCAAGATGCCCATTGACTGCTATTATTTCATAAACTGCTAGAAATGCTACTTATATTAAGAGAAGAAAAAGAAATTGAAGGACTAAGAAGAGAGGTAGCAAATTTTTTTATATTTATGCACAGCATGATGATTTATTTAAACCCCATGAAGAATCAATGAAAAACATAATTTTGATAATAGCTTCAGTAAAGTAGCTCCTGCCCTAACCCTTGGGTCTAATCTGTCCTTAGCTCCCAATGTAGATACTGCCCTCAACTAACTGATTGAACACACGAAATGGAAATCAAAATCCTTCTGACCCAAACTCACAAAAGTCCTCCTCTGGCCAAAGGGAAGGTGGGAAAGAATATCCTAGCCTAGGCCAAAGCTGAGGGCTCTCCTTTCTCCCCAGGTGATTCCTTCTCAGGGATTTTGCTAGAATGCCAGGTTGCATCAATTTCTGGAATGATCCTGGTTCTAACTAGCTTGATAATTTTTAAATAACCCCTGAGATGCGGCAAAGTATCCTACCTAAACACTATTGTTGTGCATTATCACTTTAGTTGAAAGGACTTTTCAAATGTAGTCTAAAGTCTACGTTTGATTGATTGATTGAGACATCTCACCTAGTTAAGGTATCACAGCTAAAATGGGGTTAGATGGTTTCAACCCTACCTCTACATACCTAAATTCAGCATATTCTTTTCCTTTTTAAAAAGTTAGGTTACACTCTAATAAAATAGTTTAGCATGACTGAAATGGAAATTTATTTTACATTGTTGCACATATATAACCTCTATCAAATTACTTACTATCTCAGGGAGGATGGAGGAAGAGAGGGAGAAAATTTGGAACTCAAAATTCTATTTAAAAATTAATGTTAAAAATGGTCTTTATATGTATTTGGAAAAAATAAAATACTATTTAAAAGGGAAAATAATCACTTTTTCCATTTTTACACCATCACAGTTATCCCCAGTATCCCTCTCCTTGCCCCTCCCAGATAGCCATCCCATATAACAAATAGTATTTTTTTAAAGACCGAAAAAAAGAAAAAGAAGAAAAATCAATATAAACTATCAATACATTTTTTTAAAATCTGAAAACACATACAACATGCAACATGTGCGGACCTCTCAAATCCATGAAAAGCACATTGGGAATGTCCTCTTACTTGATCTTTGTAATTTTGTTGCATTTACTTCTGATTTTTGTGTGTGGCTGTGGTTTCCATTCCCATTGTTGTCCAACATGTTATTTTCAAAACTGTCCTATTCAGGTTTCCTACTGACCTTTGTTCTGTTCCTTCTGCGCATTTTACAAAATGCTCCAATACTCTCTTTTCTCAGTTTTCTTCTTTTTAAAAGTGCTCTTTTCCCCTTCTCGGCCACTGCCCCCAGATTTAAAGAAGGAAAAACAAAATCCTTGTGTCTAATATGCATAGCCAAGCAAAACAAACCTCCACATTGGCCACGTAGAAAAATGTATGTCTCATTCTGGAACTTGAGATTATTAATTCTCTGTCAGGAAATGAGTAGCATGTTTTCTCTCTAGCCCTCCGTAATCATAGTTGGTCATTTTATTAGAGTTTTGAAATCTTTCAAATTTGTTTGTCTTTAAAATGTTTTTATTGTATAAATGGTTCTCTGGGTTTTGCTTACTTCGTGCTGTATCAGTTCATATAAGTCTTCCTAGCTTTGAAACTTTCACTTTCATCATTTCTCATTATATTCTATTCACATACCATAATTTGTTCACCATTCCTTAATTGATAGACATACCCTTCGTTTCCAGTTCTTTGTCAGTTCAAAAAAGTTGCTATCAATATTTTTGTACATAAGTTTTTCTCCCTCTTTTTTTTCATCTCACTGGGGTACAGGTATATATAGCTGTTTTCCCACACATGCTCCAGCAACTGTCATTTTGCTTTTTGTCATCTTTGCCAATCTGAGGGATGTGAAGTGGCACCTCAGAGTTGCTTTAATTTTCGTTTCTCTAATAGTGATGTTGAGCATTTTTTTCAGATATCCAAAGGCAGCCTGGATTTGTTTAAGAACACCTTATCCTTTAACCACCTATCTTTTAGGGAATAGCTCCTGTTCTTGTATATTTAAATTAGTTCCTTGTGTATTTTGGAAATTAGACCTTTTTTCAAAAAAAGTTGCTGCTAGTTCCCCACATCCCCAGTTAACTTAATCCCCCTCTCCACAGTTAGCTGTCTTCCCTCTAATTTAACTGCCTCAAGTTCATTTGGGCCAAACTTTACCAGTTTTATGCTTTTAAAACTGTCTTATTTATGATCCTCTCTATCACTTGTTCAGTCATGAACTCATAACCATAGTTGTATTAAGTACTTCCTTTTTGACTCATGGTGAAAAATGCTGTCTACCTCCAAAGAAAGTATTGTGTGAATGAATGAAGATTGAAGCATATTAGTTTTCACTTTATTTTTTCGTGCTGTTTTTGGTCTGTGTTTTCTTTCACAATATGACTAATATAGAAATATGTTTTGCATGAATGTACATGTATAGTCTATATCAGATTGCTTACCATCTCAGGAAGGGGAGAGGAAAGGGAAGGAGGGAAGAAATTTGGAACTCAAATTTTTTTTATTTTTGTTGATTTATTTTGATTTATCAACAATCACTTCCATATGCTTTTGAGTTTAAAATTTTTCTCCCCCTTCTTCCCCACCACCCTCCCCAAGACGGCACACAATCAGATATAGGAGATATATATACATACATACGTACACATATATATGTATATATATACATATATATATACATACATACATACACATATATATGTATATACATTCTTATTGAACATACTTTCAGATTAGTGATATGGTAAGTGAAAATTACAACCAATAGGAGGAACCACCAGAAAGAGGAAACAAAACTCAATAGAAGAGGAAAAAAAATAGCAAATAGTATGCTTCGATCTGCATTCAAACTCCATAGTTCTTTCTTTGGATGTGGACAGCATTTTCCATGCCGAGGCCTCTGGCGATGTCTTAGATTCTTGTACTGCTGGGAAGGGTTAAGTTTATAAATATTAGTCATCGCACAATGTGGCTGTTATTCTGTACAACATTCTCTTGGTTCTGCTCAATTCACTCAGCATCAGACCATACAAGTCTTTCTAGGTTTTTCTGGAGTCAGCCTGTTCATCATTTCTTATAGCACAATAGTATTCCATTACATTTATATACCACAACTTGCTCAGCCATTCCCCAATTGATGGGCATCCTCTCAATTTCCAATTCTTTGCCACCACAAAAAGAGCTGCTATGAATATTTTTGTACATGTGGGTCCTTTTCCCATTTGTATGATCTCTTTGGGATATAGCCCTAGAAGTACTATTGCTGGGTCAAAGGGTATGCACATTTTTATAGCCCTTTGGGCATAGTTCCAAATTGCTCTCCAAAATGGTTGGATCATTTCACAATTCCATCAACAATGCATTAGTGTGGAACTCAAATTTTTAAAAAATGAATGTTAAAAAGTCTTTTTACATGTAATTGGGGAAAATATGATTTTTTAAAAAGACATTTCCTTTTTGACTCCTCTAATTTTTAAGATGTAATGTTAATTATGTATCTAGATTATGTGTCCATTTGGAATTTATATAGGTATATGGGGATGAGGTGTTGATCTAAAACTAAATTTTTGCCAGAATGCTTTCCCATTTTCCCAGCACTTTCTGTTAAATAACAAATCCCTGACCCCATAGTTGGGGTCTTTGCTTTTATTGAACACTATGTTATTGCATTCATTTACCTCTGTATATTTATTGTATACCCAAAGTGTTTCCCAGACCAACTTTCCCATTTTTTAACTAGGTCCAAATAATTCTGATTACTATTTTGTTGTATAACTTGAGATCTGGTACAACTAGACCCCTTTTCTTTTCACTTTATTTTTAAATTTCTCTTTAGATTCTTGACCTTTTGTTTCTCTAGATGAATTTTGTTATGAGTGATTATAGGGGGAGAGATTTCAGAGCAAACAACAGTGGTAGAGTTGAAATGATTAACTATAAAATCAAGATGGGAAAGGTAAGAAAGTGAAGTTGAAGAGAAGATGAAGATGAAGGGAATGGAAGTCTCAGGTTTAAGAGAATAGGTTTAGGACATGGGTGGGGAACCTGTGACCTCAAGGCTACATGTGGCCCTCTAGGTCCTCCAGCGCCGCCCTTTGACTGAATCCAAACTTCACAGAACAACATTGTTGTTCTCAACTGTAAAATGAACTGGAGAAGGAAATGGCAAACCACTCCAGTATCTTTGCCAACAAAACCCCAAATGTGGTCAGGAAGAGTCAGACAATGATTGAACAACAACATTTGTTGCAAAAGTTTTGTTTCCTTTTCTCTTTTCCAACAGAAAGAAAGGAAAGAAAGAAGAGAAAGCTGAGGTTTTGTTTCTTTGTTTTTTAAAATTAATTTATTTTGAATTATCAACAATCACTTCCACAAGCTTTTGAGTTTTAAATTTTTCTCCTCCTCCCTCCCCACCTACGTCCCCAAGACAGCGTGCAATCTGATATAGGCTATACACATACATTCCTATTAAACATATTTTCACATTTGTGATGTTGTAAGTAAGAATCAGAACTAATAGGAGGAACCACCAGAAAGAGGAAACAAAACACAATAGAAGAAAAAAATAGCAAATAGTATGCTTCGATTTGCATTCAAACTCCATAGTTCTTTCTTTGGATGTGGACAGCATTTTCCATCATGGGGCCTTTGGAGATATCTTAGATCCTTGTATGGCTGAGAAGGGTTAAGTCTATCAATACTAGTCATCGCACAATGTGGCTGTTACTATGTATGTTTCTTTGTTTTTAAGAGATATAAATTGTATATACTAATGACATTTATCAAAGGATATTCTTTGTACAAGTAAAGATGTCAGGAAAACTAGAGACAGGACAAAACCTCTGTGATTTTTTTTTCCCTCTGGCTCTCAGGTTTAGCCTCCATCAGTTTTCTGGGCAGCTCTAAGAGTTAGGGACTGCATGCCAGGAGCTAGCTGTGAAATAGAGTCCTGAAGGGAGGGAAGATTTGGATTTCTCTCTCTTTTCTATCCCCCTATTGATTCTGACATCTAGCAGCACCGCTACCTGACCAGATGGAGACACTCCATCAAGACATCTGAGTCAGTTCAGAGAGCTGGAGGTACAGTGATGAAGCAAAGATATGCACCCAAGACAGACACACATACAGTGAGAGAGTCACTCGAAGACAGAAGCAATTTCAAGGTGCATGATCCCTGGTAGAAGAGAAGAAAGTCAGCTAAAGATTCAAGAGAGAGCGGCAATCAGGAGTGGAACTGAAGAGAAGATTGCATGAAGAGGAAAGGAAGGACTTCAAGGTGTGGCAGTTCTGGAATTATGGGTTGTCTGTTTCATTGGGACAGTCCGCACAAATTTCTTGGGAGGGAGGAAATGTTCTATAACTACTGTTCTTAATACATTATTTTAGTAAGTATCTTTGCTAAAAACTAACTGTGGGTGGCAGCTAGGTGGCTCAGTGGATAGAGCACCAGCCCTGAAGTCAGGAGGACCTGAGTTCAAATCCTGACAGACCAAACACTTGACACTTACTAGCTGTGTGACCCTGGGCAAGTCACTCAACCCCAATTGCCTTAAAAAAAAAGGCTAACTGTGTGTGCTGGGTGATTGTTAATTGGAAGAATGCAGTGGATGCCTGTTTTAGGAGTGGATACTGCTTGGACCTTGAGGGAGAAGTCACTGTCAGGGGACCCAACATACTAATGCGAGTGTAAGTTGAGGAACAGCCTTGAGGGGGTGCTGCACTGAGGTTCAAGGAATGTGTACACCAACTTCTAAAACTATAGCTACACTTAGAAAACTTTCCATCTCTGATACACATTAAGCTCTTCCTAGGAACTAGACTTTTAATAGAGTATCCTAATGACTTTTAACTCTTAATAGCTTTGACCAAGGCCAAGAGTACCAGCCGTAAGGAATATTCTTGTGAAAAGACAATAGGGCCTTTGCTTTAAGGAGCTACAGCTCTACCTTGAGATTCAACATAAAAATGTTTCCCTGGATTCTAAGAGAGAGAATAAAACACTTCAAAATCCTAATATTAGAGAGAAAGGGGCCTTAATTAACTTACATGTATGTAGAAATGTATGTGTATTCATTCTTTTTTTTTAAGGCAATTGGGGTTAAATGACTTGCCCAGGGTCACACAGCTAGTATCAAGTGTTTGGTCTGAGACGGAATTTGAACTCAGGTCCTCCTGACTTCAGGTCCAGTGCTCTATCCACTATGCCATGTAGCTGCCCTGTATTCATTTTTTATCAAGCAATATTGATTTGTTTAACATTCACAAAGGAAAGATGTCATACACAGTTATAAAAACCCTAAACAGCAAATATATTTTTAAATACATTATGAAAAAGGGCATAGCATCTCCCAATCAGACATTAGGCTATGCATTTGTGCTAGTTGTAATTTAGTTGGCACTAACACTCCCCTTCCTTCACTTTCTCAATTAATTGAAACTTCCTTGTAACAAAAACAAAAACAACCCCAAAACACTGATACAATGACCACATCTGACAATGTTTGTAACAGTTTGTCTTCAAACCAAGAGAACACAGGTATGTTTCATACCTCTGTTTCATAACTCTGTTTCACGCTTCCCACATTTGTTCTCTGGGACCGTTATTGGTTTTTCCAATTACTCAGCATTTGGTTTCATTTACATTGTTGTAGTAATTGTTTATATTGTTCTGGTTTGGCTTATGATTATGAGCCAGGGGGACACTAGCATAGGACCACTATGCTAGGGCATGCCTGGCTTAAAGGAGGCTCTGTGCTTTATGAACAAAGTAGAACCGAAGTTAGCGTAAGGGAAACATGAGATGCTCAAATCTAGAGACATCTCCATCTCAAATGTTCAAATGGACTATTTGTGCCTGACCTGTGGTGGAGTCTTCCAAGCTCATATCGGACTGATCGGCCACAGCTGAAACATACTATATCTTGACCCTAACATTACGATGTCATTGGTCTTTTTCAAATATGAAGGACAATCGACAATAACTTCACTCTGCATAAACTCATATACATCTTCTCATATTTCCCAGAATTCTTTATATTTGTCATTTCCTACTGCAAATAATATTCCATTACCTGCATATTCCACAGTTTGTTCAGCTAGTCCTCAATTGATGGGTACCCACTTTGTTTCCAGTTCTTTTATATTATACACAAAAAATTGTACTGTGGATATTTTGACACCTGCAGGATCTTTGTTTCTGACTAGACTTCTCTGGAATATTTGTTGTATCAGTGATTTGGTGAGTACAATTTAGAAACTTTTCTTGCATAATTCCAAGAAGTTGCCCCAAACTGACCAATTCACAGCTCCCCCAACAAGGATTAGTGTACATCTCTTCCCAAAGGTTTCTCAACATTGTTTCTGGGGTTTTTGGTTTTTTGTCTTCTTTTGTCATTCCTGCAAGGGTGTGTGAGGTAAAACTTCAGTGTTTTTTAATTTGCATTTTTCTTACTATTAATAATTTAGAACATATTTTCATACAGTCATTGACAACTTGAAATTATTTTTTTGGAAAATTGTTGATCTTCTTTAACCTCTTGTTAAAGGATGGTTCTTGTGATTTTCCACTTCTTCTGCTTGCCTAATCACATCTATCTGAATTTGTTTTCAGCAATGGCAACATTCTAAAGTGACTGCTTTGAAAAGGACATCATTCATTTAGATGATGAACTGTGTTAAGTTTACTTCTGCATTGAAAGAGTTTCCAATTTATTGGTGAGGGCGTGGTCATGTCCGACTCTTCATGACTCCGTTTGGGGTTTTCTTGGCAAAGATACTGGAGTGATTTGCAAACGGAGTTAGGTGACTTGCCCAGGGTCATACAACTAGTAAACGTCTGGCTGGATTCGAACTCATGAAGATGAGTCTTCCTAATTCCAGCCCAGTGCTCTATCCACTTCGTCATCTAGCTGCCCCATTGGTGAGGGGGCCTCTTCTACAAATGCAAAACAATAACCTCTTCTGGACCTTAATAGGGGTCTTAGAAGCATAGGATTTAGAGCTGGAAGGGGCTTTAGCGACCATCAAGTCCAACTCTCTAATTAAGAGATTAATTAATGGCTAATTATACAAACGGTAAGTGACAATCTTGAGTTGCTCATTGATAGGTTGTATAAAATGGCAACTAAGTAAATCTGATTTCTGATTTGCATTGATATTTTTTTCAATAAGTTTTGTTTCTTTTTCGATTGGTGTCCACTAGTATGGGTCCCTACTTCTTGGTCAACCTTGGAGAAAAAGACCACAGGACTTCCAACAGCCAAACAAACAATTAGGGCTGACTTCAGAGATACCCCTGTCCTGGAGGCATTCAACTAACCTTTTGTCGATGTCATTATAGTGATGATGGGCCACAAAATGTTCTTTGAGGACTGAGACTTTCGTTTTGGTCTTTGTACGCCCAGGTTGCTAGCACAGAGCCTTGCACATAGACGTTTTGCTTACACGAAATTGAATGATGTCTGAATTCTCTCCCAACTCATTGATTCCCGTCATTTCTGTGATTCCACTTGGAGAGCGCACAGGAGCTGGAGTCAGAGAACACCGGTTCGAATCCCGGATTATCCACAGCCTAATTGTGTAACCTTTGCCTTTGGGGTCCTCCTCTGGAAAATGAGGTTTAACTGGCAAGGTTACTTGGGGTAGTTGTCCTGGAATCCAGGCTCTTTCTCCTTTAAGCGCAAGTTGGGGACTGGTCTGGTGGGAGTGGTCTAGGGCTGGGTGAAGGAAGAAGGAAGAGTAAAAGGAAGTGGAACTTCCGCGAAGCAGTGGCTCCTTCTGCTTTAGCCTTTTACAGCCTCCTGCTGCTCTCCTGCCACTATTAGCTCCCTTGTCCCCAGGATTCTGACGGCTCGAGCAGTAAGTATCCTCGCCCTGGCGATCCCAGGGTCCTATGCAGGCTGGAGCGCCTGTTCCCGAGCGCGCGCCGGCTCCCCGGGCCTTACCTGTAGGTCTCCCCTCGCATGCCCCGGGGGTGGAGGATGGGGACTGGCAGGGAGAGAGGGTGGGAGCGGAGTGGGCACTGAGCCTGGCCTTAACCCATCCACTCCAGGCCCGTTGTGTTCGTCTGTCCAGGCTTTGTCCCGCGGATGCTCACGTCTGACCGTCTGGGTTTCTCTCACTCATGTGGCCCGAATTCTCCAGGCCCCATATCCCACTTCTGTCTTTAGCTGATACAGGGTGATCAAGAGTCAGTAAGCATTTTCAAAGCGCCTGCTATGTGCCAGGCACTGTGCTAAGCGCTGGGGATCCCCCCCCCCAAAAAAGGCAAAAATATTCGCCATGCTTTCGAAAAGCTCACAGTATAATAGGGAGACAATATTGCAAGCTACTTACATACATACAGTATAAATGGGAGGTAATCTGAGAGGGAAGGCATTAATGGGGATCAGGAGGTAGGGGGAGTGGGGGTGGGAATGGAAAAGGCCTCTTGTAGATGCAGTCTTAAAAGAAGCCAGGGAAGCCAGGAGACCAAGGGAAATCATTCCAGTCATGGGAAACAGCCAATGCAAAGGCATGAATGAAGTCAGGAGCTGCCAGGAGCAGCCAAAAGGCCAGTTTTGCTGGATCATGGACTAGGTGAAGGAAGGTGAAGTATAAGAAACCAGAAAGGTAGGAAGGGATTTTAAGAGTTTTAAAAGTAAAAGGACTTTATATTTGATCCTGAAAGTAATCGGGGAACTACAGGAATTTATTGAATAGGAGAGTGAAGTGGTCACTCCTGTGCTTAAGGAAATTCACTTTGGCAATTGAGTGGAAGATGGACTGGAGTAGGGAGAGACTTGTAAGCAGACACCAGCAGACCACTGAAATCTGGGGGAGAGGTGATGAGAGAGTGTACCAGGGTTCAGCCGCCAGGATGCTGCCACCAGGCTTTGCCAAAGGAAGGAAGGAGATGCATGTAAGTGATGTTGTGAAGGTAAAAATGAGGACAACAGATTAGATATTTGGAGTGAATGCAAGTCAGGAGGCAAGGATGACACCTAGACTAACTGGGTAATTTGGAAGAGGGGAGGTTTTAGGGGAAAAGAAAATGAATTCTGTTTTGAACATGCTGAGTTTGTAAAGGGCATTCATTTGCTAGATATTCAATAGGTAGTTGGTGATGCAAGAACAGAGGTCTGGAGAGACATTAGGGCTAGATAAGTGGATCTGAGAATCTTCTGAATAAAGATGATAATTGACTCAAGCTAATGTCACCATCAAGCATGACATTATAGAGGAAGAAGAGGGCCAAGGATAGAACCCTGAGGGATACCCACCTTTAGTGGATATGGCCTGGATGAAAACCAATTAAGACCAAGAAGGCCCAGTCAGACAGGTAAGAGAAATGTTACCAAAAAAACCAAAACAAAACACAAAAAACCCTGGAGAGGACAGTGTCTAGATGAGGGAGATTGACATTATCATCAGCTACCAAGACGTCAAGAGGGATGAAGAATGAGAAAGACCATTGGATTTGGCAATTTAGAAATGATTAGTATATTTGGAAGTAACGTTTCTATTGAATGAAGCCAGACTGCAAAGGGTTTAGAGGAGAGTAGAAGGAGAGAAAATGGAAGGACCAATTGCAGGTGGTTTTCTTGAGGAATTTAGCCCTGAAAGAGAGGAGAGATACAGAATAATACTTAGCAAATAAGGTTGTTTTGTTTTGTTTTTAAAGGGAGGGTTTGTTTTTAAGGTAGGCAATAGGGAAGGAGCCAGTAGACAGAGAGAGATTGAAATTTACTGAGAAAGTGAGGATGCTTAAGGGGGCCATTTGCTGGAAGAGATAGGATGGAATGAGATCAAGGGCACATGTAGAGGGGTGCTCCTCAGTAAGGGGAATGGCCACTGGGGTAGGAGAAGATGGGTCCCTGCAGACCTACAGACCAAAACTATTTGAATGCTTTCATGCCATATGAAGGAAATGAGGAAGTTTAGCCTGGAGACAGGAAGAGAAGAGTTAGGGTGGACATGATAAATGACAGTTATACAGTTTCCTAGAAGTCTTAGTGAGGTTTTAAGCTTTAAAAACACTTTAAGGTTTTAAAGTGATAATTGCCTTGAAGTATTTGAAGAATTGTGAATAGATTTGTTCTTCTCAACCTCTAAAGGGTAGAAAGAACTAGAAAGAGTGGTTAGAAGTTTTAGAGAAGCAGATATAGACATAATGTGAGGAAGATGTTCCAAATAATCAGAACTATTCAGAAAGCATAATGGAATGCTTTTGGAGCTGGGTAGTTCAATTCATTTTAATTCTAATGTCTTTTGTTCTTGTACTGCACCTCTGATTCAATTAGTATAGGGAGCTCCCTATACTAAAGCTGATCTGCACCTTCTCAGCAACTAATAGTTTTAGAGAGTTGCCTGGAACACTGAAAGGTTAAGTGACTTGTCCAGAGTCACACATTTGGTATGTGTCAGAGTCAAAACTTCAGCTTGGATCTTTCAGCTCTGAGACCAGCTCTTTATACACTCTACTAAGCTTACTCTCCCAATTCATTTAAATTCATCAAGCATTTATTAAGGCCTATTATGTGTCAGGCACTGTGCTAGAGGCTGGAGGTAAAGTCATTCAACAATCATTTATTAAGCTCTTACTGTGTACCAGGGTAAAGAAATGTCAAACCACTCCGGTATCTTTGCCAAGAAAACCCCATGGATAGCATTGGCATGCTATGGTCCATGGGGTCATGAAGAGTCTAACAAATATGATACAAAGAAAGGCAGAAACCACCCCTGCTCTCAAGGGGCTCACATTTTAATGGGGGAGACAATGTACATAAATGCTAAGCTAAGTAATATCGAAAGAAAAGCACTATTAAAGGGATGGGGGACAGGAAAGGACTCCTACAGAAGGGGGATATAAAATGAATCTTGAAGGAAGGCAAGGAATCCAGGAGGCAGAGGTGAGGGGGCATAATTTTCTAAGCATGGGGGACAGCTAGTGTACCAAGGGAGATAGCATGTTATGTGAGAACAGCAAGTAGGACAATGAAAGTAATTGTAGCGTATGGTGGGGAGTAAAATATAAGACTGGAAAGGTAAGAAGGGGCCAGTTTACAGAGTTTGTTGAGTAGTAAGATGACATGGTCAGACTTCAGGGAAATCACTTTGAGGGGCAGTTGGGTGGTACAGTGGATAGAATACCAGCCCTGGAGTCAAGAGGACCTGAGTTCAAATCTAGGCTCAGGCACTTACTAGCTGTGTCACCCTGGGCAAATCACTTAACCCCGATTGCCTCCCCCAAAAAATCACTTTGGCAGCTAGGTAGAGGATGGATTGGAATAGGAAGAGACCAATTAGAAAGCTATTCAGGCAAAAGGTGATGAGACCTTGTACTGAGGTGATAACTATTTGAGTGTAAAAAGAGGGATATTTTCACACAAATAAAATCAGATCTAAATAATTGGAAAAACATCAGTTGCTCATGGGTAGGCCAAGCTAATATAATAAAAATGACAATCCTACCTAAGCTAATTTACTTATTCAGTGCCATACCAATCAAACCACCAAAAAATTATTTTATAGAGTTAGAAAAAATAATAACAAGATTCATTTGGAAAAACAAAAGGTCCAGATTATCAAAGGAACTAATGAAAAGAAATGCAGGGGAAGGTGGCTTAACAATTCCAGATCTTAAATTGTATTATAAAGCAGCAATCATCAAAACTGCTTGGTACTGGCTAAGAAATAAGGAGGTGGATCAGTGGAATAGGTTAAATATGCAAGACACAGTAGTCAATGACTATAGTAATCTATTATTTGATAAACCCAAAGACCCCAGCTTCTGGGATAAGAACCCACTCTTTGAAAAAAAAACTGCTGGGAAAACTGGAAAAGAGTATGGCAGAAACTAGGCATAGACCCAAATCTCACACCATATACCAAAATAAAGTCAAAATGGGTTCAGGACTTAGATATAAAGGCTGATACCATAAGTAAACTGGGAGAACAAGGAATAGTTTACCTATCAGATCTATGGAGAACAGAAGAATTCATGACCAAACAGGAGATAGAGAACATTATGAAAAGCAAAATGGATAATTTTGATTACATTAAATTGAAAAGTTTTTGCACAAACAAAGCCAATGCAACTAAGATTAGAAGGAAGGTAGAAAATTGGGAAAGAATTTTTACAACCAGTCTTTCTGATAAAGGCCTCATTTCTAAAATATATAGAGAATTAAGACAAATTTATAAGAACACAAGCCATTCCCCAATTGATAAATGGTCAAAGGATATGAACAGACAGTTCTCAGATGAAGAAATTAAAGCCATCTATAGTCATATGAAAAAATGCTCTAAATCGTTATTGATTAGAGAAATGCAAATCAAAACAACTCTGAGGTACCACATCACACCTATCAGATTGGCCAACATGACAAAACAGGAAAATGATAAATGTTGGAGAAGATGTGGGAAAATTGGAACGCTAATACATTGTTGGTGGAGTTGTGAAATGATCCAACCATTTTGGAGAACAATTTGGAACTATGCCCAAAGGGCTACAAAAAGTGCATACCCTTTGATCCAGCAATAGCACTTCTAGGGCTATATCCCAAAGAGATCAAACAAATGGGAAAAGGACCCACATGTACAAAAATATTCATAGCAGCTCTTTTTGTGGTGGCAAAGAATTGGAAATTGAGAGGATGCCCATCAATTGGGGAATGGCTGAGCAAGTTGTGGTATATGAATGTAATGGAATACTATTGTGCTATAAGAAATGATGAACAGGCTGACTTCAGAAAAACCTGGGAAGACTTATATGGTCTGATGCTGAGTGAAGTGAGCAGAACCAAGAGGACTTTGTACACAATAACAGCCATGTTATGCAATGACTAAGAATGTTAAACTGAACCCTTCTCAGCATTACGAGGATCTAAGACATCTCCAGAGGCCTCAGGATGGAAAATGCTGTCCACATCCAAAGAAAGAACTATGGAAGTCTAATCGTTCTCACTTATTTTTACCTTCTGTTGAGTTTTGTTTCATCTTTCTGATGGTTCCTCCTATTGGTTTTAATTTTTACTTACAACTTCACTAATGTGAAAATATGTTTAATGGGTATGTAAATGTAAAACCTATGTCAGATTGTGCGCCGTCTTGGGGAGGGTGGGGGGGAGAAAAGGTAGAAAAATTTTCAACTCAAAAGCATATGGAAAAAAAATTTAAAAAATCAAAATCAAAAAAAAAAAGAGGGATATTCAATTCAGTAAACATTTCTTAAATACTTACTATGTGCCAGGCATCGTGCTAAGTTCTGGACATAAAGGAGAGATGTTTGATGGTAGAAAGGACAAGATTTGGCATCTGACTGGATGAAGTGAATGAGAAGATGGTGCCCTCAACAGTAATAGGGAGTTTGGGAAGAGGATATGGTTTTGGAGAAAAGACAATGAACTCCCTTTTGGACATGGTGAGTTTGATATACCTGCAAGACATTCAGTTCAAGAAACCCAAAGTTGGTGATATGGGACTGGAACTGAGGAGAAAAGGGCTGGATTTTTAAATCTGAAATCATTTAAAGAGATGCTGTTTGAACCCATAGGAGCTGATGAGATCGCCGAATGAAAGAATAGAGAGAGAGAAGAGAAGAGGGCTCAGGACAGAAGTTTGAAGTGTACCTTTGTGTACATGACCTGGATGAAAATCTAGCAAAGGAGACATAAGAAAGGCAGAGAAGTGCCAGGAGAGGGCACTCTCATGGAAACCTAGAGAGGACAGAGTATCCAAAAGGCAAGGATGATCAACATTGTCAAAGGGACTGCAGAGAGGCTGAGAAGGATCAGGTTTAAAAAAAGACTATTAGATCATTGGTAACTTTGGAGAGGGTAGTTTCAGTTAATCACACTGCAAGTGACTGAGAAGTGAAAGGAGAAACCACATGAAAAAATGCTCCAATCACTAGTAATAAGAGAAATTAAAATCAAAAGAACCTTGCGGTTTTACCTCATACCCTGCAATTTGGCAAAAATGACAAAAAATGGCAACACATAAATTTAGGAAGGTCAACAGATGGGCACGTGCTAACACATTGTTGGTGGAGCTGTGAAATAGTTCAATCATTTTAGAAAGCAGTTTGAGGTCATGCAAATAAAGTGACTAAAATGTCCATACCATTCGAACCAGAAACTCCATTGCTAGGTGTATGCCCCAAGGAAACCATTGAGAAGAAAAGTCCTCATATGCTCTAAAATATTTATAGCAGTAATTTTTGTGATAGCTAAGAATTGGAAATAAAGTAGATGCCCATCAGTTTGGAAATGGCTAAACAAATTATGGTACATGACTGTAACGGAATAACAACTGTGCTGTAAGAAATGATGGAAGAAGCTTGGAAAGATCTATATGAACTGATTAAGAGAGAAGTAAGCAGAGCCAAGAAAACAATATACACACAGTAACTACAATGTAAATGGAAAGAGCAACACCAAAAAATTAAATGTAAATGTAATAAAATTATGAAAATCAAGGAGGACTCAAATGAAGAGATAGAAGAAGACAACCTAACCTACCCCTTCGTGGAGGTAGGAGGTCCACAGGTGTTACACATTGCACATGTTTCCAGAGTTTCTCAATGTAGCTCAATTGTGCTGACTTTCCCCCACCCCACACTTAAAAAATACTGTTTGTCGTATGGGATGGCTTTCTAGTAGGGGGAGAGGGAAGGATACATGGGATACTGTGGTGATGTAAGAAACAGAAAACATCAATAAAAATTTTTATAAAAGAAGTGAGAGAAGAGGAATTGGAAGTACCTGGTATAGATAGCTTTCTTAAGGAGTTTAGCTAAGGAGAAGGAAGTATTTAGGACAGTAGCTAGCAGGGATGGGCAGATGAAATTAAGGTTTTTAAGGATGATAGAGATGTAGGTATATTTGTTAGCAGCAGGGTTCAGTCAAGTAGATAGGAAGAGACTGATAATAAGAGAATGAGGATGATAGATACAAAGACAAAACTGAATGTAGTCCCTCTTGTACTCTATTAGAAGGCAACAAGATGTGCACTAGTAAGTAAACACACACAAGTGTGTGTGTGTGTGTGTGTGTGTGTGTGCGCACGCATAGGGGCTTGAGGAAGAGGGACTCAGATAAGAAGTGGTACTTGAGGAATCCTGACTGGCTAGTGTTCCCAAGAACATTTCAGGTTTTGAGAAAGCCTTTGTAAAGAAGGGAAATGACATCGTCAGGCTTGAGCTTTAGGAATAGTAATTTGGCAAATGTGTGGATGATGGATTGGAGGGATTAGAGACCTGGAGGCTAGTTAGGCCTTCACGTTGCAATGGTCCAAGTAAGTGGTGATGAGTGAGTGGTCGTGGATGGTGGCAGACCAAGTAGAAAAAGGGCCCAGATGTCAGGGATGATGAAGAGGTAAGATTAACAAAACTTGACAACTGAAATGTTAAGTGGGGTGGAGAAGGAAGAGCTCCACTTATGTTTCCCCTCCCTGAAGATCTTCAGGCAGAGGCTAGATGACCATTTCTCAGATGTACTTTACAGGGGATTCTTATTTGACATGACTTGGACTAGGTAGAGTCCCACTGTGTTCGACCTGTGAACCTGCCTCTCATATAGTTGCTTCCTGTACCTCACAAGTAGAACCTGTGCTTATCCACTAGGAGGTGGGTAGATCATGCAGCTACGTAACAGATGGAGACCCCCAGGGATTATTAGGTGAGACATAAAAACCCTGGCACATATGCTAGATTCACTGCAAATGATTTATGGAATACCATTAATGAGAATTACAGAGGATGAGAAGGTATGGATGACTCTGGTTCTGCACTGATGGGGGAATCTCCCTATTCATGATTACATATGCTTTGAAGTATAGAGAACTGCCTGGAACAAGAGAAGTGATCTTCCTGTTGCATTCTGCACTGCTCAGACCACATCTGTAGGATTCTGTTTGGTTGTGGGCATCCCACTGTAGGAAGAGCAGGCTGGAGATAGAAGAGGAGTATCAGGATGATGCGGGGTCTTGAGATCGTACCATTTGAGAATTGCTTGAAGCAACTGGGGCTGGTTACACTCACAAAGACAAGACTTTGAAGGAACCTGATGGCTGTACATGGGGATCTGAGGGGCTGTACTGTTAACTGTCTCCTATCGCTGCCCTTGAAATAGAGATTTGCTGCTCAGTTGGTATTCCTATGGCACAGGTTTGATTGTGTCTCCCCCCTGCTCAGAAACCTCTGGTGGCTCCTATTTGCCCCTTGTATAAAATAAAAACTCATTTGGCATTTAAAAGCCTACTTTTTCAGGCTTACCATTCTACTTTCGTTTATGTACTCAGTGTTTCAGCCAAATGAACATGCTTAAAAAAAAACAGACCCAAAACCAAATGAATGTGCTTGCTATTCCTTTTACTCGTCCTATTCCCTGTGCATTAAGGACTTGGAAGAAGCCAGGGAAGTCAGAAGGCAGAGCTTAGGAAGCAGAAAATTCTAGCCATTGGAGATGGCCAGTGAAAATGCACAGTCAAGAGATAGAGTGTCTCATTCAAGAAACAACAAGGAAGCCAGTGTTACTAGATCACAGACTATGTGAGGAAGAGTAAGGCATAAGAAGACTTGAAACAGGAAGGGGCCAGGTCACGAAGGGCTTTGAATGCTAAATAGGATTTTAAAAAATTTTTTTTTTTGGTGAGGCAATAAGGATTAAGTGACTTGCTCGGAGTCACATAACTAGTGAATGTTATGTGTCTGAGGACAGATTTGAACTCAGGTCCTCCTGACTCCAGAGCCAGTGTTCTATCCACTGCGCCACCTAGCTGCCCCTTGAATAGGATTTTATATTTGGTCCTGGATGTAATAGGGAGCCATTGGAGTTTATTGAATGGTGGGGGGAAGGGGGACTGATATGGTGACTTGTGTTTAAGAAAAATCAGTTTGATAGTGGAGTGGAGGAGGGAATGAAGCGGAAAGATTCGTGGCAGGGCTGTAACCAGCAGGCTATGGTAATATTCCAGGCATGAAATAATGAGGGCCTGCACCAGTGTGGTGGCCGTTTCAAAGGAGAGGATGGAGCATATACCAACGATGTTTTAAAGGTAGAATCAATGGGTTTTGACAGCTAATTGGATGTAGGGGGTGAGAGAGAGGATTCTACGATGTCACCTAGATTTTAAGCATGGGTGACTAGGGGGATGGTGCTACCCTTGACAATATTATAGAAGTTAGGAAGAAGGGCGAGTTTAGGGAAAAAGACAACAAATTCTGTTTTGGATACATTGAGTTTAATTAAGATGTCTATAGGACCTTCAGTTTGAGATGTCTAGTAGGCTCTCAGAGATTGGAGATTGAGAGGGGTTAGGGGCTGGATCAGTAGATTTGAGAATCATCCGTGATGATAACTGAATCCATTGGAAATTATGAACTCACCAAATGAAATAGTATAGAGGGAGAAGAGAAGGTGGTCCAGGACAGAACCATGGTGGCATGAGCTGAAAGAAGATGTAGCAAAGGAGATTGTGAAGGAAGAATCAAAAAAAGTAGGAGGAAAATCAGAAGAGAGTAATGTCATGAGAATCTAGAGAGTGTCAAAGTGAAGAGAGTGATGGATAGTGTCAAAGGCTATAAGAATGTCAAGAAGGATGAGGATTGAGGAAAAGCCATTAAGAGATCATTGGTAATTTGAAGACAGAAGTTTCAGTTGAATGATGAGGTCAGAAGACAAACTGTAGAGAGTGAATAAGAGGAAAGGAAGTGCTAGGGATGCAAAGACAAATAAAACAGTTCCTGTCCAGAAGGAGCGTGTGTTCTGCTGGGGGAGATTCAGAAATGTTTGTAGGTAAGTAAATATGAAAAACCTACAAAATAAAGCAGCATAATTTCAGGAGAGGTGAGACAGCAATCAGGAAAGACCTTGTTTAGGAAGAGATGGTGCCTGAGCAGAGCCTTGATTCAAGAGCTAGGATTCTAAAAATCAGAAGAGTCAAAGACATGCACTTTAGAAATGGATGGTAACCTGTGTAAATACACCGAGGTGGGAGATGGATAATATACATGGCAATGTCAAGGGAAGAGCCAGTTCTTGAGATTATAGTAGAATAAGTCTGGAATGGTATCCTGGAGGTAGACTGTGAAGGGCTTTAAGTGACAGAGGTGTTTTTATGTTATCCTAGAAGCTATCGACAGGCTGATATTTCTTGATTAGGGGAGGGAGGTGGTTAGGCCTGGGCTTTATTTTGGCAGCTCTGAGGAAGATATGGGGAGAGATTAGTTATTATTAGTTGCAGTTAGGAAGCTATCCAGGGGAGGGTGATGAGGACCTGAATGAGGGTGATGATCATATAGGTGCTGAAAAGGGGCAAAAGTGGGAGTTGATATGAAAGTGGAATTGTTGATTATGGCTCTGGGGTGATTAAACTGATTAACTGGAAGATTGGTAGTTCTCTTATCTGAAATAGGAAAGTCAGGAGGGGAAGTGTGGTTTTAGGGGGAAATATACTGAATTTTATTTTTAGATATTTTAAGTCATTTTGGGTACATCAAGGTAGAGAAGTTCAGTAGGCTGTGGGCGATAAAGGACTGGAGCTCAAGAAACAGAGAAAGGCTGTGTTTTAATCTTGTAGTTATTTGAATAGAAATTATAATTTGACCCATGGAACTGATGAGATAGCTGGTTTATTTCTTGTATCTGGCCCAAATTTTTTGCTCTAAATACCTCCCTTTGCTTTGTTTTTGCCCTCTGTGTCAAAGCAAAATGTCTTATCTTATCCCCTTTCCACATGAAAGAAAGCCCTTTAAATATAGGACAGCTATCATGTCCCCCCTAAGTCTTCTCTTTCCTATCCTAAGCATCCCCAGTTCCTTTGAATAATCTTCATCTGTTAACATAGTTCCCAATTCTCTCACCATCCTCATTGCTTTCCAGCAGTGGAAGCAATAGGAAGCTCTCTAGCATCCTTCCTCAAATGTGGTACATCATACTTTAGCTATTATCTACCTAGTCAACCTTGGACAAATCACTTAAAATTTCCAGGTCTTAATTTCGTTGTTTATAAGGTAAAAGGCTTGATTAGATGATGTCCAAGGTTTCTCCCAATTAACTACTGTGAGCTCTTCTGTGAGGGCCAAGTCTGCTACATTAGCCAGTACAGCTGTGTAACTACCTTGGCAGTATAGCTGTATAGCTACATTGGGGAGTACAGCTGTGTGGAATGAGTAAGAATGGGAATTTCCACCAGAACACTGTCGTAAGAATCTACGATGAAAGCAAATGAGAATAGAAACCCAGGAAGAAGCTGATGGGTTATGAAAACCATATGTGGTCTAGGGGGTAGACAGGGAGGCTGAACAAAAGAGGAAGATGGTTCATTGTATTACAATCATTACAGTTGCTGAGTTAAATCTTACCTGTATAAACAATAATAATACCTGATGTTTAGATACCTTTATAATTTCGAAGTGTTTTACATACACAGTGGTCTTTGGTGCTCTCATCTGTGAGTTTCTCTGAGACTGTCTTCTTAATAGGAAAGTCCTTTTTGAGCCTTAAAGCACTATATAATTATGAACTGTTGTTGTCTAATATGATTACATCTGTAGAGCCTTTCTCCCAAACTGGTTCTAGGTACCTCGGTAGTTTGTGCTCCTAGATGTTCCATGAAGAGATTTAAAGTTTCTGGGGTTGCCCACCACCCTTGTTTTGCTCCCAGTTGTTATGTGCAGTCTTACATGGGGCGGGGGGGGGAGGGCGTGCACATGTGGAAAGAGATGATTCTTAGGTCTTCACTTCTCCATCCCCACTGGGTATTGGGTGGTTGAAAGGTTGCACTGTTATAGCAGGCCTCTTGTCTGGTGAATGAACTTAACTCAACTGCTAGGGTAGCTGGGGACTAAGGTGGAGGTGGGGAGTGAGGTGCAGGATGTAGAGGCAAAGTTAGTTTGTTCAGGTAGCATGGGGTAGTAGATAGTGTTAGATTTGGAGTTAGGAAGACATGGATTTGAATCCTACCTTTGACACTTACTAGTCATACACCCCTGAACCCTTGAAATCTCCTGGCCTCAAGTTTCCTCATCTATAAAATAAGGAGATTGGACTTGATGACCTCTAAGGTCCTTTAGAGCTGTAAATCTATGATCTGCACAATAACTTTATTAGAGATGTTGGCAACTTCCTTAAATCACATAACTAATTAGTGGAACTAGCTCTATTTTTCCACTTTTATGGCTCTTCCTTTATCATGACCTCTGACTGCATCTGTCTCTTCTTCAGCCTATTCAGTCATTTGTCCTGTTGTAGGGCATGGTCATAGGGATTGACTCAGATCAGTCCAATGGCTCAGCTTTAGGATTGGAATAATCCTAAAGGCACTTTTAGACCGTTCAGCAAAGAAGTTTACTTGATAGTAGCATGAAAAGTATACTTGGCAGAGATACAATATTGGTTCATTTGGGTGCAGTTCCCTGTGTCTGTATTTGACATAATGGTATGGCCAGTCCTTAGCATGGGTCAAGCTTCTCATGCACTAAGTTTTTGTACTTAGGTGACCAGGAAGCCATGTCAGTGGTTCGAACCTTTGTTCTCTGGACTGATGAATTATCAAGAATGATGTTACTGCCTTTAAGCAAAAACTAGGCAGTCTATGTGGCATAGACCTTAATAAATGTCATTCCTACCCCAGAGATACTCTGATTCTATTCCTAGAATCATAGAGATGGATGGAATCTTAGACATTCTCTAGCCCAAAGAGAATGGGCACATAATAGCCCTCCTCATTTTATATTTATAGATGAAGAAACTGAGATCCAAGGAAGTAAAATTACTTGCCAAGGTCATACAGAAGGCAGGACTAGGAGAGGTCTGCTGGCTTCTTGGGTGATGAGGCGGGTCACCTGAGGTCTGTTTGGTCACCTTTGGATTAGAAGGTCAGAGTATTGAGAGAGAGAGAGAGAGAGAGAGAAAGGGAGGGAGAGAGTGTGAGTGTGTGTGTGTGTGTGTGTGTGTGTGTGTGTGTGTATACACGTATGTAAATGTATGTGCATTTCCTTATAAGTAACTGGCAAGAAAAGCTTCTGTACACAAGGTAAGGGGCATATGCTTGTGGCCATCTTAGCTCTCTGTAGGGCTTTTCATTATGTAAGGAAGAGAAAGGTAAAGAAGGGAATAAATATTTATATAGTATGTTCCAGATACTTTACAATTATTATCTCATTTGATTCTTACAACAGTTCTGCGAGATAGGTGCTATTATTATCTTTGTTTTACAGTTGAAAAACTGAGGCACACAGAGGTTAAGTGACTTGGCCAGGATAACACAGGTAGTAAATGTCTGAGGCAGGATTTGAACTCAGATCTTTCTGACTCTAGGTCCAGCTCTCTATCTATTGCCCCACCTAGTTCTTGGTGGGGACAGAGGGGTGAGAGACTGCAAAACTATTGCAGCATGAATGCAACCAGAGGACGATAAATCATGGAACACCAAAATTTCAAGAAAAATTACTGGTGACCCAAATAGTAATGGAAGAACATATGTTGTGTGTAAGAAAGATGAAGCATATCAGAAAGAATGAACTGAAGGTGAAAAGACATCACCAAGGACAAGTAGGATCAGAAAACAAAATGGGACCATCATAGATCAGTAATTGGTGAGCAGCTTAAGTGCTGTAATGATATTTTCCTTTTCTGATTGATCTGTGGTAACATTTATTCAATTGCTTCTTCCAACCTTGAAAATTGCCACCCATTCATACCATCACCCTTCCACGACTCTTGTCTCAATCTTCCCAGAAATCTTCCATAAAAGGTCAGTCTAACATAGTGAGGGTTTTCTGCTGGTTCTCTTGACCATGAAAGAATACCACTAGAGTTGGTAGGCTGTGCATCAGTGATCCTGCTTTCTCCATGTGACTATCCTACTTCTTTCCTTATGTATCTCTCCAATGACATCCTTTGTTCCATTTTTTACTTAATTCTTGGTTGGTTATGCATTGCATGGCAGCTAGTGATGCAGTGGATACAGTGGATAGAGGAAGACATCTTCCTAAGTTCAAATTTGGCCTCAGATACTACCTTTGTGACCCTAAGCAAGTCACTTAACCCTGTTTGCCTCAATTTCCTCATCTGTAAAATGAGCTGGAGAAGAAAATAGCAGACTACTGCAGTATCTTTGGAAAACCTCAAATGGAATCATAGAGTGAGACACAACTGAAAACAGCTGAACAACAGTAACAAATATGCATTGCAAGCTATTTATGCCTACCTTATTTTTCTTGCCCTTTTGGTGACCTCAGCGTTAATTTTTTTAGAGATGCTAATTTTCTGTGAATTGCAACTGAATTTGTTGCTGTATGTACCTACTAATTGCACTGTTATCCACAAAACAGAACTAGAGGAGGGTTTTCCGAGAGTTGGGTAGCAGATCCTCTGTCAATCAATAAACTTTTATGTGCTAGTTGGTATTCTAAGTGCTGAAGACACAGATACAAAGAATGAAATAACCCTACTCTCCAAGAGTTTACATTGAAATTGAGAGGGGATGGGGGATAAGGAGAGCCAGTACTTTCTGAGATAAATGACTCTCTTTAACCACTGATTGGCCCACATACCACAAAGTTCCTATCTATCCACCAACTGGTTTAGTCAGCTACATTTAGGAATAGGAATGCAAAGTTAGCGAACTATCAGTTTAACAAACTTCATCTAGTCCAGGTGTGTAACGTTAGCAAACCTTACTGTCCTTGTGGTTAATAAGGGAGGGTAGCGATCCAGACCACCCTATGATTGACTGCTCCTAAGGTTCCCCCTTCCCACTTAGTACCTGTGAATCTGCCCAGCAACAGTGAGACATAGGAGGAGAGACCCAGGAGATCAAGGTATCCAGGCCACCTAGACTCCGTGGTCATTGTGTGCCCATGGATCTGCAAAGTGAGGGAGCTACACACACTTTTACATGTCTCTGAGGAAGAAACCGCCTGACTCACCGTCCTTTGAGTCATTATGCTCCTTCTATCTCCTCATCCATGATTTCCTCATATACACATTTAAGAATAACTCAGAACCATGCCTGAGGAAACCTTAGGGAAGAAGTAGGGTTACATAGGGTAGCTAGGTGGTACAGTGGATAGAGTGCTAGTCCTGGAGTCAAGAGGACCTGAGTTCAAATCCAGCCTTAGACACTTACTAGCTGTGTGACCTTGGGCGAGTCACTTAACCCTGTTTGTCTCAGTTCCTCATATGTAAAATGAGCTGGAGAAGGAAATGGCAAACCACTTCAGTATCTTTGCTAAGAAGATAACAAAACAGCTCAACAACAATAAAGGATTATATACGTATATGCAGAGTGGGGCTCCCTTGACCTTCTCCCCTTTCCAGGTAGTGAGCCCACCCCTCCACCACCCCTCATCCTTCAAAGGCTTCAATTGGAGGTTAGAGAAGGCCCTACCCAACCAGATGTTGATTCTGTGGGCCATCTCTCCCCTCTAGGCTGCCTGGCTCAGCCCCTCCTCACCTCTTACTTCAACTATCCAAATAGCCTCCAGTTAAGTCCCAACTTTCCTAAAACACAGGTTACACCCTGTCACTATCCTCCTCAGGAAACTTCAGTAGTTCCCTAGTGGTTCCTAGGGGGACCGTAGAAACTGAACAGCCAGGCATTCAGGGCCTCTCACACTAATGATTTGGCTGGCCACAACCTCCTGGACCCAAAAGGCCCCTCTGCCCAGTACGTTTCAGGCCACCAAATGGAAGCATGTAGTGTAGGAGGTGCTGGGGGAGCACATGGTGCCCTCTGACCAGCAGCATATTGTGATGCTTTTAGGGACCTCTGGCAGCAACCTGCATGAGGTAGAGACTGCCCAGGGAGTCAGCATGCCCTCCAAATACCCTAAGAACATCTGGATCAAGAGAGGTAACTTTCTCATTGTGGACCCTATGGAGAAAGAGGAAAAGGTAAAGGCCAAACTCTCCCATGTCCTCTGCAAGGATCATGTCTGTTTTCTGCAAAAGAAGAGACTCTGGCCTGAAGCCTTTTCTGAGGTAGTGGAGAAACAAAGGTATAGCAGAACAGACCTCCTGAGAAAACCCTGTCTTCTAAGGACGACAGTTCTGAAGATAATTCAGATCTCTTTGTTAACCCAGGAGAGTAAGGAAGAGGCCTGAAATAGTAACTTTCCTTGTAGCTAGAAGCCAAGGTATACCCTGACCCTACGTCCGTGGAAATAATTAGGATTGCTCAGTGAATCATCTACCCCCTGGATAGAGGCTTCCATTTTCAGGGCTTCTGTCTGAACTCCTACTCTTCCCTGAAAGAGATTAAACCCCTGGTAGGGTGCATTGACTTGTACCAGTCTGCCTAGTAAAGCCAATCCAGCCTTGAAAATGAATAAATGAATGAATGAATGAATGAATGAATGAATGAACATAAAATAGTTAAGCAGGGAGGGCACTGAAACTTAAAGATATCAGGAAAGTTTTCTAGTAGATGATGGTGCTTATGCTGGATCTTGGAGGAAGAGAATGCTAGGGGGTCAAAGTATAGAAGTTGTGCATTCCAGGCAAGGAGGATGGCCAGTATAAAGGTAATGAATATCACATGTGAAGAACAGAGAAAAGGATTGGATTGCAGAGTATGGGGTGGGGTGGGGGGGCAGGGGAGTAATATACAGTGAGTTTGGAATCAGTTTGTGAAGAGCTTTAAAAGCTAAACAGGAGTGTTTATATTTTTTTCCTAGAGGCATTTGGGAGCCACTGGAGTTTATTTAATAGAGGAATAACACAGTCAGATCTGTGCTTAAAGAAAATCATTTTGGCAGCTGGAGGAGAATTGATTAGAATATGAAGAGGTTTGCAGCCTAGAGACCAGTTAGGAGAAGAACTTGAACCAGAGAAACCAATCTTCTCTATGGAAGATTTATAGAAAGATAGACACTAATAGGTTGTAATCAGCATTGGTGCAGGGAGCATTCCCAATGCAGAGATCATGGAATCATCACTATAGTTATCCCTTCCACATCACAACTTTCCCCATTGCAGTTTTGATATAACTTGGGTCAGCACAAGCAATTAAATCAAAATTTTGGGGAGTTTAATGGAAGCCACAGACAATATGCAAAGGCCAGCAGATGACACAGAAGAATTTTTACTTAACATTGACCTACATATCACCTATGACCAAGTATTTAACCCAAATTTTACAATAAGGTACTGTAAACACCCCATAAAAGTAAAAGAAAAAATTCGGACTTCTCTGGCACAAAGGGAGGGCCAAAAAATTTTATGGATTTTCCAGATCACAAGGGTGCTGTGCCCCTAATCCCCGTAAAGGGATAACTGTCAAATCACATACACTCAGCGAGTGTATCCTCAATGAATGAGAGTTTTGATTACAGCAAGAAAAAGGAAGGAAAGGGACAAGCAGGCATAGTTTGGAGATTCCTCTCTTGACCATCTTCTTAGCTGTACCCTGAAGAACTTCCCTCTGAGTAATAAATAAGCACTTTTCTGTTTGGAAAATGCCTTCCTCCTTACGGATGCCCATAGTTTCCCACATTCTGCAAGAACCTCTAAAACCTATCCTTGGAAAACATAAAGGGGCCTCTCTTATAGAAAAAGATTTAGCATGAACTAAATGTTAGGCTATAATTATCACCAGAAAGTTTCCACTCTTGGGTTTTTTCTTGTCATTTTTAAATTTTAGAAAATTAAAAATATTTTTCAGTTTTATTTTAAAATCAACTTAAAGACTTTGTCCTTATGTAACAGGAATCTCTGGTGTAGAACACTTAAGAGTAGCATAATATTATTATTACCTGAAAAGACCATACTAGTAAATTCTTACATCTACAGATTTAAGGAAGATACCCATGTCTTGGTATAATGAGAGAACTCATTCTCCTGCCCCCAAACCCATTTGATGTGATCACTGAAATAGATAACAAAGGGTTAATGTGTAAAAGAATTACAAAGACATATCTGTAGCCTGTTATCCTTTTGTGAAGTGTGAAGGGGCTCTCCCAGATAAAAGGAAAAGGGTACCTGATCATTGACTGGGGTCACGATTGACAATAGATCATATGGTCTTTAAAATGCTAAACTTGCCAGCCTGAGAAACATTGAGACATGCATGAAACATGAGAAACTCAGGGCATATCTTCAAAATGCATGGTCCCAGGCAGCAGAGACAAGGACCCACCATGGATTCAAGGTTGGAAGCTGAGCTGACAAAAAGAGCAATGCCAGGAAGAACAGATGAGGGACTTGCCTGGCAGAAATGACACACCTATAGCAGAAGAAGAGAAAGCACATTAGGGTCCCAGGGTGCTGGAGACATGAGTTACCTTCGCCATATATGTTCTTCCTAGGGCTTCCTCACTACCAGAGCCTGTCTTGTCAGTGGCGGTTGGTTTGTAGTTGGTGGGCATGATGGTGATAGGAATAATGGACTCCTTTTGCCCTCAGGGTTTGCTCCCTAGAATGATGGCCACAGGATCTAGGCTGGAAGTAAGCCCAGTGATCTGGAAGATGCTGTTGTCTCCAGGACTCTTGGGTTCACCTGCCTGTAGGTGGCAGTTAGTGGTGGGAACTGTGGGGCGCTTCTCCAGAAGGGTTGTTCCCTTCTGGGATGGCTCTGGGGAGTCTGGTCAGGGGGCAGAAGAGAGCACATAGAAGGAACGTGTGACCAAAGTACATGAATGAAGAAACACACAAGGAGAGAACACAGGTGATAGGGCACACAATCAATCAGCAGACATTTATTAAGTAGGTAATAGTGCCAGGCATTATGCTAAGGTATACAAAGACAAAAGTAAAACTGTGCCTCATAGATTCATAGACTCAAAGCTGGAAGAGACTTCAAGGCATCAAGTGTGTAACACCTTCATTTTACAAATGAGGAAACTGAGGCACCAGGAAGTTAAGTGATTTGTTCAAAGTCACACAGGCAGTAAGATCCAGAATTAAGATTAGATAGAACCCAGGTCGTCTGATTCCAAATCCATTCCCTTTCTGCTGTACTACATGGGCTCCTCTGCTGTCAAAGAGCTTATATTCTAATGGGAGACACACCATGCATACATATATAATATATACAAAGGGGCTAGTAGCAGACAGAATGTCAGAAGGGAAGTAATGTGTAAAAAAATTTGAAAGGTACAAAGGAGTTAGATCATGAAGAGAATTAAATGCCAAATAGAGGCATTTGCATTGATTCTAGAGGCAAAAGGCAGTCCCTAGAGTTTCAGGCGGGTAGAGTGACATGATAAGACCTGCCACATGGGAAAATAACTTTGGTGGCTTTGTGGAAGATGGAATGGAGTGGAGATAGAGGCCAGGGAGACCAAATTGTGATTGCAGTAGTCCAGAAGGGATGAAGGTCTGGACAAGGGTGGTGGCAATGTGAATATTCAAAAGATGAAGAGATTGAAGGATTTGGCAAGGGATTGGATATTATGGTGAGTGAGAATGAGAAGCTGGCGATTTCCTGAGGTTGCAAATCTGGGTGACTGGAAGAATGGTGGTGCCCAAGATAATAATAGGAAAATTTAAAAGAAGGGTGATGGGGAAAGGGAGGGGGGAGAAAAAAAGAGGGATGGTGGAGAGGAAAAGAGATTGAGTTCACTTTTGGACATGTAGGAAATCCAGATGAAAATGTCTATTACACAGTTTGGGACAGGACTGGAACATATGAGAGAGACTTGGGCTGGTTATAGAGTTCTGGGAGTCCTCTGCCTTGGGTGGGGCGCACTGGGAGCTAGATGGTCTAATGTGGATGATGAATCAGCTAGGGAGATTGAGAACAATCAGTTAAAGAGTCAGGAGAAGAACCAGGAGAGGACTATATCCCAAAAATACAGAGAGAAGAATGTACAGAAGGAGATGGTGATTGGTGGTGTCAAACACTGCACAGAGGGTAAGGACTGTGAGGATTGAGAGGAGACCCTGAAATTTGGCAAATTAGAGATTATTGTTAACTTTGGAGAAAAGAATGTTAGTGATTGATAAGTTCAGAAGCAAACATTGCAGGGGATTTAGAAGAGTGAGAGGACAGGAAGTGGAGACTGTGTGCATAAGTGGTGTTTTTTTTTTGCAGGACAGGGACATTTCAGCATGTTTGTAGGCAAGGAAGGAGTGAGTAGAAAGGGAGGTAATGAAAATTAGAGAGAAAAGGGGGATGAAAGTCAAAGCAGTGTGTTGGATAAGGTGGGAGGGGATGGGATCAAGGATGCATGTGGAAGATACATGCCAGATACATGAATAAAGGAAAATGTGGTCAGGGGTGAAGCTGAGGGATTGTGAAATGAGGAGGAAAGGAGAAAAGGAAGTTTTCAAATTTTTTTTCAGTGAAGTATGATGCAAAAGCCTCAGCGAAGAGAGCGTTGGGAGGAGGTACTGTTGGAAACTTGAGCAGACAAGGTTTTGAATGCCCTTCGTGAGGGGCAGCTAGGTGGTGCGGTGGATAGAGCACAGGCCCTGGAGTCAAGAGGACTCGAGTTCAAATCTGGCCTCAGACCAGACACTTGACACTTGCTAACTGTGTGACCCTGGGCAAGTCACTTAATCCCAATTGCCTCCAAAAACACCCCCCAAAACCACTGAATACCCTTTGTGTATTCAAGGGTAGAGAATCACTTAGTAAGTAATCAATAAACATTTATTGAGCACCTACTATGTGCCAGGCACTGTGAACTCGAACTCTTAGTGGCATAGTGGAAAGAGCCTTGGGCTCAAGTCAGGAAGACCTGAATTCAAATTTGACCTCAGACACTTACTAGCTATGTAACTCTGGGCAAATTATTTAACCTCTATTTACCTCAATTTCCTCATCTATAGAATGGGCTTAATAATAGCACCTACTTCCAAGAGTTGTTGTGAGGATAAAAAAAAGATAATAATTGTAAAGCTTTTAGCACGGTGCCTGGCATATTGCAAGTGATATATAAATGTTAGCTATTATCATTTGATCCTCACAACAGCCCTGCGAGATTGATGCTCTTAATGTTTCCATTTTACAGTTGAAGAAACTGAAGCAGATAGGTTAAGTGACTTGTCATGGCAAGGATGTCTCTGAGGCCAGACTTGAACTTGGGTCTTTCTGCCTTCAGGTTCAGCCCTCTGTGCACTATGATGCTTCATAAACACCTATCTGTGTTTGCTTACTTCTTCCTTGGTGTGGCCTAAGCCTCCATTTTGAATGGGCTGAATGAATACTGACTAATGTTGAGTCCTCTTCCATGGGCCTAGGATTCTGCAGCTGACATTTCAAATATAGTCTTCTTTCCAATTTGTGCTTCCTCTAGGTCCTTTGCTATTGTCCTGTTTTCTGCCCTTACTAATGCAGTCTCAACAGACTGCGTCTAATTTCTGAAAAATGGCCCGTGCGTCTGTTTGTTTGCTGGCTGCTAGATGATGAATTCTTTAAGAACAAAATTAAGGGGGCAGCTAGGTGTCACAGTGGATAGAGCGCCGGCCCTGGAGTCAGGAGAACCTGAGTTCAAATTCAGCCTCAGACACATAACACTCACTAGCTGTGTGACTCTGGGAAAGTCACTTAACCCCAAATTGCCCCACCCAAAAAAAAAAATTAAGAAAAAAAATTACAAAATGGCCAACAGTCATGTGTGGTCTGGTCCTTTTCTACTTCTTCAAATCCAATAAGATATTTGTAAATCACATAGCACAATGATAGCACATAGTAGGTACTTAATAAATGCTTATTCCCTCTCCTTCCTCCCAATCCCTTTCAGTAGTGACATGGCAGAAAAGGGGGTAAAGGGTGGTTATAATCACACCATTTTTACACAGAATATGAATACGAATTTAACTGGTTATAATTTAAACGTTAAGTCCTTATCCCATGACCCATGAATAGGCACACTACTTGTGGTACTGAATAATACCTGTAATTTGCATTCTCACTATAAATGATTAAATTAGAATACTAAAGGAAGTTGTAGCTGAATGGAAAGGTGCCTCACAGCCTCTCCTTGTAGAAGCTAATGAAGGAGTTGGAATTGTTTTTATTGTGTATCCAAAGGCAGAAAGAAGTATAATTTCATGAAATACTAGGTCTCCAGTTCTTCATTGCCCAGGATGAGCATAAGCAAAAAGGTTACCATGAAAATAAAACAAAGTACATCAAATGTATATTGTCATCATTTCTTCAGGTAGTTTAACTATTGTAAATCAGTTGCCATTAAAAAAAAAAAACAGGCCAAAACAGTCTCAGTTAGCAATTGTCTTATCTTCTTGCTAAGTAAAGAGATGGCAGTCAAGTACAAGAGTGGTTTAGGATATAATCTTGTTTGTAAAAAATCTTATCGAGGAGGATGGTGAAAGATTATGAGCAATAAATAGAACCTCATAAAACAACAGAGAAACAATAGAGGTAAAAAACCCATTTATAGAATACTTGGCTCTTAAGCCAGATCATCCTGACCGAATTTAAGCATGAAACTGAAAGGACAACAAAAAGATGAAAAAATGGAAAAGGTCTATTAAAATTAAAATTCTTATAACAGACTATTTTCTCACCAATGACAAGTAGAGCTTCCACATTTGGACTCTTAATATCATGGTTAATATACAAGGAAGTAGAAATGACGCTAAAGAAAACACAAAATAGGAAGAGCTGCACAACGAGACCAAATAGCTATAGAGGATCCTGGTCCATCTTGCAAGTGACAAGAGTTTTGAGGGCATTGGACAATAGGTTTAATAATGATATCTGAAATAGAATTTATAAAGCTATCTAAAGGAGGGGAGAATACTAAATGCTTAGGGGGAAAAAATCACCAATACTTCCTTTCTACCTTTTGGCAACAGAGTAGAGGTGCAGAATGAGATACACATTTATAGATATGGCTAATGTGCAGATTTATTTTGCTTGACTAGACTCATTTGTTACAAAGGATGGCTGCTGTTGGGGGAGGAGACTTACTTGGTGGTTAGTGATAGTAAGAGAAAAATGAAAGAGCATCAAGAAAACATTAAAAAATGTTACATAAAAGATGAACATAAAAAATGTTACATAAAAAAGTTACTTAAAAGTTCAGAAGGTAACATGGACAAAGCAGGACAGTTTTATTCTGTGTTAAATTTAATATATGCTTTAAAAACTGTATGTAACGCAAGTTCACAATCTTTCCTGTTTTTATATATTAAAATGTTTTTTAATATACAAGTTCATAATAAAGAACTTTTTTTAATTCTGTAATATTTATTTTAAAAAATCAGTCACACATCACTTTCCAGCCAGACTACATATAACACATGAGTCTTTTCCTTCATTTGTATTTCAATACCAATTTAAAAACAAGTGGACACAAAAGGACTTCTGTGTCTTATATTCCAGATCTAGGTTAAGGTTGTATTTATGATGGATTCTAAATACATATGAAATTTGTTAAGGAACCCCATTTTCATGCTGTTTTAGAACTAAATAAAAAAATCAGCTTTTCCCTTTATGTTTCTTCTTCCAGTCTTATTGGCTCTTTGTAATTCTACTCTCATTTCAACAATTCTTTTTCAAATTCATATCCTCTAGCTCTCCACCTAGACCACTTTCTCATAAAACCTTTTGGCTCATTGTTTCTCTGATTAATTTGCAGGATGCTCTCTTCCTCTATTCATTTGTCCCATTCATTTACAGTAATGTCCACTTAGTTGCTTGATAGCCTGCATATTCTCCATATCCTTATTTATAACTTGATTTCCAGTTTGTTACTTGCTTTTTCAAATATCTCATGTGCCAGAGCTAAAGCTCAGAATCAAGGACTATTCCTTTCACTGTTAGATGATACAGACTTGGGGCTGTAGTGAAACTTTCTGACCCAGCCCAATTTATAATAAAATGAATGTTTAAAACACCATTAAATGTTATAAAAGGAATCTCAGCTAGAAGCTGTACCAAGGAGTTCATAGTATGAAATTGCCTTATAGCAAGGGCAAGGTCCTCTTGGCATTTCGGTAACTAAATCTCTTTAGATGTGAATTCCAATAAAAACCCAGTTTTTGTTGGATTCATCTCTAAAATGAATCACATTAAGAAGCAAAACTCCAATGTACATTAGAAAAAAAGTTCATTGTAATCGTTAAAAAGAATCCCAGTAAAACAGATTAAAAATTCATACTTTATTCATCCAATCTTTTTTCTTTCCATTTTCTTTTCTGCTTAAAAAAAGTTTCTTTTTTTAAAGTCATGTTGATGTGAGCCAATTGCGTGCATTTTTAAAAATAGAAAAGAAAAAATAAAGTTTGATAGAAGATACATTCGAGGGTCACATACAAATTCTAGTTTAAAGAACACATTTACAATCACTAATGTTATTTACTATTAAAAAAAAGTGATCAAGGAAATATTAACGACCAACTCATATACCAACTTTCCCATCTCCACAAAATCCTTATGAGAATAATCTACCCATATATTAAGGACATCCTTAATTGAAGGAAGGTGTGAAAAGGGAAGAAGTAGGTTTTCACAAATGATATGGTACATCATACCACATTTTTGTAGTCACATATAATTTACTGAAAAGCATAGAGAAAACAAGATCCCACTGTTGAGCCAAATGCTACTTAAGCCACCTCTCTATATGTGTATTAAAAACATACAAGATTATTTGAAAGATGCAATAACTGTAACAATTTCACTTAAATATTAAAATGAATGTTTTATTAATGTCAACTTTATCATTAATATTACATTCCAATTTATTATCAACTGGTTATTAATTATTAATACCAACTGAAGAATAATACTGAAAGATGTATGCTTGGTATAGGTTTTGCCATTCTCCTGGAGAATGTCCAGTTCAGAGTTCATGTGAAAGAGGTATTTCCCCATTCATTGTGAGGTGTTCCAGATGCTTCTGTTTTCATATGACATCCTGGTCATCTCATCGGACCCTAGAATACTGTAAACTTTGTAAATGAGATCCATAATCACTCAAAGGAGTTTAGTCTCTTGGGCAAAGAAAAAAAACAAGCATATAAAAAATGGCAGGACCATGATATGCAATTGGATGCACAGCTCGTAGAGTTTCATGAAAACATGTATCTTGAGTTGTCACTGTGGACAGACAGTGAATTGAGCCTGGAACAGAATTGGAAGATGGAAACAGGCTGGGTTGCTTTTGTTTATATCATCTTAAATTTGCTAGTCTCCCGGTTCATAAATATCCTCAGTTCCCATGATCTATCTGCAGCTTTATTCTATTCCATTCCATGACCCATTCGTTCATAGAGATGGGTCATATGCTTGTTCTCACCATCAGCTATATATATGTTCTTGGTCCAAGATCTAGAACTCTGAAAATTTGTCTATTTGACTACAGGCTCTGATCCTTCCTTCTTTTCTTGTGCATTACTTTTCCTAAAACTATTTTTCACCCTTACCAAAATGTGTAGTCGTTTGTGCCTCCCTCTTCAACCAGTCCATCACCCCTACTTTAGCTTCACTTCCTATTGTAATCTTGACCTTATAGTTAGTACGTTTGCTGAACTTTTAAATTTCTTCCCCAGTGTACTTCTTGGACTACTTGGACCTTGCCAAATGCCAACCATGGTGTATCCCCATCATCCAATATAAATCTATGTCATCTAAGGTCAACTAGGCCTTCTTGGTGCATGACAATTCTTTTATTCTCCTCTAATTGACTTTCTAAAAAATTAGACATATGATTTCATCAGTGCAAGTAGTCACCTATTCTGAGGAACTCCCTCTACTGATGCACATGGCACCTGTTTTACAACTTTAGAATTATTTAGAATACTGAAATGTTAAGTGACTTATTCAGGGTCCCCCACTCATTATGTGTCAAGAGATAGAACTCGAACCCAAATCTTCCTAACTTCCAGACTAGCTTGCCTCTTTTGACTTTTTACCACTTTCCAAATAGCAGCTGTTCCAGTCTTCCTCCCCTCTGCTCAAGGCTTGATTCTCCTTTTCTCAACCAAAGACCTTTCTTCTTTCTTCTGTCTCCCTCCCAATCATGAGCTACCGCTTCTCACTAATTCTATACCTCAAAACCCCCTCAATATTATATTACCAATCTTTTCTCTTTTGATCTGGTCTTTGAAGAAGGTCTTTCTTGCCAAGGACAACACCTCTATTTGTGTGGCCTTGATCCCATCCCCTCCCATCTCCAGGAACTTTCTTTCATCTTCACATTGGCCTTACCTCCTGGCTACTTCCATGTAGTCAAACACATATCTAAATTTCCTCTGTCCAGACACTTGATTTGCAGTGCCCTCATTCCTTATATTGATACTGCATCTCCCTTTCACAGGCACACTCCTAGAAAAAGCCACCTAGACTCACTCATTATTACAATTAGTAATAATTATAGTTAGCATTTATTTAGCTCCTACTATGTGCCAGGCACTCTGGTTGGCACTTTACAAATATTTTGTTATTTGATTTTCACAGCAACCCTGGGAAGTAGGTGCTATTATCTTATCAGCAGACAAAGCTAAGTGACTTGCCCAAGATCACACAATTAAGTGTCTAAGGTGGGATCTGAATAAGAACCTTCTTGAGTCTAGGCCCAACACACTATTTACCATGCCAACTAACTATCTCAATTTCCTTTCTTCCCAGTTGGTTTTTAAAAAATTGTATTTTTAATTTATGGAATAAAATAAGCATTTCCATACCTTAGTGCAATGAAGAAAGATGATTGTACATGAAAATGCAAGTCTACTATGCTGAACTTGCTATTGCTTTCAAATGTACAACAAAATTATCATGTGAATTTCTTTTTTTTCTTCCCATTTCCCCTGCCCTAGAGATGGCTACCATGAGACACAAATAGGTATCTATATGTAAAACTATTCTAGATATACTTCTGTTTATCAATTCTTTCTCTGGATATAGATAGTGTCTTTCTTTTTATGTCCTTTATAGTTAATTTGGGTATTTATAATAGACAAAATAACTTATTTGCTCAAAGTCATTCTTAAAACAATATTGCTGTTCCTGTATACAGTGTTCTCTTGCTTCTGCTCAGTTTGCTCATTAGTTCATGCAAGTCTTTCCATGTTTTTCTAAAATCATTGAGCTCATTATTTCTTACAGCACGGTAGCATTTCATCACAATCCTATATCACAACTTGTTCAGCCATTCTCCAACTGATTCTCAGTCACTTTTCTGTCTTGTTTCTGGCCTCAATACTTTCCAGTTTTATCAGTGACCTCTTAATTGTGAAAACTACTGGCATTTTCTTAGTCTCCCATGAGGCCCTTAACGACCTCACTGCAGCATTTGACCCTACTGGAACCTTTACTTCTAGAGACTGTCTCTCCCTGTATTTTTCTTTTTAAACATTTTTTAAAAAATTAATATCTTTGGTTTTTATCTCATCTCATTTCCAAATACATCCTCCTTTCCTTAGGCAGCCATCCCTCCCTTGCAACAGAGTTGGTTTTTTTTTTCTTTTCTTTTCTTTTCTTTTTTGGTGAGGTAGTTGGGGTTAAGTGACTTGCCTACGGTCACACACGGGAGTGTGAAGTATCTGAGGCCGAATTTGAACTCAGGTCCTCCTGACTCCAGGGCCGGTGCTATATCCACTGTGCCACCTAGCTGCCCCGTGAGTTTGGCCAAATTACTTAATCTCTGTCTTGCCTCAGTTTCCCCATCTTTAAAATGGGGATAATAACACTGTCTCCCAGGGTTGTTATGAGGATCAAATAACAAAATGTTTGTAAAGTATATAGCATGTAGCATATAGTAGGTGCTATATAAATGCTAGCTGTTATTATTACTGTTATTAATCTGAGAAATTATCTTCAATGCTTATTTCACAGGATTGTTCTGAGAATCAAATGCGGCAATAAATATGAAAGTGAATTGAAAATTGTGCAAAGCACTAAAACCATATAAAATGTTATATTTATATAATGATGTATAATATAAATGTAGTAAGAAGAAGAAAAAGTTCTCCTGAGTAATACTTTTATTAATCCAGTCTCATTTACTATTGGTGTTCTAAAGTAATAAAACTACATTTCTTTATAAGCATCCTATATATAATTCAAAACTATAGGAATCCAGGGCAGCTAGGTGGCACAGTGGATAGAGCACCAGCATGGAGTCAGGAGGACCTGAGTTCAAATGCAGCCTCAGACATTTGACATTTACTAGCTGTGTGACCCTGGGCAAGTCACTTAACCCCATTGCCTAGCAAAAACAAGCAAACAAATAAAAAAAAACCCTATAGTAATCCAAATTGCTCTCCCCCCTCCCCATCTGAATTATTTAGGTTTTTGGTGGGTTTTTTTTAATAATCTATAATGAAAATTTGACTGATAAATAGTAAGACTAGGGGAATAACACTAGGGAAATTCAAGATCATATCCACATAGAGTATGGGGAAAACAACTAAATTTGGTGTGAATTTTATTATTATGCATTTGTAGCTCAAGAAAGAGAGAGAAGGGAAGGAAGGGAAGAAAGGAGTAGGAAATTATGCTGGTATGTTCAGATAAGCCCCCCTTGATGGTGCAAGTGAGTGAATCTGCTTACTAATGGATGAAAGCATGTCCTTGTACTCTCTACCTACTCCTGTATTTTCATTTTTCTCTTTCAGGCTGCTATCCTGACATCCAGGAGGCCACACTGAGGTTCCACTGAGGCACTGTTGTCCGGAAGTGACTCTGCAATGGATCAGGTTAGAGCCAAGTCCTCCCAAGTTGGATGCTAATGTAGGAGTTTGATGAGTGAAAAAGGGAAAGAAAGAAGCCACTCAGAGAGGAAAAGACAAGGCAGAGATTGCTTCCTATTTTATGTAGTTCACTAGTGAGCCAAAGGCCCAAGCACTGACTTAGGAAAGCCCATGATCCTCCCAGGGGATACATATTTCACTGTCAAGGAAAATGACCTTGGAAAAATAACTTTGCCAGTGGAAAGAGCTCTTTGGGGGTACTTAGAAAATAAGATGAAATTTAAATATTTATTTTTCTTCCCAAGTATATCAGGAAGCTTTTAGGTGGTTTTTAAAAAGTTGGTAAATTCATGATCCACGTTTACAGAGCTGTTAATGGGGTGAGGTGGGATGGGAAATTAATAATAAAGGAGCACTTATTGTGAAGTAGAACAGCTGGGAGGGCGATGCAGTGGATAGAGAGCCAGACCTGGAGTCAGGTGGACCTGAGTTCAAATTCAGTCTGAACACTTATTAGCTGTGTAACCCTGGGGAAGTCACTTAATCCTTTTTGCCTCAGTTTCCTCATCTGTAAAATGAGCTGGAGAAGGAAACAGCAAACCATTCCAATATCTTTGCTAAGAAGACCCCAGATGGGGTTACAAAGAGTCGGAAACGCTGGCCTCAGACCAAACACTTGACACTTACCAGCTGTGTGACCCTGGGCAAGTCACTTAACCCCAATTGCCTTTAAAAAAAAAAAGAGTAGGACACAACTGAACAAGTACAGAAAACTTAAGAGTGTTTCCAATTGAGTACATATTGAGAAGATATCTATATAAAAACAACTAGGGCAGCTAGGTGGCACAGTGGATAGAGCACTGGCCTGGGAGTCAGGAGGACCTGAGTTCAAATCTGGTCTCAGACACGTACTAACTGTGTGACCCTGGGCAAGTCACTTAACCTCAACTGCCTCCAAAAAGAAAAAAAAAGAAAGAAACAACTTAGTGTACTAGAAAGATCACTAATGATCAGGGTTTTTATTTCCCCTTGGCCACTTATTTTGTGTAGGGCAGATCTTTTCATCTCTTAAGGCCCAAGAGGCCTCATAAAATAAGAGTCTGGAGTGAGCTGACTCTAAGATTCCTTTTATCTGAGAAAATTCATCAACTGTGTAAAAATCTAAAATTAGTCACAGCTTCACCTCCTCCAAGCTCATTGTCATTCATAAGAGGGCTTATATCTACCAAAAATTCTCCATGATCTGAAAGAGATTGGAGCATTGTGTTGTGGTGAGTAGAATACACAGCAGAAAATAAAGTTTAAGAAGACTGGAAAGGGTCAGAAAGGTCAAAAAGCAAAATATAAAGTGACATAATTCTGGAAATGACTGGACAGTAATTCCATTATAGTATGGATATTTGTATTACACAATCTCCCCTGGGCCCTCACTGCTGCTCAGAAATCTCCCTAATTTTTTAACACACTATCCCATTCACCACAGCGGCTCTTCCAGTCCTTTTCGTCCCTCCTCAGATATCTGATGATGTCATCTCCCTCCTGTCTCAGCTACGAACCCTTGTCTCTTATATTACTGAAAAAAACAAAAGTCGAGACCATTCACTTCTGGCTTCCTTTTCTCCCCTCCTCTTCACCTCACGTCACTCAATGCCTTCTCCCCTGGCTCACAAGAAGAGATGGCCCTTCTCCTTGTCAAAGCCAGCCCCTCCACATGCACATGTGATCCCATTCCATCTCTCCAGCATGTTGTCCCCCCTTTCATCCCCGCCCTCTCACTTGTCCGTGGTTGCTCCCTGTCCACTGGCTGCTTTCCTGCTGCCTAAAAACATGCCCACGTCTGCCCTGTCCTCGGAACACCTTCATTCAATCTATCTCCGTTCATTTTTGTTTCGTAGCTCTCCTGCATGTTGCGGCTAAACTTCTTGAGAAGGCTGGCCACAATATGAGTCTCAACTTCCTCTCCTCTCATGCACTTCTTAAGTCTGAACAGTTTGGTTTCCTATCCTGCTCTCTCCAAAGGTGCCCATCTCAATTGCCAAACCCAATGGCCTGTTCTCAGTCCTCATCCGTCCTGACCTCCCTGCAGCCTTTGACAAAGGTTGATCACCCTCTTCTCTCTAGGTTTTGGGGAAACTACTGTCTCCTAGGGGGCAGCTAGGTGGCACAGTGGATAGAGCATCGGCCCTGGATTCAGGAGGACCCGAGTTCAAATCCGGACTCAGACATATAACACTTACTAGCTGTGTGACCGTGGGCAAGTCACTTAACCCTAGTGCCTAACCAAAAAAAAAAAAATTACTGTATCTTGTCCTCCTCCTGCTTATCTGACTGGTCTTTCCCAGTCTCCTTTGTTGTATCTTCATCCAGGTCGAGCCAGCTTACTGTGGGGGTCCCAGGGCTGTCCTGGGCCCTTTTCTCTTCTCTCTCCTGTTTTACTTGGTGATTACATCAGCTCCTTTTGAATTCAGTTGTCATCTCTATGTTGATGATTCCAATATCTGCTTATCTAGCCCTAGCCTCTTTGATGACCTCCAGTTTCACATCTCCCTTTGTTTATTTTTTTATTTTTTTTACTTTTTTTTTGGATGAGGCAATTGGGGTTAAGTGACTTGCCCAGGGTCACACAGCTAGTACGTGTTAAGTGTCTGAGGCTGGATTTGAACTCAGGTCCTTCTGACTCCAAGGCCAGAGCTCTATTCACTGTGCCACCTAGCTGCCCCACCCCTTGTTTATTAGATATCTCAGACTGAGATATCTAACAATAGTAGTTAACATTTATATAGTGCTTGCTATGTACCTGGCACTGTGCTAAACACTTTAAAATTATTATCTCGTTTGATCCTCCCAACAACCTTGGGAGATATTATGACCCCATTTTACAGATGAGAAAGCCAAGGCAAACATAGGTTAAGTGCCCAAGGTCACACAGCTAGTAAATGTTCTGAGGCCAGATTTGAACTCAGGTCTTCCTAACTCCAGGCCCAGCACTCTATCCACCACACCACCTAACTTGGACTCAAAGTGTCTAAAACTAAACTCATTATCTTTCCCCCCTAAAAATCCTCACTTCCAAACTTCCTTAGTACTGCTGTCTTTCCAGTCCCCAGGCTCTCAGTTCCTTACTATCTCTCCACCCCCTATATCCAATCTATTTTCAAGGCCTGTCAAACTCTCTTCTCTGACTGCCATCAGCCTAGTTACAGGCCCTCATCTCCATATACCTGGACTTTCGCTATGGCCTGCCGGTTGGTTTTCCTACCACGAGTTTCTCCCACTGTAGCACATCCTCCACTCAGGTGCCCCAGTTATTTTCTTAAGATGCAATTCCTACCATGTTACCCCCCCCTCCTCAATAAATTCCAACAGCTTACTATTACCTCGAGGATTAAATACAAAATCTTCAAAGTCTTTTATAACCTAGCCCCCCCCACTTTCTAGTTTTCTTATACCTTAAACCCCCCTCCCCATATTCTTCAGTCCAGTGACAGTGGTTTTGCTTAACTATGCATATTTATTATAATAAGCATTTTGTTTTTCTTTTGCATGGGGAAAAGAGGGTAGGAGGGATAAAAATAGATTATTGTTCATTAAAAAATAAAGTTTAATTTTTTAAAAATATCTAATAGTGGAAACAGATCTCCTTTAAGTATCTCATTATCTTCAAGGGACACAGAAGTAAAGAATTAAAATGTAAAGAATAGGGCATGAAATCTGCAGAGATAGCATCAGATGAAGCAGCGATAACTAAGATCAAAGGGAAACACAGTAGGCAAGCCTCTTCTGCTCCAAGTAGGACTGGACAAGAATAGGACTAGAAGCCTGCAGGTCTTCTAAGTGGGGATGACACTAGGGGGAACCAAAAAGCCAGACAGGTAAAAGGGGCCTGAAGCTGTTGAGACCTCAGCCCTGGCCTGGTGGAGCAAGGAGCAGAGCCATTCTACCCTCATCGCTGAGAAGAAAGACAGTGCCTAGCAGTGCCCCCATGCCCCGGGGGTCTCCAAGAGGTGCACCCAGTGCTCCTCTCTGAGCTACCTTAGGGGACGAGGCCAGCTGCTACAGGATGACTGCCCAAGATGGGAGATGCATAGTGCCTAGGAAGGGGTAGAGTCAAGTAGAAGTAGAACAGTACTTTCTCTGACATCCAGTAGGGTCTCTCAGGGGATGAGCCAACTCCCATTGTTGTGAAAGGAGAAAAGGTCAGCGAGTGAGTCAGAGTTAGCACCCAAAAGCCAAGGGTTGTGTCAGAGGCAAGATGTAGACCAGAACAGTAACAGAGAAGTAGCAGAAGAGACAAAAGCAGAGCCAGCCTGTCCAGCCAGAGATAGGCAAGATTGTTGAAATGTTCCTCTTTCCCTCAGGGAGATACAAAAACAGAAATAAAAATACACGAGCAGTTGAGTTCTTGAACAAACAAGGCATAAAGGTAATCATAAGATACCACAAATGCTTTTGATTACATAAAATTATAAAGTTTTTGAACAAACACAATTAGTGCATTTAGGATTAGGAAGGAAATCAGTCACAATTATAATTGTTAATTATACAACAGTATGTTGTTATAATTTCCTTCCATCGTATTCTCTTTCATCCTCTTTTTATGCCCCTGCCTCTTCTTTATAAAGAAGGAGGAAGTAGTTAAAGAGAAGGAAAGTGGTCATTACTATTTTTGCACAGTGACTGGCACATGTAGGCACTATATAAAAATGCTTATTTCTTTCCCTTTTTTGCATGTTGCCTCTCTTGCCTTTGTATCCCCATCACTTAGCATAGTGCCTGGAACATAGTAAGCATTTAATAAATACTTTATAGTTGATTGATTGATACAAGTAAATGGGGAACCGCAGGGTTTTGGGGTAGAAAAGTAATATTATTAGAGTACTGTTACTCAGGCATGAAGGATGAATTGGAGAGGGGATCAGAGTGAAGGCAGGAAGATCAGTTAGGGGGGCCATTACAGTAGTCTAGATCACTTTGCAGCAGGGTTTTGACCCGAAGGGAGAGGTGATTAGTCAGAAGGTGAGAAGACAGTCATACTCCTTTCCACCTCCCTGCCTAGTTTCCAACTCAATATTATCCCTTTCAACACTCCCCAAACTCTTCCCCTTTCCAACTTAATTTGGTTTGGGCTTCATTAAAAGCTACACAGGCCAATTTCCACTACCCTCACTTCTACCCTTCAATGACGTCACATCCTGTCACCAAACAGGCTTGGTGTTCTCTGGTGGTGGCCTCTAACACATTTTTCATTTTTCAGTGGGAAAGGGTGAATGAGGGTTGTGATTACATTATCTTTACCAAAAAAAAAAACAAAAAACTAACCGTTTTCTGAACTCACCTGTTTCCATGGAGGAAACCATCATTCTCCCAGTTTCATAGGTACTTGACCTCCTCCTTATTCCTGATACCTTAGTCATTTAAAGTGGTTTTCTTCAAAATTTCCAATAATCTTTTAATTACCACATCTGATGCCCTTTTCTCAATCTTCATTTTTCTTGACCTTTCTATAGCAATTGAAAATGTTGATCCCCTTCTGGATTCTCTGTTCTCTGTATTATTGTGACATTGCTCTTTGAGTTTTCCTGTCTGACCGCTTAATTCCTTTGTTCTATCATCATCCACATCATGTCTCCACCTGTGCATGTTCCCTGTGGCTCCATGCTGGACCCTCTTCTCTTCTCTCTGTACTATCTCATTTGATGTGATGATCTCATCAGTTCGCATTAGTTCAGTTATCATCTCTGTAACACACAATTCCCAGATCTATTTATCCAGCCCAGTTTCTCTACTGAGCCTAGTCCTGTATCACAACAGGATTTTGGACATCTAAAACTGGATTTCATAAGCATCTCAAACTCAATATGTCTACATCAGAACTCATCTTCCCCTGCACCCCCTGCCCCAACCATCCTCTCTTCTCAACTTCCCTATTGCTATAGAAGGTACTCTCATCCTTCTAATTCACCATATCATCATTTTCCTTTTACAACATTTCTGATGTATGTCTCCTTCTCTATACTCGTACAATCAGTTCTGTCTACCCTCATCACCTTCTTGCCTAGACTATTACAATAGCCTCCTTATTGCCCTACATGACTTGTCTCTCCCCACGCCAATCTACCTTCCATTCAGCTGCCAAAGTGATTTTCTGGAAGTATAGGTTTCATCACTTCCCTCCTCAAAAAAACTGCCATAGTTCCCTATTGATTCTAGGATCAAATATTATTTTATCTTTATCCGATCCTTTAAAATTTTTGTGTTTTGGGGGCAGCTAGGTGGTACAGTGGATAGAGCACCAGCCCTGAAGTCAGGAGGACCAAAGTTCAAATCCAGCCTCAGACCAAACACTTGACACTTACTAGCTGTGTGACCCTGGGCAAGTCACTTAACCCCAACTGCCTAAAAAAAAATTTTGTTTTTGTATGAGTTTTGTAATTTACACAGTTATTAATATACTAATACATACATTTAATTTGCAAATAAGCAAATATACATGTATTATGGGTACATGTTCAACAATTTCTTATTGATGAGGGTCATGGTCAAAAAGTTTGGAGACCACTAGTCTTTGCAACAAGAAATGGGGGTGTGAATTAAGGTAGTTGAAGAATGAGTGTGAAAAAGGGAACACATATGAGAGATTATGGGCTTGGCAGCTGATTTGACGTGCAAGGTGGAGGAGAAGGAAAGATCCAAGATGACTCTGAGATTAAAAACTTCTGTGACCCTGGTTCCGTTAACAGAGCTGGGTAAGTTAGAAGGAGGGGGAAGGTATGTTGTTGATATTTTGCCGTAGGCAGGACATGAGGAGGTGCTGGGAGTTACAGAGATGAGTCCACAAGATTGACTTAGGCAACGATAATGTAGTAAGCTCTGCTGTCTAGAGGTTGTACAAGCTGAGACCTAAAAAACCTTTGACACCCAAGTCGTTTTGTTGTATGTATTGAGCAAGCACACCAAGACCCGAGCCATCCTGGCTGAGATTCTTACAGTTTGTCCCCAAACTCTTAGTGTGCTTTTGCTTAAAACTGATACTGAAAGAGCATTTGAGACCTTTTGGTCAATCGAGCAAATGCTTTTTTTTTAAAGGTAATTGGGGTTAAGTGACTTGCCCAGGGTCACACAGCTAGTAAGTGACAAGTGTTTGGTCTGAGGCCAGATTTGAACTCAGGTCCTCCTGACTTCAGGGCCGGTGCTCTATCCACTGTGCCACCTAGCTGCCCTGGACAAGTGCTTTTAAAGGTTAATCATGCAGCATTTTCTCCTCTGCAGTTAGGCAATGGTAACTTACTACCTAAAGGGTGTTCCAGGACCAGACCAGTTGCTAACTGGTTTCTTTGTTGCTCCAAGGACAATCGACAGACCAGCTTGCTGCTGTACAACTTCCTACAGTGTTCCAGTAACGACGTTTTCCAGACAGAGCTGAAGGAGCTGGGCAACGAGCTGACCAGGGTGGTCTTACAGGGCGGTCGTTTGGAGGACGACTATGAGCTGCAGACAGATGGCAATCGGTGCTATTTTCAGATGCGCGAAGAAGGGGAGTTAGGTAGGCCTCTTGTCCTGTCTCCTTTTTCCAGGCTAGTCAGCGAATGGTGGAGAGTTCCTGGTTGTATGTTTTACAAAACCACTGCCTCACATGTGTATGACACTTTCACGTACATTTTCTCCTTTGATCCCACAAGAACTCTGATTGAAAAAGATGACAGATAGTATTCTTTTTTTGCAGATGAGGAAAGAATCCAAGGTTGGCTAACAGACTTACATAGGATTGTATATAAGCTGTTTGGGAGTAGAGCTTGTTTCATGCTTTGTATTTATATGTCTAGCACAGTGCATGGCACAGTAGGTACTTAACCAAATACTTATGGAATAATTACATAGTTGTATCTAATAAATGGGGCAACTAGATGGTACAGTGGATAGAGCACCTGGCCTGGAGTCAGGAAGACCTGAGTTCAAATCCATCCTCAGATACTTACTATCTGTGTGACCCTGGGCAGGTCACTTAACCTTGTTTGCCTCAGTTTTCTCATCTGTAAAATGAGCTGGAGAAGGAAATGGCAAATCATTCCAGTATCTTTGCCAAGAAAACCCCAAATGGGGTCACAAAGAGTTGGACATGACTGAAAAATGACTGAACACAAAAAGCCAATGGTTCCCAAGTTTTCTCTACTTTAAAAAAGAAAAAAACCACAAGAAAAAAACCCAAAGAGGTAACTAGGTGGCACAGTGGATAGAGCAACTAGCCCTGGAGTCAGGAGGACTGGAGTTGAAATCGTGCCTTGGACACTTACTAACTGTGTGACTCTAGGTGAGTCACTTAACCACAATTGCCTCCCCCCCAAAAAAAAATCAATATTCTCTTCTTACCCTGAGATTTCACTTCCCAAGCTTTTGCCTTTGATGCTTCTGAGCTTCCCATTCCCATAAGCCCAGTGACCAGAGACAGGATACTGAAATAGATTAGATTCTTGGAGAGACTTTTCATCTTGGAGAGATAGCGCTTCTTATCCATCATAATTTTTTTTCCGTTTCAAACATTACATTTACAATTTTTGTCTCTAGGTCTTAAAATCGTATAGAGCCCGTCTCATATTCACTTCTTCCTCAGAATGTTCTCAGGAGTGGATTATTTATCATTTTTGACAAATAATCATATATTTGACATTGCCAAGCACAGCACCCTACCAACTGAACACATGATGGGCCAGGTTGGAGATCGAGTCATCATCTAGGCTCAGGCCATCATGTGAGCGAGGCCAGATGCTCCAGAACAATCTCAGGATGTCCCATCTGGTTCCAGAAGCTGCCTTGGTCCGTGGGTTTTATGTCAGCATGGTTAGTGACAAGGAAGGCTGACTAGTGTCAGAAGGTCATAGGAGAATTCTAGTTCTAGTAAAGATCATATTACTTGCTAGACATGAGACTGAATTAATTGGTTAGGTCAGTTAAATTTTGTGCACTTCAGGGGGCTCATCTGCAAAAAGTTGGAATAATAATTCCTCCACTACCTGTTTCATAGTGTTATCGTGAGCAAAGTACATTAGCATTATGAGCTGTGTCAGCTGGGTGTCTCTGGATCAGATGAACGGCTCTCCCTTCACTAACCTGTCGCTGTACGAACATAGGGGTTCTAAAACAGCTGAGTCCCTAACTTCACTCTAATTCAGAGTGCGAGGCTGCACTTCTCTAGTGTATATTAGGAGGTCTCATATCCCGAAGCTTATTGGCACTTCATGTTGGAAAGAGCCAGGACATAATCAATGACTCTGTTCTACCTGCTTCTCTAAAGGGAGATAGTTGTTCTCAGTCAGGGACCAGGAAACCCTGGCTCTTCTATTCAGAAAGGGCTTGGATATTGGGTTTCACTTACTGTTTAAAAACAGGAAAACACCATTGTTCTCCTTACAAGATTCTCTTTCCTCATTAGCTAGGTCTGTTCCCCATTCAGGATTCTTGAGTTTTTTTTCTCTTCTTCCTACTTTGCTGCACACTAAGCTAGGCACTTACCTCCGCCACAGTTCTGATTTCTAAAGTCAAACTTGGCCCAGAGAGTAGTTGGAAAGTACTTGGTGGAGTTAGTGTTGCCTGTCTTTGCCGATCCTGTGTTCTGATCTGGTTGGCCATATAGGAAACTGCTCTGACTCGGAGGAGAGCCAGAAATGCTTGTGAAGTAAGCACCTGTCATGCCAAGGAAGGGGTGATGGTGGTGGAATAGTCTCTATGGGAAAGAAAAATACATATACAGGGGTAGCTAGGTGGCACAGTGGATAGAGCACCAATCCTAAAGTCAGGAGGACCTGAGTTCCAATGCGGCCTCAGACCAAACACTCGACACTTACTAGCTGTGTGACCCTGGGCAAGTCACTTAACCCCAATTGCCTTAAGCAAAAAAAGAAAAAGAAAAATACATATACAACCAAAAGCAGCTACAGTAGTAGCTGTACTTAGCCTGCATAAGTACTCAGAATGAGAAGTCTGTATCCCACCTGGCCCCAGGTATTAAGAATGCTCAGATCTCCTCTTCTGCTTTCCCCACATGAAGATGTTAATCGTCTAATATTGCCCAAATTCAGGGAGAGGTTCACCCCACTAGTCAGTTTCTTCTCTTGAACTTTCCTCACATTCAGGTCATTTTACTAGACCTAGTACCGTTCCCTTGGTCTCCTATATTGTTAATTAACTCCATACCAATCCCAACCCCCTCCCCAGTAACCTCCCTTTATCCTTTGTGTAGTGGTTCACTACATTGTATGAATAAGAGCTGAAATAGGGAGTCTGGTCTGTTACAAAGAGGGAAAGCTTTCTGTGGGTGACCAGCAAATAAAGCCTGTCTAATCTCTCTAATTTGGCTCTTTCCTATTTGGCTATTTGTGAAATCAGATTCAGAAGGCCAAGAGGAGATTATCCGGAACATAGCAATAAAGCTTGCTCAGATTGGGGACGAGATGGAAGATAGCATCCAGCCCAATGTGGTGAATGACCTGATCTCGTGGCTCAGGAATGTGAATCTGCCAACTGAGGTAAGGGAATAAAAACCTTTGTGCTCATCAGTGAAAATACTGTCTGTTCATCATGATTAGTTCTAAGAAATCAAGGTTGCTTTATGAGGATTTGTCTAGTCCCAGCCTGGTCTGCCCACATTCTGCTGTTGGGTTCAGAGGAAGTGCCAGCCTGTAATACTTAGGACTGAAAGATATGGGAAAGATGGAATATTCCTTCAGCTTATCCTCACGGAGCTTGGGATCCCTCACCATCCTGGTTGCCTTTTTTGTGGGAGGGAGGATGGTTCCCAGTTTATCAGTATCTTTCCCAATACATAGTCTCCAAAGTAGTCTCACCCAGACAAAGCATAGCAAAACTGTTACTTCTCCAATCCTGGGTAATAGTAATAGTAATAGTAATAACAATGATAGAAAGAGCTCACATTTATATAGTGTTTTCTATGTGCCAGGCACCGTGCTAAGCATTTTACAAATATTATCTTATTTGGCCGCTGAGCACAGTGATACTCAGTGAAGCCTAAATATAGCCATTAATGTTTTTGTCTGCTATATCAAACCGTTGGCTCATATTGAGATATTAAAACACTAAAACCTGGAGATATTTTGTAAATGAACTGCTATCTAAGCATGCCCCCTTTCCCCATTTTGTATCTTGACAATGACTTACTGAGCCCAAGTATAAGCTTTTACCTTTATCTTTCATAAATTTCATCTTATTAGATTTGGACCAGTATTCCAGGATTTGGAGATCTTTTTGGATCCTGACTGTGTCATCCAATATTTAGTTACCCTGTCCTAGCTTTGTTATCTGCAAATTTGATAGGTATACCATCTACTCCCTCTTCTAAGTTATTGTTGAAAAATATTAAACAGCACACGGCCAAGGAGAAATCCTTGGAGCGTTCCGCTAGAGACATTTCTATATGCTGATCTCATGTTATTGATGACTGCTCTTTAGAACTAGCTAGTCAGCTGGCTCTGAGTCCACCTACCTGTATTGCCATCTAGTGCCCATCTTCTCATTTTTCCACAAGAAAAGCATGAGACTTTGGTGCCTTTTTGTAATACCCTGATGGAGCAATCTAGTAACCCTGCCAAAAAGGAAACTGAAACTAGTCCAGCATCACGACCTTTTCCTGATTAAGCCATGCTGGCTCTTTGTGATTGTTTCTCCCTTTTTAGTTTTTTTTTTATTAACCATTCCCACAATAATAATAGGTTCTAGAATTTTGCCAGAAATTGAAGTAAAGTTTACTGGCCTATATAGTTCACAGAATTCCCCTTTTCCCTTTTTGGAAAACCCAAACATTGGCCTTTTTTTAAGTCTTACTGTGCCTCTCCTATTCTCTGTGGTCTTTCAGAAATCACTGATAGCATCTCAGTTATCACATCTTCCAGCTCTTCTGCATAGCAGAGATGTAGGTTTTCTGGTAACTTGAACTTATCAAAAGCAGCTAAGTGATCTTTTACCCTTCTTGGTTACTTTTATTATAGTGTTGTAAGTATATAATCTCAAAACCACTCTAGGAGGTAGGTGCTATTATTATCCCCATTTTACAGATGAGGAAACTGAGGCTGAGAATGATTAAGTGACTTGCCCAGGATCACATAGCTAGAAAGTATCTGAGGCTGGATTTAAACTCAGGTCTTCTTGACTCCAAGTTGACTGAGAAAACATGCAGATGAGAACCAAACAGCTGTGCCTTCTCTCTGTTGTCAGTTATTCTCATCCCTGATCCCCGAGCTGTGGTTCCATCCATTCATTGATCTCTTCAGCAATAAGTCTGTGATCTGAGATCTCAGGATGGCAGGCTGCTAAGCTTGGATATAAATAAATATCCTCAGAACCACCTTCTCAGAAAGGAACTCCTCTTAACTTCCAGTGGCATAGAGGTGGTAGGGAGTGGAGACATAAACCTTTTGCAGAAGTGAGGGAGAACCTATTGCACTTTTAACTGGTGGTTATGGTTTAAAGAAAACTGTTTATTCTTTTCATGTAAGTAAAAAGGGTTATAACAAACCATACATAAGTTTAAAAGTTCCTTGTACTTAGGAGCCTTCTAAAATGGAGGTTGCACTTACAGTAACAGTAAGTGATAATAATCACAATAACAAGAGTAATACTAGGGGCAGCGAGGTGGCTCAGTGGAGAGAGCACTGGCCCTGAAGTCAGGAGTACCTGAGTTCAAATCTGACCTCAGACCAAACACTTGACACTTACTAGCTGTGTGACCCTGGGCAAGTCACTTAACCCAATTGCCTAAAAAAAAAAAAGTAATACTAGCTTGATCTGTCCTTTTGCTTCATTTCTAGAGGCAGAAATTTGCATTTCACTAGTACCTTGAACTGTGAGGTGGGTCACCATAGTCAAAAGAAGGTGCTGAGAGATAGGATTCTGGGATTCTGCCATCTGGCAGAGTACATCAGAAAATATCAGGCTCTCCAAATTTCTTCCACATACAAGACAAGACATTACCTCAAAGTGAACTTGGACAGAAATGAATAAAAATTGGGGTAAAGCACTTGTCCTTTTTTTTTAATGTTAATATGTGGCTTTCTTTTTTTTAAATATAAATTTATTTATTTTTAATTTTCAATATTCACTTCCACAAGTTTTTGAGTTCCAAATTTCTCACCCCTTCCCCCACACCAAGATGGCATGCATTCTGAATACCCCTTCCCCTGGTCTGCCTTCTCTTCTATCTCTCCCCCTTCCCTTCTCTTATCCCCTTCCCCTTCTATTTTCCTATAAAGCAGGTTAGACTTCTGTACCCCATTTCCTGTATTTCTTATTTCCCAGTTGCATGAAGCACTTGTCCTTCTAAGACAACTTGAGGACCTCAGAAAAGACCAGACCTTGCAGGCTTAGAGGTTTGACCCAACTGAAGTGCAGACACCTCCAGGCAGACCCCCCCCCCCCCCAGTTAGCAAACCACAAGCCCTGGAGGCAGCTGGGTCAGGGAGGCAGCCTCAGCCTCAGGGACTTCCATCTCACTGACCCAGGTTGGGGGGCAGCAGCTGAGTTGGGAAAGATAAAAGGACCCTCTGCTGTTACTGGGTATCAGGCCCAGCCGTGCTGACCAGACATGGTCCTGGGTTGCTAGCTATAGGTAACTGGAGGAGAATGGAGTTCTGGTTTCAATTCCAGGGCAGAGGGTTCAGCTGAAGTTTGTAGCTGCAGGAAGGACCACAGGGAGCAGGAGCATTTGTGGTAACAGGTAGCTGGGGTCCCTGGTTGGAGGCCCTGGCTGTGGCTCAGAGGTAGAAAGGAATGCTGGAGGTCAGGCCCCCAGACAGTACTTAGATAACAACAGTAGAAAAAGCTTGAAACTTCACCCCTCACACTGTGGACTAAATCCTGACTATAATGATAATAATAATAACAATAATAAAAACGATATGGTGTTAATATGATAATAAGCCATAATAAATAACTAAGGAGAAAGAACCCAATGATAGATAGCTACAATGAGGCTAGAGAAGATCTGGGTTCATACTCAGAAGGAGATAGTGAAGTTAAGAAAGCCATTCCTACTTCAAAGAAAAATGTCAAATGGTCACAAGCCCAAAAAGAGTTCTTGGAAGAGCTTTAAAAGAAATTCAAAAATCAGATAAGAGAGGTTGAGGAAGAATTAGGAGGGGAAAAAGAGCAGGGGAAAAAGAGCAATCTAAGAAAATCAAGAAAATTACAAAAAGTCCACCAATTGGAAAAAGAGATGCAAAAACTTAAGGAAGAAAATAACTCCTTAAAAACTAGAATTGGGCAAGAGAGGAAGCTAATGATGTTATAAGATACCAAAAAAATAATAAAACAAAATCACAGGAATGAAAAAATAGAAGAGAATGTGAAACATCTCATTAAAAAAAAAAAACAACCAATCCAGAGAACAGACTGAGGACAGACAATATAAGAATTGTCGGACTACCTGAAAGTTATGATAAAAATAAGGTCTAAATACTATATTACAAGAAATCATTAAGGAAAATTGCCC